>NC_092798.1:7292227-7598088 GCF_918797505.1 Bemisia tabaci
TATGCTAATGGGGGGTGAAAAGAGCGGGGGCGGGCGACCCTCCTAGCCAAAACCGCTCATGACACCGATCGGAGGCCTGGGTAGATGCGCGATTTTTGCACGGAGCGGCGGTTGGGCTCGACACGATCGTAGGAAGTGTCGAAGCTCGTGTTCGGCCTTAGGGAGCAGTCGCTTGCTCGTTTGGCGGGTGAGGGGAGTGGGGAGGGGATTGGTTACGTGTCTGGGTTTTCGGCCCCTGTAACACGATCGTCTCATGAGGCGGGAAGCCTCCCCCACTCGTCCGGGGCTGAAAAATTTTGAGAGAGCCCACGTGGTACTTGAAAACCGAAGGATATGTGCAAAGGGATTGCAGGCTACATGGTTATTTTTAATTGTATTCATTTTCAAACCGTTCCTTTTCAGCATAAACGTCCCATTTGTCTCTGAATTCAAGTTTACAATGCTATTTTCCTCCTCGATTGTCCTGATTTTTCACCGATCGTGGCCACTAAATATGGATGACCAAAAGAAATTGGAATTGAAGTTACTAGACTCTCTTAAGGTTTTTCTGGCCAATTTTTAAATGCCGCATTCTTAAAATACAAGGAACAGTGTTTTAGAGACGAAACGATAATATTTTCCGTTCTTGGGAATTTTTCATTTCAACACATCGTGAATTAGCCCGAGCTGAACTGAGAGTGCCTGGCTATATTCGCGACCGTAATCTCTCCACCGTTGGCAGTGCTTTCCCGTTCGGTTCGCGAACCGAACAAAAACGCGGCGAGGATAAATAAATAGGAACGGCTCGACGGACGGATAAATAAACTGGGGAAAAAAGAAGTAAAAATTGTACTTTATGTGGGATTGGAAATAGGTATCGATACGCGCGCCGGTTGACCAAATGACCACCAAGAAAAATAAATAACGTCGATTCACTTCTGACACGCTGCGAATTGCGAGCGAGGCTGCCAGGTGCTTTCGGCGCGGCTATCCGAGGGGATTTACACTGCCCCGCCGAGTAAAAACGCCGTAAGAGCCATCAGGGGTTGCCAAATTTCCTTCAACGAATCAACAATTTTCGGAAAAATTTGTGAATATTTCGCTTCCGATTATTCGGAGACTTTCGTTCGGAATTTGATCTAAAAACTCTGAAAATGTCAAGGAAAGCTATTTTTTACTTCCTTCAAAAATAAATGTTTTCTAATAAGAAATTTGGCAACATTCGAATGCTAATACGGCGTTTTTACTTAGCACAGGGGAAAACGCCGAACGTGCGACCGGAGGTTGCCGAAATTCTTCTGATAAAGCGCACATTTCCTGGGAACCACGCGAATATTCAGCTTGGAATTTTTCGGATAATTTAGTCGCAATTTGATCAAGAGCATATAAAAATTTCAAACAATAATACGCATATTTTCTCTGAGAGGTGAACATATGCTGGGGGGGGGGGGGGGGGAGCAATTTTGCAAAGCCTGGAAACACATATACGGTGTTCGGCCTCTGCACGGGCACGGCAGTTCAGGGGCGGAATGAGATATTTTCCGCGAAATCCGGCATCGAAACCACTACGTCGAGTTTTGGCCGGACTCCAAGCGAACTCGGGCGTGTTCAGTGTTTTTTTCTAGTTTTTTCTTTTTTTTCTCTTTAAAACAGAGCGCGTATGTATACATACACACCGCAAAATGGTGTGCGCTGAATTACACGTTGGACGTGCTATCAAAGGGAGGCATCGCTCGAACGGCAATTCCTGGTTTTCATTCTGAAAATACGCTGAAATTATTCAATCGTCTCCGCAATAATGATTTTTTAGGACTCGCCTTGCGATGTCAAACGTTCGATACCAGCGAGACATTTCTTTTGCTACACGTGCCAAAGATTTCATTGAATTAACCTATTCAAAAGAATGTTTTCAGAGACGAAGAAACGTAAGAGCCATCGCTGACTTGTGGAAGTCCAAAGAGTGAACAACTTAAAGTTTACAGAAAGAAAGAAATTACATAAAAACCGAGGAAATCCGAGAGAAACGCAACCGAGACCAAGGTGCGGCGCTGTGCGTTAAAACTCACGCCACCGGTCAATATAGCACTTTGACCGCAACCACAGTCGAACTGCTTATTAACGAACGGACCCAAACGGCAAATCAAAAAGCTAATAAAACCTCATTACACCTGCACTTCTGAATCATCCATATGTCGCAGGTAGCAATGCTGGCAGTTTGCAAACGGCATGCATGTTATTGGCTCATCAAATGGCACGGTAAAGAACTTCAAACGCACGACCTCGACTCTGAGCGCCTTCAAACTCAGCGATACTCTCCGCATTGCCTGGGAGTTAGTTTCGATGCGTAACCCAACCAAACCCAACTAGGACCACTGATTTCAACAGTTCACCACACGCACGACCTCGACTCTGAGCGCCTTCAAGTCAGCGTACTTCCGCATGCCTGGAGTTAGTTGATGCTACCACTAAGCACTGATTTCAACAGTCCCACGCAGACCTCATCTGAGCGCCTTCAAACTCAGCGATACTCCGCATGCTGGGAGTTAGTTTAGATGCTTAACCCCAACCAACTAAGGCCATTGATTTCACCACACGTGCTTCGGAAGTGTCGGTTGAGAAGTGTTCTGCTTGGAAAGAACATCTGCTCAGTTCCTAGGAAAATAATCGGTAGTTACTACCTTTCTTCTTTACTTCTGAATTTTTACATTTTTTATTCAACTCCAAAAAATTGGAATGTGCCGGCGATTGCTATTTCCTTGCGACATATAGGGCTCTATGAAGCCTAGGATGGCTGAGCCAATCGGAGGTGGATCCTGCAGCGGCCCCATACCCTCCCTATAAAGTTCTCCAGACTAGGGGGCGTTTCGTCAACTCACAGTAAAAAAACAGCCAACTCACGTTGGAAATAAAATTACAAAGGGCTATATCAGCGCGTCAATTTAGTGCGTGATGTGCAATGTGCACGGTGAGAGGTTATAGGTTCCCTGATGGTGCGTTGGTTCGAGGACGCACTATCTGGCCTATAATCGGAAACGGTCTTTGGAAATAATTTCACACGTCGGGTCGGAGGACCGTTTTTACGGGGCCCGGGCCCCATTCCAGAAACAAACAACTGTTGGTTTTTATGCCCGGCACGTCCAGCTCGCGGCGATGCTTTTATTATCCCTCCTTCACCGACGGAACTTGACCGGAAGTAGGCGCTCCACCGCGGATCTATTCGTGGCCAGGAAAAACGCCCTAT
The DNA here is from genome assembly GCF_918797505.1 of Bemisia tabaci. Lineage (NCBI taxonomy): Eukaryota > Metazoa > Arthropoda > Insecta > Hemiptera > Aleyrodidae > Bemisia > Bemisia tabaci. Next base: position 7,295,448 of record NC_092798.1, read on the forward strand.
GAGCATTCCAACGTTGCCGCCTCCTGAAAAAAATGCCCGCTCTTACGTGAAATTACAGATATATAACCATTAAATTTAATTTAATATACGATTTGAGTTGCGGAGCCTGGAATTTCTTCTTTTTGCCTTCCATGATTTTTCTCCGATTCACTGAGACCCATTTCCAGATAAAAACCCTCCGTCATTATTCTCCGGACTCTTCAGGAGAACTGGATTTTTCTCCAGAATTTTCAATAAATTTTTTCTCACTGAAGTTCTACTTTTTACGGGATGAATCATGATTTGGTCAATTACGGTCTCAGTTCGGGTCTGGGGTCTGAATATGGGCCTTCGATACCTCTCTTTTTGAGTAAAACTCCACAATCTCTCTTGCCTCATTGCAGATTAACGACCAAGGTGTCTCCTAAAACGGGCTCGTCAAAAATAAGTACTTTAACAGTACTTTTTCAGTACATTCTCGAGAAATGCAGTACCTCCTCCAACAGAAAAATTCCGTACTTTTTTAGTATCTCTAGGTATTTGACGAGATTAGAAAAATTTTAAAAATTTGAAAATGCGACAAAAATGACAAAAAATTTAAAAAAAATTCTGGACCTTTTTGCAGAATTTCCGCACTTTCTCAGTGCCTCCGGACCGCCCTTAAAAATCGGAGCTTTTTCCGGACTTTTCGGAAATTCCGAACTTGTAGACACCCTGACGACTTTCCACCGGAGAATTTCTCAGTTTTCCTCAAAAATATACGTTCTGAGGTGAAATTCGACAACATACGAAAGCTCATACGCCGTTCTCACCGAGTAGCACTTCAAGTCCCCTTCGCTCCCGTTTCGGCGTTTTAAATCCGGGGAATTCATTGCGGGATCGTGTGAAATTCCTATCTCCACTTCCAATCGGGAGGAGGCGGCCATGGACGTTGGTCCGCGGACCTCGTCGCGTCGGCGAGTCCGCTTTTCGGGGGTTACGTCCCAGTGGAGATGCGTGTTACGCGAAAAAGCCCTAACTGCATTTCCGTAAGAGCCACGTCCACCACACGCTTAAACGCATCTCGTGGACCATCCCGGAATGCACTCACTGTACTTTTACAGCGATTAGCATTCACTTTCCCCCGCCGCCGGCCCGAAACGCGAGTAGATTAAAATTCCCAGCATTCCGTCCGAAAAACGCCGTATGAGTATTCGAATGTTGCCAAATTTCCATCGATAAAATGTTCATTTTACAGGTAAGTCATGAATATTTTCCTTTGAAATTTTCAGGAACTTCGGGTGAAATTGTGAACAATAGTGTCAAAAAAAAATCGGAAGGAAGATATGCATTAGTTTACCGGGAAATTCGTGTTTTATCAATCAAAATTCGGCAACACTTGAAGGTTCATACGGCGTTCTTCCACTGCCGTGCTGGGGGAAAACGCCGTATGAGTATTCAAATGCTGCCAAATTTCCTTCTAGAAAAAAATCTAGTATTGAAGAAAGTTATAAATGTGTTTCCTTGACATTTTCCACACGCTTAAGATCGAATTACGAAGAAAATTTTTACGAAAAATTGGGGGGGAAATATTACAATTTTCCCGAAAATTCGTGACTGCCCAGAGAAATTTGGCAACATCTGAAGGCTCGTAGGGCGTTTTGACGCGGGATTAGCGTGTGAGTTGCGGGGTTCTCGGCGGGACCCGTGCAAGCTGGCAACGCCGCGCCCGAATTTCGATAATAATTAAATTATTCGTGAGGAGGATGCGTGCGTTACTCGTTCGGCTGGATGCTGCCGTATTTTCGGTTAATAGGAGCCGCTGTCTCTGGGTCGATTGAGGAACAGCGTATATGCCGTTGAATTCCCTACGCATATGGGTGCTTTTACAGATATATCGGAAATTGTGGTACTTTAATTAAGTCCGAATTGACGGTTATTATCTACGAGAAGCCGGGCGCCGAAACTAAAAACGTGGAAATAAAACATTATACGTGAAAATGAAATGTTAATTTATTGTGTTCATCAATTGGACGGAATAAACGAGAATCAACCTTGGCGCACTTCACAATGCCTTATTTGCTCTCGCGTTTACATTCCGACGTTTCCTCGAAACTTTTTGTGAAAATAATTGATTTTCTTTTTGGGAGTTAATGTTATCCCTTGATTTTACAGAGTATAATTTAAATGATTAAAATGTGTTTCAGGAACTTGAATGTTACTTTATCGAGTCTACAGACTTCATGAAAAAAAAAATGATTCGTCTTCCCTCAACTAATACGCCGACACTCCCCAATTCCAAAGCTAAAATGTCACCAAGAGCAATGATTTGATGACACATACGGAAACTGGAAAAATTAGGGGCTTTAATTTTGAAATTAAGACTAGAACTTTGGGGGACCATCGCCCTGTAACATGTGAAAAAAGCAAGTCAATCGAAGAGGATGCGACTATTTCGACGCGTGGGAAATGTTGTTGCTATATCTGTGAAGGCGAAACACGATGCGCGCAAAAGCGCCTTCAATCAGAGTAGATAGGCAAATAAGCATCCCTCGCGTTGATATAATTGTATCCTCAGCCGTAAACCTGTGTCCTATATGATACTTCGTTTTCATGCTGAGTGAGTGCCTTCAAATAAAGCGTATATGCAAAAATGCATCCCTCGCGTTGATATAGTTGTATCCACAGCTGTCGATTTGTACACGCAGACTTTGGCGCAGAAAAAACGGATGAGGAGCACTGTTCCGGATTTGTATCCAGTAAAGTCACGTGAATGAACAAAACTGAAGACAGAGCACATGTAAAAAAGAAGGGAAAAACCGGTGTACCCTGCAGAAAGAATGTTGTTACATCCTCGATCCGGCCCAAACATTAGTTCAACGGGCAGAAACGCCTGTCTTATTTTATGTACATCCTTAAGTTCCTCTAAAATTTGAAAATTTACCACGTCGGAATGACACAAAAAATAGCCACAAAATCCAAATTACCGCCACCCAGGTTTCCTACAAGATCATTCCGTCACAATCATAATATCACCCGACAGGAAACATCGGATATCAAATAAACGAACGGAGAAACGCCTTCATAGGGCACCCCTCCCCATCCACGACACATCAAGGAAGGTGGGTGGGGGCTGGTCAAATGGTAAAATAATTTCGGTGGCCGAATGGCCGAATAAAAAAGCTATCTCCGATAGATTAGGCCAGACCGGCGCGGCGGGCCGCGGTGGCCGCACAATGGCCGAGTCATGGACCAGCACCGCAGGATTGCCAACCCGCACAGCAAGCTACAAAAATCCCTGAGGAAAGGGGGCGAAAACCCGGCGATCCGGCAACCGCGGAGCGCGCGGGGGCGAACGAACCGACCGCGGGTCCGGCGTTCCACCGACCCGGCTCCAGCGTTGCCGGGTCGTGCGCGATTAAAGCGAAAAAAGCCCCCGGTCTGTGAAGGGGGGCAACACCGGGGGGACCCGGCCAGGACCAGTCGGTCGCATTACCGCGCACTGGTAAATTACAGAACGAAACTCAACGGATAGTTGGTCCGGTGTTGCCGGGTGGAAGGGCTAAAGAGCACTTCTCGGATGACCTTGAAGGTGAGGCCAAGGACTCCGGGATAAAATGACGTATGGTGAGTGCGCCGATTGATGGAAGATGCGTGATTTTAGCTAAAAACGACATCACATTGGCTCGTTAATGATAAAGTTTGAGATGAACACAAAAAAAACGTGTCTTCCGGAGGAAAATCGAAAAAACCCCACTCAAATATTTTAAATTTTTCCCTGGGTCCGGCAAGACATTTTACAGCAAGAGAACTAAGGCGTTCTTACACTTTGAACTTTTACCATGAGTGTGGTACAAAGACGTGTGGTACATACATATGAAGAATGCTAATGATTGGATTCTCTGATGTGAGTATTTTGCGTGGAGGAAAAATGTTGTGGAACATAATTTAGGCGTTTTAGCTACGAACAGCATTCTATTCGTACTGTGCTTTTCATAATTTTTTTTCCTGCGAAGAATGATATAAGATCAATAGTTGAACTTACGAAAGACTGAATGTGAGAAACGGAGGACCTTAAAGGGATGATAATTGATAACAGCAACTGAATGCTTACCTGAAAACAAACAAAAAAACAAATCTTATTAATTCAATTTTCAGAGCAACTTTCAAGTTTCAAAGCATGTTTAAAAGACCCCCAGTTGGCCTCGTTCTTCTGGTCTAGGTCAACGATATCTTTCGCCTAACGCCTAACCAACGGCGTGGTGTGCTTTGCGATATATAGATTGATCAGCCATTCAAACCTACGAAAAGAGACCGATTATCAGGGCGTTCGCAAATCAAAACCACAATAATCGATTCTTTTCCATAGCTTTAAACGGGATAATATCGATAGTCGAGTATCACGCCTCGCCACCTAACCACACGGTAGGGATGAAAGCAGTGCGGGGTCTTTAAAAGATATTGTCTTTGCTACCGACCACCCCCCTCCCAGTTTCCTTTCTCCCTGCCACGACACTACGTCGTCTGACGTAAGAACCTATCTCAATATCCACATGAGCCTCGCTTTACATATAAACCCATGCATTCTGGGGCTCAAGCGGGGATGAAGATAAGCCATTACGCCGGAGGAACGACGACCATCCGTCTCCCGGTTCCATTTAAAAGAAAGCACTCCAGCCTGTCCTGTCGTTCCTGGCCTTTAATTTTCCGTCGGGCTGACATCCCGGATTTTCCGGTCAACTGGTCGCCTTGTTAACGTCACGTCCGACGCACACTGGATCTAGTCACTAGGAGAAGTCGGACAAAATTCGGAAACTTTAAACACTCATAACTCCGTTTACACAAAACTTAGAGGTTCTAAAAGTGGTTCCATTGGTTTCCCGTGAAATTCTCTTCCAAAACCACCCCTTGAAATTTAAATGTGACAAAATAAACATCAAAATTCTGGCACTCTTGTTGAAGTCAAAAATTGATCAAAAGTGTCGTCGGACCCACTAAATTAATGGACGAATCACAAAATTTCAAAAATTTCATGTGCGACCTTTCTAATTGACTGGATCCAGTGTGCGACGGCCAGGATTTATCCGAATCGGCCACGTTTCCGCGACGGGACGACGGGAGGGAAGAGACAAGAGCGCGAAAAGCGCCTTCGGGATGGCGGTGGCATGGCGGCCGAGGACCTGATTCCGAATTGCAAAATGGCCTGTCTGCGCTTGTCTAGCGTCGCGGACGGGGGGGCAATCACCCGAGGAGAGCCAATGAATAACGCTCGGCTATCCCGAGCGCTGTTGCCGAGTTTTCCTGTGTCCACGTTGCCTTACTTTACAAGATACTCTCTTCAGGAAATTATACACGATGCCAGAAATTTTTTACAGAAATTGTGGGGCTGTAGGGGCAAAATAAGGAATTTTGGGCTCAGAACGAAACTTATTTGTTTTAAAACGCCCCCCTCCCCCCCCCAAAAAAAATCACCCCTTTCAAAGCTCCGAGCCCACAAAATCACCCTCAGAAATTATAATGGATCTTTCCAGGTCAGAAATCGTGTTCAGCGTAAAAAAAGCGTAAAAGTGCACTCTTTTTACGCATTTTCATTCAAAGCTGTCGTCACATTCGTCATTTCCCTTACGAAAGAACGTAACTACATTAAAATGTTGCCGAATTCCCGTCGCGATTTGCATTTGTACCCGGACCAGAAAATATTCAGCATTTCTCAGTAGAAATTTCATTGATTTTTGCTATAAACTCATGCAGAAATTAGACAATTTTGGGGGGAAAATTGCACCGATACATTCTTGTAAAAAATTGAATTACCTTGGTCAAATTTGCAATCTTGGAATGGAGTTACGTTCCTTCACCCGAGAAACGATGAACGGACTACATTTTGCGATAAGGAACTATCATTATTAGCTGATCGATAAAACCACCTATCTGAATGAAGAACCTAACGAGCGCAAATGTCGTTTCTCAATCGAGCTAAAAATGGTGGTTCCTTTTCGCAAAATGTAAACCAATTTGGTAACAAAGGCGTGTTATCGAGGTGCAATCCCACGCGCGGACCCCGTGAAATTCGCCGGGGAGAATAGAGATAAGGGGGAGGGGGAGGGGCGCGGAAGGAGTTCCACACGCGATCGAGCGACCGAAATTTTAAAATTTCTCGTTCCTTTGACGGGTCGTCTCCTCCGACGAAGACAATTATCCGCATGATGCAGCAATTTTCACACCTCCGAATTTCAATTACGCTTTCTTGGCTCCGGCCTTCCTTCCCCGGCCCGGTCGCCGCCGCCGCCGCCATCGCCATCTCGCCGAGGGAGCCAAGCCGGATCTTCTACGTGATGCGAAATTGAATTTTCCCGGCCGCGGATCCCGGAAAATCCGTGCGGAAAAACGATACGAAAGGGTAACGCACCGTAAAAAAAAATAAAATAAAAAAAAAGTATCCGCACGGGGAAATGTTTGATTAAAAATCGAGAAAGAAAGGAATTAACTTCAAGTAAGCTTCGATCCCCCTAAAATAGCTGGTACAGAGGGGAGGCGTCAATGATCGATTATCGATATTTCCTCATTTGAAGCTGTGGTAAAGAATCGATTCGTAAGGTGTTCGTCGCGACACCTGTTTATCGATCCTATTCCATTGGTTTAAATCGCACCATAAGGAAATGGATGACACATATTTTGTTTGTAAAATTAGCTGGAAATAGGAGTTCTCTATAGCGAAGTGTTGTCCATTTTCGAGTTGGAAATTGTTTCCCGCGACTTCGAATTTTCCACATGAGAAAATCTACTGCTAATTGGGGGGAAAAAATCCAACACCTATTGCGGAGAGAAAACACCTCCCAGAAACAAAATATTTCACGAGAGAAAAGGAAACCCGGGGGGGGGGGGGGGGGGGGGAGTCCTCCTAATTATAAATCGCCCGGAGAAAACCCTTCATTTCCCACCTTAACAAGATTGCCAAGCTATGCTTTTGAAAATACGGATATTTTACACAAGATAAATGGGGAACGTGCTGATTTTTCAGCTCTACCCGACAACTATACGCCTTAGGAAAACTAACTACGTCACGATGACAAAAACCTAGAGGACGCAGGGGTGGTTTTCCTCACCCCTAGAAAAGCGGGTACCCTTGAACCGACGACTAGAAGACGTTCCCGGAAGCCGTTTCACTACGAACCGATGCGCCCTCCGCTCTCTGCGTTGCTTCTCTGACGTAAGCGCGAATCTCGATTTACTTATGAGCCCCAGAAAGCATGGTGTTGTATGGAGAACAGGGCTCAAGCAAAATCGAGATACGCCCTTACGTCAGAGGAGCGGCGCCTTAACGCTCTCGGGCGCTCCCCGAAATAAGCTCGTTAGTCGGTACGCGGGACGGGGGGCAAAGGGGGGGATGAAGGGCAAACGAGGGGGAAGGGGGGGTTAGCTCCGGATCCGAGTGCATTTTGAAGACTCGTGACGACGTCGATGGTCCTGCATAACGACGACAAGTGCCCATCGTCGTCGCCGCAGCGCGAAATAGAGCGAGTGACTTTGTGATGGTGCCCCCCCCCCCCCTCCCACGGGTCGACAGGGGGTAGCGGGGGACGGGGGGATAACGGGCCCCGACATCACGACGATGAGACATTGAAAGCATGTGTCGCGCGGCTCCAGGACTCACGAAAGGAGCCACGTATTCGGTGTCGCTCCTCGGCGGGAACAGCTCAACTGCCGCCGGGATCGAACGGGCGGATACGTTGTTTCGAGTCGTCGGGTCTCGGATGATGGCGCGGTCGAAATGCGCCGCATCGGAAGGTGCACTGCGGTGCTGAGGACTGTGGAGAAACGCCTTATGGACGTTCGAGAGTTACCGAACTTCCTCCGATTAAATCAGGGTGTCTACCAGTTGTAAAATACCAAAATTGGGGACTTTCGAGGACTTTTTGGGTTGTTTTGTCAAGAAAATCGGGACGTATTCTTCCCGAAATAGTAAGAGGAAGGGAGCTAGTTAGAGCATTTAGGACGATTTTTGTTCTTTTTTGGGGACCTGAACAAGGAAATTGGGGGCTTTCGGGGATATCAGGGACACCCTTCCAAAATCGGGGATATCAGGGACATTGGGGACTTCTGGGGACCGGAAGACATCCTGGATATGTTAATAGTGCTGGAAACTTATTAAAATTTTCAGGCAATTTAGCTCTGCTTACGAATGAGAGTCTCGGGAAAATTGGAGGGTAAATATTTCTAGATTTCCCTGAAAATTTATATTCTATCATAAGATGATTGACGTCTGATCGCTCGTATGGCGTTTTTTCTTAGCGCGGCTGAGTTCTGTTCAGGGAAAAAACAATTTCTGTTTCGGAGGACCAGAAAAGTCAGATTTCATCAACAACATTCGGAAAATCTTAGGTGAAATTTAAGTAGCTTGATTTAACGGTATAACCGTCGGAAAAGGACAAAAAATTGATTTTTGGAGAAGTTTTTCCGCTGAAATTTTCAAAGTTCCTTTCTCCGCTTGCCAAAACCGAATAGAAGATCCATCCTTTTGCACTAGAAATGATCGATTATTTACCATGGCTTTAAATGGGGAAATATCGATAATCGATCATTTTCGCTTCACCACTGATGGCGATCACCGAACGGAGGATCCGACGAGTCTATCCTCACCGACAATGCGTAGTCACGTGTTTTTACAACGCGGTGAATCCAGTCGCCTTTTCCTCAACGCCATCAAATCGAGCGTTTCGGAGAAATTTTTTCAAACGCAGTAAAATCCTCGAACGATTTCAAACGGCTTCGACCCGTCCGAAGTGCCTGGAACAGATTTAGTACCTTCAGCGAATCGAACGTACGAAATCGGGACGGGCCGCCGCTCGCCCGTTCTGCGCGGAGGCTGTAATTAAAGAAATTGCTCGCTGAAGAAGCTATAAAATGGAGGGCACGTTCGGTTTTCGAGGTCAGGCCAGGATTTCCCGAAGAAATGCCGCGGAGAGGTCGATAAAATGGCACGGGCACCGTTCGAGAGCTTTCAGCGCGGGGGAAAAAACGACCTATCTGCTGCTCCGCCGTGCTGAGGAACAACGCCGTATGAACCTTTGGATGTTGCTCGGCAAAATTGAAAGAAAAAATACCGCAGGTTTCCGGCGAATAAATCTTTGATTTGACAACCCAACATATTTAATGAAAATTGAATAAAATGCTTCAATTTTGCAGGTGCTAAACTGCATGTCTTAGAGAAACACAAGACTCACTCGGGATTTTCTGATCCATGACCAATTTTTCAAGTTTTTCTTCTGGTAACATCAAATTTCTTAGTTTTTCCATGTTTAACTGACAGGGGACACCCTGAATAACTAGGAGCATAATTCCCGGACTTTTCCCCGACACTCAGGGTTGTTTTCAAAATCCCCGACAAGTCCATGTGTGCTGTCATTTGGCAAGTCGTTGAAAATGCTTGACGTGCTTCGAATTTCCTGATTTGTAACAGATTTCCCTGAAATTCTTCTGTTGCCATCAAATTTCCGGTTATTTTTCGGGTTTTCCTGACAACTAACACCAGAAGTTTTCCTGCCTCGGAGCATAATTTCCATACTTTTCCCTGACTTTCCGGGTTATTTTCAAACTCCCTGCTTTTCTTGGTTCTCATAGACCCTTGCCACCCAGAGCTTCACGGATCCACGCCGGAAAGTGCTAAGTGCGTCGCGGACAGGAAAGCTCACCACCGCCACCGCAGCGTCTTTCTCCACGCTCAGGTCGCTCCGCATCGGGCATCGGGCGCGCTATCAAATCAGTTTATCGAATCCGAAACGGTCTGTTTTCCTACGAGTGACGTCACCCGATGCCGGAACCTGCCCGGGCCAGCGAACTTCCACGCCCCCCTCCCCCTCGCCCCCGGCACCTGGGGCAGTCGGGGGGGGGGGAGGGGGCTCCTCTTCATTCATCGCACCGGCGTGGAACAAAACACGCTTTGTTTATACAGCCGAATAGACAAAGAGCCTCGGTGCTCTTCGGAAGACGTGGGAGAGTGGCCAAGTGGTGCCCTGCACACCCCCCCCCCCCCCAAGCGGGGGGGGGGGATAAATTTCGGGACGAGGTTGCCGGGTCGGGTGATCAAAGTTTCGGGGAACTTTCGGAGTTTTCCGTTGAAAACTTGTTGAAATATCTCGTGCTATGGTCGTAGAGTTCTCTCCTTATCCCTCGGTCGATTTGGTTTCCCTGAAAATTTTCGAGGATTTTTGCGAAATTTTTTTGGAGAGCTACGACCAAAGAAAGGTTCAGCATGATTCAAAAATATTGCAAATTTTCATCGAAAAAAGTGAAAAGCCGGAAAATAGAGATAGATCAGCGAAAATTGCCATCTCTTGGAGCTTACTAATTTTATCACCTAAAAGCCCTCCTATAAAACTGTATTTTTTGACCGAAAATCAAGAAGAATTCGGGGGAAAATTCAGACGTCATCGGAAAATCATCCGACGCAACCATTAACATTAAGGACGTTACAGTATGGAAAATTCCTTAATATTCATCGCCTTGATATGCACTTGTGTGCGACAAATCATTGATTTCCGGACAAAAATAAAATAAAATAAAAAAAAAAAATAAAAAAAAAAAAAAAAAAAACATGAAAAAACCTCGATGATGTTCAAACAAGCGCATGGATGAACCTTCCTGCCTCAGATTCTTCTGATTTTGAAAAAAAGATGATACTGGCCAACAACTAAGAAAAATAATGAATTTTACGTAAAATGATCGAAAATATTCCAATCTCTTCCTAAAATCTCACGGACATTAGGAGGAATTTCAACGTCGTTCGGCAACGCAGCGAAGGATGTGGATGTTGGATGTCCGACGTCAGTGTCAACAAACTCGGTCCTGAGTGGATCGTGGTCGTCGCTCGAGGAACACTGCCGTGCTAGGGAAAAACGCCGTATGAACCTTCAGGCGTTGCCAAATTTCCTTCGATAAAACCCGAATTTCCTAGTAAACTTGCGAATATTTCCTTTCCAATTTTTCAAATACTTTTTCTCGCAATTTCACCTAAAGTTCCTGAAAATTTCGAGGGAAAATATTCATAACTTTCCTGAAAAAATAAACATTTTATCGAAGGACATTTGGCAACACCTGAAAGCTCATACTGCGTTTTTCCTTAACACGGCAGAACAGGACAGGCATTTCTCCCGAAAACGACGAGTGGTTTTTCGGGGACGTGGGGGGAAGGGGGGGGGGGGGCTGCGAGGGCGGAGAACAATCGGAGGCCCCGGAGCGGTCGAACAAGTAGCAATTTCTACTTCCGAATCGTAACTAGGCCCGCGGGGCCGGGTCGCCGTCCGTCCAACCGCCGCGGGGTCCCTGGTCCCAAATTATGGGTCCCCCGGAATAAATAAATTATCGGGGGTCTTGAAGTGACCGACGGAAGGATACCCGCCTCCCTCCCCCAGAAGATTCGAGCACATCATCGCAACATTATGATAGAATCGAAAATTTTTATTTTTGAAATGAGTTGGCAAAATTGCAGAAATTGCACTCCACACCGGTGAAAAATCGAACCTCGCACAGCGATCCTATTTATTGGAGCGTCTCAAGTTTTGAAATGGTCGAAATTTCCATACAAAATTGTTATTGCTTCATCTGGGAACGCTAAAGGAGCTGAGTTTGCAGTGTTTTCATAATTTTTTTCTGAAATGGGAAATTTTTTGAAAAATAGATTTAAAAATGAGAAAATGTGCCGCCTTGTGAAGTCATCTGACGTTTCCAGTTTAAACACAGTAATTTTAGCAGCGCTTCGTCATATCACCTCCAATAATTAGGCAATTTAGAACCAAGGATATCCTCATGCATGGTTCTCTTTGTAGTTTCATTTTAAACATAAAATTTACACAATTTCAGAAACCAAAAAATTTGCCATTACACTGTGCGGAACAGATTAAACATGAATTGAATTAAATCAAATGGAACTCGATTCCTCAGGTCGTTTAAAATTAATGTATACCATAATTTAGTTTTATACTTATAAATTGACCTACTTTCTGAGGCCTGAATTTTTATGAACTGTCTCGCCACTTAGAGCAGTACTTGCATAATTTTTCTTTTCTTTTTCGTGAAGTATCAATGAGCACTAATGAATCACTCAGGTTAAAAGTCCGCATGTGCCGATGGCACGGGTAGTATTTATTCTCACCTCGAAACCTACTGATACGCCGAAGGCCACACGTCCACTAAATTTTTTTCTGCTAATTCCTTTTTTTTTTTTTAACAATCATGCACTCGTTAAAACAATGTCCTCTCGCTATCTTCCTGGTTAATTGCGCTCAAGACTAAGGTTGCCTGCAATCAATTTGGAGCAATTTAGAGTTTCAATTCGAGAACTTGTTTCATGTTTTCAATGAAAATTTTATACACAGGTCTCTAGTTCTCTGTCTCTCTCTCTACCCATTTTCTTATATTAAAATTCTACTGGTGTCAATAATAAATCAAACATATTAAATAAAGGGTGCATTCATAGGATTCGGTGAGTTACCGTTGCCAAAATGCAGGAAAAACGATTTATTTCCTAGAACTTGGGGAGGAGGGCTGTAGCGCCCTTAAAAAGTATTTCGACCCCACAAAACATGCTCCTGTAGTCTGGAAGTTTAATCTTGAATCACCGTGTACATCGTATCTGAACTGATCAACATCACGTAGGTATGAAATATATGTTTTAGCACACTGCAGTTTGTGCTCGTATAGAGCTAGAGCACAAACTGCATCCTGCACTTTGTGTTCATCTAGAGCACAAACTGCGTCCTGCAACTTGTGTTCATCTAGAGCACAAACTGCATCCTGCACTTTGTGTTCATCTAGAGCACAAACTGCATCCTGCACATTGTGTTCATCTAGAGCACAAACTGCATTCTGCACTTTGTGCTCTAAATGAGCACAAGTGCAGTGTGCTAAAACATATATTTCATACCTACTATCAACGTTGGTGACCCATTATTTTGCGTTTCATTTCATCCATGGAACATGGAAGAGGAGGCTTTCCTGCATGAATGCTCCGTTTTCGGCAACAGCGTTCCCAGCCGAGAAAAATCCGAGGAGGCGGACGGGGGGTGGGGGGCGGGGGTGAGTACAGGAAAGGCCATTACCTAAAATCGCCCGACGCACTCGGGGCTCACTCGAGCGCGAAAAAGGGCCTTCCTGTAATTATCCCCCAAGACGCGGGGCTCCGGGGCAGCCGGACGCGGGCGCGGAGGAGAAAAAAATTGTGTCTGGATCGAGGAGGGGTCACACCTCGCGACGACGACAGCGACGTGAGACCCGAAGGGCGTTGTTCTTCCTCTTGCGTCTCGCTCTCCGAGGGCGCAGCTTCGGCTACGGCTTCGCCCCGTTTGTCCTGTGACACTGCGACCACGTCCTGGGACTTCGAGTCCTGCTCCTTCTCCATCGGATCGTCCACCAGATCGTCGTTCCTATTGGAGAACATGTATAGAAGGAGAACTATGGACATGTCGGCAATTTTGGAGGTTAAGTCTTGGACCTCTTAGGGCCAAAAAGTGCAGCCAATCTGTGAAATCTAATTATCCGGGATGATTTGGACCGCGTTAAACAGAAAGGAACCAAGCCACATCAGTTATTGCCAAATTTAATTGGGCAATTTAATTTTTTACATGAGAACGGTTGTGCGGATTTTCGTGCAAATTTCAGTGAAAATTCTCCATGATACGAAGCAAATTCCTTAAAATTTTTAAAAAATCCGAACAAACGTTCTCTCGTGAAAAATTTAATTGCCCAGTTAAACTTGGCAATAGCTGATGTGGCTTGGTTCCTTTCTGTTAAACTCGGTCCATTTATTACTACTATTATTGTTAAGACCCGTTGCTGGCAAAGCACGTATTTGACTTAGTCTTCGCATAAATTTACTCATTTCTGAACATTCATGGGCCATTCTGGTTTGATATTGGTATCTGAAGATGCAGCGTTTTTCTGGAGTCTTTTCGTGTCAGAAGGTTGGCTGCCTTTAGGGCCCTAAGACCTCCATTTCCCGAAATGTCGGTACTCTCCCCATATAGGTACGATAGTTCCTACTAGTGTCGGTCTTCCCGAATAATTGACCGAAAATGACACAAAAACACGCATATCATTCATAGTTAGTAATTTCTGCACGGAGAAAAAAGGTCAGTTTGTATTGAAAACCGGATATTTTCGGAGACTAAAGTTTTCGGTCACAGAGACCAAACTCGGGTTCAGCTGACTGAAATTCGGATCAAATGATCGAAAACCTTCAATGTTCAACAGGAACCGAACTTCAGTCTCTGTAACCGAAGTTTTTTTCCTCGGCACACGGAGAGAAAAACTTCGTGCGTGGGACCCGAAGTTTAGGTCATATGAATCTCTGAAGTTTCCGGATTGAGCATCTGAACACTTTAGGTCCAGCTGCTTAGGTTTGGATCACACATCGGAAACTTCAGCTACACCTGAAGTACTTCGGTTTTCGTACATCCAAACAACTTCGGTTCTCACATCTGAAGTACTTCAGATCTAGAAACTGGAGTTTCAGATGTGTGATCCGAACCTCGACAGGTAGACCTGAAGTGTTCAGATGCTCAATCCAAAAACTTCAGAGATCCATATGACCTAAACTTCGGGTCCCACGCACGAGGTTTTTTTCACCGTGCACATTCCTGTAAAGCCCCTGAACTTCCAGAAATCACGGATTTCCCCCAAAATCTCTCATCAATACTAACTTTACCGATTTTCCGATCGCTGGACCCGTGAAAAAACCATACACTCGGACGGTCCCCCATCTGACAACACCCACGACGACGACGACGAAGTTGGCAACGCGTCCGCGATCCGACCGCCTGTTGCCAATGATGGAAGCGGGCGGGCTGGGCACCGTGACCGGGGACGCGCGGGGACCGAGGGGGCGAATAGGGGGGGGGGGGGCACTCGGCCACTTGACACGCGACTCAACAACATCCACCGTCCGAACCCCGAGTCGCTCGCTGCTGCGCGGCGATCGCCTATCGCGCCGAGTGGCGCAAGGCGAACCGCTCGCTCCCGTCCCACATGCGCTCCTCTGACGTACGAGCGTTTCTCCGCTTCCATATGAGCCCCGAAAAGTACGGAGTTAAACGGAGAACAGGGCTCATGTTTACATTGAGATGCGCCCTTACGTCAGAGGGGCGACGACAGGATCGAGAAAACTCCCGACCGGTCTCTCGAGTAACTTGCACGGAATATACCCGATCGCACGGGGGTGATTATCGAGGGGTACCGTGCGAAGCAAAGGGAGAGAGGGAGGCTTTCGAGGGAGGGTTGGCGCTCGAGGTGACGGACAAGTTTCCTTGAACTTTTATACTTACGCAGGCGCGCGGAAAATGCTCGATCGCACGCCCGCGCCCAGGTGCGTGAAAATGTCCAAAGGCTCTGCAGGCTGAGGAGGGACAATTGCTAAGGGTCAATAGTCGAACATCGACGGTAGTCGGAAAAAAAACAGGACCTCACTATTGAGATCTGATGGAAATTTTGTGAAAATTCGATGAAAGACATGTGGAAAGTTGGCAGGTGGGCGCGTTAAAACGTTGTGGAAGCTTCTAAGATTCTACAGCCCTGGAATTTCGATGTGACTTCTCTTTCGGGGAGTAGACCTACGCCCTTCTTCGAATAAGCAGTTCAATTGTAGAGAAATGACGTTTATTGGCAACATGGAGTGCGCGTTGCTTCTTATGCAGTGACAGGCTCGGCACGGCGCCATCGTTGCCAGATAATGCTGAAAAAACAGTATTTCCCCCAATTTGAACCCATGTAAAATACCCACTTATAATCGCACAATTTGGCAACTTCGCGCGGCATGGAGACCTTTGGCGGGCTTTTCGCAACAAGAACGATCCGAGTGATCTGGAGGACGTTGTGTGAACGGCGGCGCACAGTGGAACGAGCAAGTATATTAACGAGCTGATTATTATTGAAATTTATAGACAAAGCCGTAGACAAAGAGGATACAGGGAAAATAGAGGGATCCTATTCGTCCGTCGATTTCAATAATAATCAGCCCGCAGAAGGATCGGTCATGAAATTTTTGGCTAAACCGTAATTGATTCTTTCGACACATTTTAATATTTCGGGGTCGCTACTTGGTACCGGGTGTATACTAAAATTTAATTTTGGATTTTCCCGAAAATCTCCTTTTTCTCTCTAATATTTCAGAGGAGATTACCTGATTTTTTGCCCGAGTAAATTGACACTCAGTCGATTTAAAATACCAACATACTTAATGAAATGCATCAAAGGTTTGAAAAATGCTTGAAGCACTCGGAATTTCCTGACCAGGAGCTAATTTTCCTAATATTTTACGGATAACATCGAATTTTCTGATCTTTTCCGGTTTTCACAGACGGTAGACGCCCCGTTGAAGGATATTTCACGAGCAAACTACTGAAACCACTTTAAAACTTCTACGTTTGGCATTATCGAAGCTCTTTAAGTTTCCACATCATATGGCATTCAGAATTTCCTGACCAATGCTCAATTTTCCTGATATCTTCCAATTTTTACTGCCGGTAGAAGCCGTGTTGAAGGGAATATTACGAGGAAACCATTGAGACCACTTTAAAACTTCAACGTTTGACATTATCGAAGCTTTGAAAGTTTCCACATCACATACGACTGGAGGAGTCTCTGCTATTGACTCGTTTCCACCGTGCGGTGCGCGGCGTGGAAGACGGCTGACAGGGACATTGGACATGCGAGTGGGAAGCGAGAAGCACGATTCCAGCCGAGTGGTAACCGGAGCCTTTGGCAGTTTCCACCGGTCGAGGCCGCTCTTTCCGATACACGAGTAACTACCGACGATTAACCATAAACCATACGGCCGGGCGCCCAGTCGGTCCCGCGACACGTCGTCGCCCCTCGGACGTAAGGACGTATCTCGACGTCCACGTGAACCCTGTTTTACGTATAAATCCATGCTTTCTGGGGCTCATGTGGGAATCGAGATGCGCTGTTACGCCAGGAAAGTCACAGTGTATCATTGCCTGCATGGGCGCTAGCTACTTCCAGTAAAATGTCTATCGGACCGGGTTCCCAACGGATCGCGCTTGCGTTCGTGGCAGGATTCTATTGCACTGGGGAAAAACGTCGCACGATAGAATATCTATACGAGATTAGGGACATGTCGGTAATTTTGAGGTTAGTCATGGAGATTTTAGGGCCCAAAGGGCAGACAACCGATGAATTCAAATCATCTAGGGTGATTTTTTGTTTCAATTGTTGCGATCCGTCGATTGTGAATAATTAGAGTACCGATTTAGGGAGAGTACGGACATGCTGGGTATTTTGAGGCTATGTCATGGAACTTTTAGGGCCATAAACGGCAGCCAACCTATGAATTCGAGTTTTCCGGAGTGATTGACAGTTACAATTAATTATTACGACCCTTCGGTTGTAAAGCACGTGTCTGACTTATGTAGTTTTTGCATTGATTCACTCATTTTTGCGGAAGAACGCTCATACGGACTTTCTCGGTTTGATATTGAAATCTGAAGATAGGCAGCGACATTTTTTTTCGTGTTAGAAGGTTAGCTGCCCTTTAGGGCCCTAAGAGCTCCATATTTCGACTTGTCTGTACTCTCCCTTCACAGATATTGTGTGTTGCTATGAAAAAACACCGTGTAACCATCTGAATAATCAGAGGCGCTGAATCGGACTCAAGTGCAGTAGAGGCTTTTCCTAAGTATACTTATGTACGGTGGAATGACTGATAAAGTCGACCAAATCAGTGGCGTGGCGTGCTTTGTGATATATCGATTGATACCGCACTCAAACCTATGAAAAAAGATCGATTATCAGGGTGTTCGCAGCGGACACCTAAGTAATCGATTCTTTACCATAGCTTCAAATGGCGAGATATCGATAATCGATCATTCACGCCACGCTACTGGACCAAATCCACCCGCGGAAACTGGCCAATACAGTCTCCGTCCGGGCCACGCTGCGGCAGGAATCGATACCCGACGCTGACGTCCGAATTTCCACCGTCCACCGACGTCAACGCGGGCACCGTGTGGTCTCGCGGCCTCGCACGTCTCGGCCCGGCAGCGCGAAGATTGACAGGCAACTAACAGTTCCTCACTTCCTCGTCGCAGACTCCGACCCCCCGCCCTCCCGCGGGCTCCACCTCGCGCTGACCGTGGAAATGGAAAAATTACTGTTATACCGCGACCACGCAACTCCCGGCCGCGCTGCCCGATCGCCCGCGCGGAGGAACCCCAATTTCCCGGCTTTCCACGCGGTCGCCCGCCGGAGCGGCAACCGGCGACTCGCGGTTGCCGAACTTGCCACGGGATTGAGGAATTAGTCGCTCGTTTGACGGGTATCCGGCAACCTGGCGTTTCCAGCTCGACCGGCTAGAATCTTCGTTTCCATTTTCCGGGTGTTTTTTTCTCGCGATTTTCACTCGGTGTCTGGGACTGCTCGAACCCGACCAACGACGTTCATTGGTTCCGTCAATCAATTGCGTTGTTTCAAAGCATGAATACGTCGATTTATTCCAAATATCTATGGTATAACCAAAAATCCATACATGAATAGTGGAAGTCGAGTAAAAGCTATCAAGTGCTGTTACGGTCGTGCGAAGAGTTTCCCCTGTAAAAGAACCTGGACGAGTTCGTCTGTTTGCAGAAGTTAAGTCTTTTTGACGTTACAAGAATTGTACTTCCAGGATACTGGATTCCTGCTCGGCGAGAGAAACAGATGCATCTTCTTGGCAACACTTGATAACGCTTATCCGGGTATGCATTTCCAGCTATCAAAAATCATATTAGCACAACGAAACAAGAAAACGAGAGGGGTCAATGGAAAAATGTCTCAACTTTTCTATGATTTTTGTGCCCGAAAAAGCTTACTAACTTTGGCCCAGCTTCGTAAAAACGTGACCCCTGCTAAGGTTTACCATAGTCTATACGAGATAACGACAGCCGTCTTCGTACACAACCTCTTTATGGCTGTCAAGACCACGTATTCTGCCGTGCTGCGAAAAAACGCTACGTTTCGCGGAAATTGATCAATATATCGCCTTTAAATCTGCAAATACTTCAGATTAAATTGCACATAAAATTCTCAGAAAAATTAGAGAAGGAATATTTACAAATTTCCTTGCACATGCGTCTCTTATGAAGGGAAAACTGTCGACGTACGAAGACTCTCACGGCATTTTCCCTTAGCACGGCTGCACTGAGCTCCAATGGCGTATCGTGCTATACGATAAATAGATTGACCTGCCATTTAAACCTATGATAAAGGATCGATAAACAGAGTGTTCGCCACCAGCATCTTAATAATCGATCTTTTACTATAGCTTTTAATGGGGGAAAATCGATAACTATCATTCAGGCCTCGCCACTGCTGCGCTTCGAAGGCTTATCACGTCGCGGTGACGTGGAAACGGCCCTGTAATCCCCGAAACCCTCAAACGGGCAATTTTCGCTCCTGCGGGACCCGTCGGGCGTCCGCGGCAGGAGGGATTTCGATGTTGCGCGTCGAAGGCCCTCGAGGACGGCGAAAACAATGGAAGTCAAACTTACGGATCGGTGAAAGAGGAGGGAGAAGATCCACGTCACTAACCTGAAACAAAAGGAAAAATATTATTAGAACGGGGAAAAGAGGGCACCGGTGAGTAGGGTTGAGGTTGTCACGTATTGGCTTCGTCTCCGAGGACGATTTTATTGGAGTTCGGAAATCGCGTTGCCGCTTCGAGCTCCGAAAAGTCGGAAAGTTTTAAAATTAGCCGGGAATAAAAAGAAAATTCGAGTGGTGTTACACGCTGGTCAAAGTCACTTTGCAGGAAAATCACACCAGTCTCATTAAATCAGTTTTTAAGCTGACATTATTGATTCCAGAGACGGAAATTTCATCATGGTGATTACCTTCGAAAACAATCAAAAATCAATTGGTGTTCCACGCTAGTCGAAGTCATTTTACAGGAAAATCACATCAGTCTCATTAAATCAGTTTTTAAGCTGACATTATTGATTCCAGAGATGGAAATTTCATCATGGTGATTACCTTCGAAAACAATCAAAAATCAATTGTTGTTCAACGCTAGTCAAAGTTATTTTACAGGAAAATCACATCAGTTCATTAAATCAGTTTAAAGCTGACATTATTGATTCCAGAGATGGAAGTTTCATCATGGTGGTTTCCTTCGAGTCACTTGCGTTGGTTGAAGCAGAATTAAAAAAAATTATCCATCGGAAAATCACATCAGTCTCATTAAATCAGTTTTTAAGCTGACATTATTCATTCCAGAGATAAGAGTTTCATCACGGTGATTTCCTTTAGGAAACAATCAAAAATCGATTAGTGTTCCACGCTCGTCAAGGTCATTTCACAGAAAAATCACGTCAGTTCATTAAATCAGTTTTAAAGCTGACATTATTGATTCCAGAGATAGAAATTTCATCATGGTGATTTCCTTCGAGACAGGCAAAAATTCGATTAGTATTCCACACTAGTCAAAGTCATTTTACAGGGCAATCACATCAGTTCATTAAATCAGTTTTAAGCTGACATTATTGATTCCAGAGATGGAAGTTTCATCATGGTGATTTCCTTTAAATCATTTGGGTTGATTGAATCAGAATTCATTACGGTCACAAGTGGATCCTCTTGATTGTTGCCAACAAGTACAGGTATACTAATTTTCGGGGGGGGGGGGGGGGGGGTTGGTTCCATCGGAAAATCACATCAGTCTCATTAAATCAGTTTTAATCTAACATCATTAATTCCAGGGAAAGTCATTTCATCATGGTGATTTCCTTCAAATTATGCAGGTTAGTTAAAACTGAATTCATTATGATTGTAAGTGCCTCACTTTCTAGGGGTGTAAATCAAATTATTTACCAATTTTCAAATATTCTAAAAAATATTCATCGGAAAATCACATCAGATTCGGTTATGGAAGCTGACATTATTCATTCCACGGGAATGCCATTTCATCATGGTGATTTCCTTCGAGTCTTGCGGGTTAGCTAAAGCTGAATTGGTTACGGTTGCAAGTACCTTACTTCCAAGGGGTATATCAACAATTATTCACCCATTTTCTATTACTATAAAAAAAGAATCGGATTAATACGGATTAATACGATTTAGGACACCGGAGTTTAATTTGTACATTATCACATCAGTTCATTAAATCAGTTTTGAAGCTGACATTGAAGATTCCAGCAAAGAAATTCTGTGAGAGAATTCTGTCAAAGAATCATTGTGATTTTCATCAAAGAGAGTATGTTATGAATTAAGGTTTCCAGTACTTTCTGAGAAAACACCATCGTTCACGATCACAAGTCCTCATCATTTCCTAAAATTAAGGCCGATACCTACTGAAAAAAATTATCAGAGAATCACATCAGTCTCATTAAATCAGTTTTGAGCTGTCATTATGATTTCCAGAGATTGAGGTATCATCATGGTGATTCTTTCTGAATATGAAAATCACCACTATACGTTCAATTGTGAGAAAGGATTACTCGATTGATCTATTCAAATCTATAAACAAATGATGTGTTGATGGGATTGGCTTTCGGAAAAACCACATCAGTCTCATTAAATCAGTTTTAAAACTGTCATTAAAATTTCCAGAGAATGAGGTTTCATCATGGTGATTTCTTCCTAATATAATAATTTACCTCCGCATTTGTTCAAATAAAAAAAAATATTAACAGACATGGATTACTTCAAATGATCTGTTTACAGCATCAACCAAAAGACGTTTTGGTGAAATTGGCTTCGGAGAAAATCACATCAGGTCATTAAATCAGTTTTCAAGCTGACACTGAAAATTCCAGCAAGGAAGGTCTCATCATAGTGATTTCCGAAAGCAAAAGCTGCTGTAGAGAAAAATTGGAACTTTAGATCAATAATTCCGGCTCATCCATAAAAGCACCAAGCTCCGCAAGAACTAATGGAATGTATGATGTTTCTAAAAAACATGAAATAGGATTTCATACCAAAAAATGTGGTCAAATTGAACAATTCCAGTCTGCTCTTTTACGCTTCCTTTTTTCCTTTTCCTATCGAAGTCTTCCGAGCAAGTTTTTAGTCAGGATTTCCCGCGAGTGGGCCAATTTCACTTCGATCTCCATCCAAGATGCGTTTAACTTGAAGCGAACCTCGAATTTTTAAAACGAAAAAGTTACTCAATTCTCTCATCCGTTCCTGCACTTCCGCGCAAAAAACGCGCAACTTCGACGGAATCCCGACTCAAATCCGCGGTTATCGCGGAGGAAAAAACCCCGCGACATCGGGCAACTTTCGGCGAGCTCTCCGCGCGGCGACCCCTAAAAAGCAATCGAAACTTCGTGATATTTCCCCGGGGCGCGGGCTTTTCGCGGGAAACCTCCCCGCTTTCCGCGAGAGAGGTCTCCACCGGAGAGTCATGTTTAATCTGCGAGGCGGGGGGAGGGGGGAATCACTTAAGCTCGTTTTCCCGGTGACTTTTCAAAGGCCGTCCGCGGGTGGGCGATTGTATCAGTTTCCCAGCGAGAGATCACAACTTTTTTCCACTTGGACCCTGAAAAGCTCGTATTCAAACGAGTGGCAGAGCTCAACTCGCGGGGAACTTGCGTCTTTTCGTCGTGTGAGCGACGGAATCGTCACTTCCCGACGAAAGAACGCAACTTTTCGTAGCTCGAGCTCCACTAAGCGTGGAGATACACACGCGAGAAACCGTGTTTCGAAAAGAAGTTACGCTGTTCGGTCGGCGAGGAGGTGGAAAAGCGGAGATTTCGAGATGGGGACCGGGGATTATAACGCTTTTTTAAGCGACTATTTTCGGAAAATATTCCGACGCAGAAGGAATCGAAGGTCTGCTGGAGGACTTGGATGTTAAAATATTAAAAGGGCCCGGTTTTCCCGTTCGTAGGATGGCCCAGAAAGCTTCTGAAACCCTTACCAGGTGCCGTGATGAGGGATGTGCTCTCGTGGCACTTAAGAGAATTAAATATATGAATATTTAGTCGTGATCTACTCTGACGAATAGGGCGGGAAATAGAGTTTAAGCGGTCAAAACAAAACACAAACCATGGACTGCCAAAGCTTCTTGTTAAAGACTACGGCCTGGTTCAGTGGCGAGCACTGGAAAAAAACCACATTGGATCTTGAGTCCAGACTCTTGAAAACATTGACAAGAAAACGGACTCATGATTCCATCAGATTTAAGCTTAAATCAAAAGGAAATCCACTCAAATTAAGAGGCTTGGTTCTTGATTTAAGCTTAAATCTGATTGAATCAACAGTCCTTTTTCTTGTCAATGTTTTCAAGAGTCTGGACTCAAGATTCAATGTGGTTTTTTTTCAGTGCTCGCCACTGAACCAGGCCATAGTCTTTAACAAGAAGCTTTGACAGTCCATGAATTGTGTTTTGTTTTGGCCGCTTGAAATCTATTTCCCGCCCTTCATCGTTAGAGTAGATATCAAGAGAGTAGATTGAATCAAGAGTATTTTTTCTTGTCGATGTTTTTAAGAGTCTGGACTCTAGATCCAATGTGTTTTTTTTTTCCAGTGAGGCGTGATAATCGACTATCGATAAGTATCTGAGCGTTGATTTTCGAAAGTAACTTTCACAGTATATGGTAGTCAGCGGTGTGCGTTTCTAGAATATATTGTTTCTACTCTGTTCAAAAAACGCCGAGAACGATCTCGAACGGACCGGTACCGCGTCGGGGAATTTTCCCCAAAAAACTCGGCGTTCATGGTCCAGTCCGCGTCGGCGCACTCTGTAACGGAGCCGGATTATTGCGTGGAAACCTCAGATCCCCGACCGGGGTTGCCAGACTTGGCCAATTCGAAAACACGATAATCGGCATCCGGGATCGATTTACACAAGGTGATTCAAAAGTCTCGCAATACATTAGGGTTCTTGCCCTTTGTCAGGGTGGTCCTTTAAACCGAGTTGCCACAGAATTTAGAAATTGAAATTCCTTGACATTTCCCTAATTTCCCAGACACATTTGAGTAAAATTCCCTGACAACTGAAGACATGTCGTAAGTCCAAAAGGACATCATTTGAAATAGTACCCGGAAAAAATTTGTTGTTCTAGACGACAAATCCATTCTGAACAGCAAATAAAAGTAACTTAACAACTTTTCCATGACTTTTTCGACCTAGACGTTTCCAGGTTTTCCCTGAATTTTTGAAATTCCCTAACATTTCCTGGTTTTTCCGATGTTCCCTGACTGTGGCAACCCTGTTTAGAGTTTCGGAGGTTTGGTGGTACGAGACATATTCTAAACAGCGTGTAAAAGTTAATGAACAATTTTTCCCTGCCTTTTTCGACATTTTCCCAGACGTTTCCAGATTTTCCCTGAATTTTTAAAATTCCCAAACATTTCCTGGTTTTTCCGATGTTCCCTGACTGTGGCAACCCTGTTTAGAGTTTCGGGGGTTTGGCGGTACCGAGACATTCGGATCACCCTGTACAATGGCCTCAGCAATTGAAAAATTGTGGGTTTTCGGGTGGGTGCGACAACCCCGGAGCGAGGCGTATCGGCCGTGGAATTCCGGCGGCGGCCGCGGCGATAATTCGTCCATAAAAAACGCATTAGGCCGCCCAAAGCTGGTGGAAACAATGCGAAATCCTATCAGCGCGCGGCCGCTACCGAAATCAATGCCCGGCTCCCCGGCCGTATTGCCGAATTAATGCCCCGCCGCCTAATTGGTCCCGGGAGGGGCTTTTTCGCCACTGTTTCCCGCGGCCTTCACCCACGTGTATAGGGGCTACTTGACTGTGCTACGGAAAAAAGCAGTGTGAGAATTCAAATGTGGCCGAATTTCCTCTCAGAGATTTATTACTTTCAGGAAAGTAATGAATGAATAATGAAAGAAATGAATATTTTTTTTTTTTTTTTTTTTTTTTTTTTTTTTTTTTTTTTTTTTTTTTTTTAAATGTCAGACTTTTTAGATCGAATTAGGAATGAAATAGTCTGAAAAACCGGAAGAGACATATTCACAAGTTTCCCTGAGAATTTAAGATTTGTCGAGGGAAATTTGGCAACGCCTGATGGCTTATACAGAGTTCTCCCTTGACACGGAAGTTTACGGTTTACATTGTGATTAAGGGAGGTTTAAGAAGATCGCTACCGCATCTTTATAAGGATAATTTCGAGAATTTTAATGTGGGTTTGTGCCCACCTTAAATTTGTCAAAATAATAAAATTTCGGTTTTGCATTTCGAATTTTTAGGGCAAAAAATTATTATTAGCCTTTCCAAGGGTCATTTACAGGGTTTACAAAGTTGAATTGTTCTCTAGATTTATTATTAAGGTTATCCTTTTGATGATGCAGTGGGGCTGTCTTTAAACCTCTCTTGATCACGCTGTATAGACGACGCACTTGCGCAGGGCTTCCTACGGAAAGAAGCTATGCGAGGAGCGACTATGAATATGGTCTCAAAATTTCGAGATGGTAAAACGACATACTGTAAAAACTCTTTTTTCTCCGAGTCGCTTGTTCTCCGTCTCAAAATCGTGCTCTCGGTGCTCGGAAAGAGGCTTTTAAAAGGGGAAGCGCAGCTCGGAGCAGTGGCGTGGCGTGCTTTGCGATGTATCGATTGTTCTGCCATTTAAACCTATGGTAAAGAATCGATTAATAAGGTGTTCGTTGCGGATACCCTGTTCATCGATCCTTTTCCATAGGTTTAAATGGTATAACAATCGATATATCGCAAAGCACGCCACGCCACTGGCTCGGAGATATCATGATCTCACGGAAGTGAAATCCGGAGTCGAGAGATGTTCTGTTCGGGGCTGATGCCGCAACGCGAAGACGTTTCTCTGTGCGTACGCGTAGGTAAACTTAAATTCATTTACATTTTACGAGAGGCCGACGGTCCTGCGTTCCACGTTGTCAAATAAGCCTCACACGACCAATTCCTCCGTGCTAAGGAAAAACGTCGTATGAGCCTTTAGCCTTTACCAGGGTTGCCTCAGAATTTAGAAAATGAAATTCCCTGACATTTCCCCGATTTCCCTGACATATTTCGGCGAAATTCCCTGACGATTGAAGATGTGACCGATGGTTAAGGAGGCGTAATTGAAAATAGTTTTCGGGCAAAATTCCTTGTTCAAAATCTCAAACCCATTCTAGACAGCAAATGAAGGTGATTGAACACATTTTCCCTGATATTTCCCGGTTTTCCCTGACTGTGGCAACCCTGCCTTCAACGAAGAACCAACTTTTAGGGAGTCTTAGGAATATTTTCCTTCCAATTTTTCCGGAGAATTTTATTTGCAATTTAAACCAAAGTATCTGAAAATTTCATGGAGAAAACTTCATAACTTTAAGTTCAACGATAAATATTTCATAGAGGGAAATTTAGCAGCGTTCAAATGAACGTACTTATGCTAAAAGGAACTATGTTCATAGGATTTGCGCGTAACTAAGTTCCTTTCAGCGTAAATACGTCCAAATTTTCATGCAGCGTTACGACATCGGATAGATTTAACCGGATGAAGAATGAATACCAAGTTTCAGAGTTTCAAAGTTTCAGTTACTCAGAGTTTTCTCTTTAAAACATAACGCAGAGCGGATTAAACGACGCATCGTGTAGATAGGTTGATTCTGACCATAAAGTTCGAGCTTGAATAAAATTCCTGTTTCCTGAGTAGATTTGACAACATGTTTTGACAGGTCGCGGTCGTCGGTCGCCAGGTCAAATTGGTTGAGAGTCGTCAGCCGGGAGGACGACGTGTGTCACTTCGTCACTCTCTACGTCGCGTTGCCGAAATTCCCGTCAAAATTTCTAAATTTCGAAGAGAAAAATTGCCTCTTCAGACCCGTCTACAATACTCGTTACTCCTTCCATAAGAGAAAAAGCTGAAAATCGGATCTGAGGAGAGAGTAGAACCATTAACTGCTCGACAGGGCGTTCCACGATCACATAACGCATTTAGAGGGAGAGAATTGAATCTACGTTACGGAAATTACGTTACGGATGGAGGCGGGGGAGGGCGCTTACGTGCACCGTGACGTAACGTAATTTTAACCCTTAAGCAATGTAAACTTCCTCTACGCCATGAAATATGCAATTTTGTAACTTTGAACTTATTCTTTCGAAAGTTAAAAACACTGTGCCGTTATTCGCTCACTGGGGGCAGCGATTTCAAATTTCGTTCGACGCGTCGTTCACGGCTTGGCTGCATTGGTAAGACAATCTCTTCAGGACTCAAATTCTCTATGAGCATCCAAAAAAATGAATAGAACCAACCGTTGGCTCAATTCGTGGAAGCGGAGAATTTCGCCTCTTTAGACTGACTCACGCTGATGCGAACCGCTATTCGCAACGACGTTTGACAGGTTCCCTCCACGTCTGAAGCTGAGAGAGGGGGGGGGGGGGGTACCACGTCCCGCAAAGACGTGGGAGACGTCTTGTCTAACCCACACCGTTCCTTAAAATTCGGGCGTGCGAGCAAGTGCGCTTAACGGTCCCGGAATTTCGCCTCGACTGCTCGGCTCTTTCCTGCATCTGTCGTCTTCGACTCGAGAGTCGGGATACTGGTGATAAAAATGCATCCAAAAACACACCGAAAGTGCATCGTACATCAGCTCCCGACAATATACTGCATCACCTTGGATAAGGAACCAATATTTCTGGCGCATTTGAGAATCAACACGTGTGCCTTAAGTTTGACATATGCAGATATGTTCTTTTGCAGACGAGCCAGGCAGAGTATAGTTCCTTCATGCAAAATGCAGTCAACTTATCGTCTCCGATTCCGATCTCCCGAAGCTTCAGATAAATGGCACCCCTTAGAGGGTGTCCTGGGCGCTGATTTTCGACATTCATAGACAAAGCTATTGACAAAGAAGACATACATAAAGAGTATATGAAGGAATCCGTGAGCGATCTTATTGGTAGATATGGGTGGTTCTCATAGACCAAGGGAGAAAATGATGGGCTAACTGCAATGTTTCTCGCGGGTTGCCGTTGAAATCTATAGACAAAGCTATGGACAAAGAAGACATAGGAAGTTCGGAACGATCCATGAGCGATCCTATTGTATGAAATAGGGTGGTTCTTGAGACCAAAGGAGAAAACGATGGGCTAACTATAAGGTCTCTCGCGGTTTGCCGTATTCCCTACCTCCTTAGTCCATAGCAACCACCCGCCTCTACTGATAAGATCACCTTATAGTTTATACCCCTTTTGTCATCTTAGTCTACAGCTTTGTCTATCGATTTCAACTATCATCTCCCTGGTATTCTTGAACCATCTCCTGTCACATCTCAGGTGTGAGACGGCGAGTGAGTTCTTGCCGCGGCGGTAATTTGGGAGACCGGAGACTCGGTGGAAGGTGGATGGGACGCGAAATTAGCATTCATGATCCGCGGATGATGTTCAAGTCATGGATTTGTCCGACTTCTCGCCGGTTTCTCTACGGCTTCGTCGCGGTTTCTCACGCCGATTACGTGTGAGTCACCCGCCCGACCAGCGACGACGCTGACGACGTTCGACTTGCAGGCTCAGCTCCCGCATCCGTCAACTCGACCATCGGCCCGTTCCGCCTTTCACAGGACATGGTGTCTACCGAGTCGGAGAGAGGAGCACTCACTGACTTTTCCAGGATTTCCCTCACCGAAACTATCAAAAATCCCGAATTTTTCACATCAGCAATTTGCACTCGTGCGACTGACATTGAAAATGAAGCATTTTCCGTACCACTTTCACTAAAAATGGACTACCATCTGCAATTCGGAGCTAAAATTTCAGGCTTAGTTTAGAAACAAAGTTTGTACCATTAGTTTCACTGTGTAAAAGAGTATTTTTTACGGATGAGCTAGAAATTATAGTTCCTAATTGCAAAATGAGGTCCAAAATCGTCTTTTCCCAAACGAGGGAACGTGATTGCTCATCAACAAATCATAGTCTTACCGGGCACTTTCCTAGAAATTTTTTAATGAAAATTTCACAGATTTTTTTTTTATTGCATGCAATAATCAGCAAATAATTAGTCAGAAATTGCAATACCTTCTTATAAATTATTCTCCAATTAATTATTTAGAGTGAAGTTCAGAAAAATACCGAACCCAACCTAGAATGACGTATAGTCAATTTGATTAAAAGGCAGAACTGATTCCTTTTAGTGTATTTTCCGAAGGAAATACACTATTGCGTTCTCCCCTGATGTCAGACCTGGACCAAAGACCATGTAATGAGCATCGATCATGGGTCGTAGTTACGAATATGCATGCCGTTTGAATATATCTGTTTATTTATGTATGTATTTCCGACTCATGGTGGTTTTTCCGATTTTTTATTTGTAGATTTCAGGTTCCAAGATTTTTTCAGATTTCCAGTCAATTCCGTTCTGACTTTTCCCTGACAATCTCCAGTTTTCCAGACCCCACGACACCCTCCGAACCTCGAAACGTACCTCAGTTTCCTCGAACGGTCGTCTCGACGCCGACTCGGGGGTCGGGCGCCGCGAGAGCCGGGGGGCTGGGGCCCGAACTCACGATTTTCGGCCTTCGATTCCGTGGCTCGGATCGAATTCCTGAGAGTTATGAAAGTGAAAATGCAGGGCTTCACGCCGCGGCCCGGGCCCCGATCCGGCGGTGGGCCGACTTGCTTCTCAATCCAAAACGAGTTCTCCTACCTTCCGACCGACGACCCTACTTCGGCGAGAACCCCTTATCTCCTATCCTTAAGCCGTACGACTTACGCGGTTTCGGACGCGGTATCGCTCCACCGCCTCTGCTCCCGACGACGATGTTTTTTCGTCATTAGCTCTTTCCTTCCGAGGCCAGAAATCGAACCACGACCGGCCGTGACGTCATAGTATCCCCCCCCCCCCACCTGCTACACTGAAGAAGTGAAATTTTTTTAAAAAATATGGTTGAATCCTGCTTAGAGCCATAACGTTCAAAGAATTGAGCACTGATAGGTTAACAAACCAAAATTTAGAGACTTTCAAGCGTTTTTAAAGGAATTTTAGTTAATAAAATCAAACAATTAAAACGACTGCTCAAACTATTTCCCGAAACCGTAACCAAGTAATTTCATGGATGTACAAAAAAGATTTATGGACTCAGGATATGCTCATAGATGGATACTTCTTCTGAGTAGAAGAATAGATACTTTAAATGGTTGTTAACAGACGAAAATAGATGTTAAAAAAAATCATAGCGATTCGTTTTCTAAGATCGACGGATTTACTTCTTTTTAAATCTCGATGTGCGAGAAGAAAAGATAAACTTGCGATTGATTTCCATTAACACGGGGCGTCAATTCATATAAAGGCACACGGGCAATGACACAAAACCGACGAAACTGGACGAGTTTGGCTTGGCCGCTGCACACCGCACATGCTTCTGCCACATGTCCAATTTAAGGGCCGAGTGCCAAACCTGTCAGAGCCACAATTTTTTAAGATTTTCCCTCTTTTTTAACCCATTTAATAAGACGGTCGCACCGAACGAGCGCGGAATCTAAAATTTTCGACGGCTGTTGAACC
The DNA here is from genome assembly GCF_918797505.1 of Bemisia tabaci. Classification (NCBI taxonomy): domain Eukaryota; kingdom Metazoa; phylum Arthropoda; class Insecta; order Hemiptera; family Aleyrodidae; genus Bemisia; species Bemisia tabaci. Next base: position 7,325,865 of record NC_092798.1, read on the forward strand.
GGACGGCCGATGGTGACGATACTCCCTCTAACCCACTCAATGGACCACTAGACAAGGTACGAATTTAAGCATTCTAATACATGTTTCTTGACCAGAATTTCACTTAGAATACGATTCGCGCAACGAAAATCACCAAAATCAACTCCTAACAAAGATATTAACGTTTATATTTCACATCGGTTACGAGGAATTTGAACTGCCAGCTCACAAGAAACTCAAAGCTCTACGTGAGTCAAATCGCCCACTACAACGGTTTCAGCAAGCTTCTCAATCGAGCAATGTTCATTTCCCACCATGTGCTGTTCAAACCATCAACAACTTGCAATAGCTGAGCTAAAGCGTCAAGATTAAGGTTGCCAGATTTTTATATCGCAGAGCATTGAGTTTTCATGAGCGGGTGGTTTCAATTCACGCATCAAGAATTATTTAATATCTTCGTAAGGAGTTAATTTCGGTAATTTTCGTTGCGCGAATCGTGTTCGACGTGAAATTTTGGTTAAGAAACATGTATCAGAATCCTTTAATTCGTACCTTGTCTAATGGTCCATTGAGCTTATTTATGGGAAAATAAATGAATTATATCACTCATGTTGACTAAATAATGACGGATGGCACACAAAGGTGTGTGTTCTCTTTCAAATTTTTTTGGGAAAGTGAATTTTAGCCGGAAATTGCCGAGAAAATTCCCGTTTCCGAGAACGCAGGAGTTCCCACTTCGATCTCACTTTGGTACAAATAGCTAAGATTTCTAACTGTAACTTATCTTTAAAAGCACTTATTTGCAAATGGAAACCAATTGCACATACGTTGTTTCTCAAACTGATTAGAAAAAAGTGATTCCAAATCGCAAAAACATGTCAAAATATTCTCTGGCTACACAAGTCGTATCCAGCATCTTCCGAGCCATCACAACAATGTATCCCGGCGAGACGAAGCTACAGGCCGATTATTGAAACTGATAGACAAAGCTATAGACAAAGACGACAAAAGGGATTTGGAGGGATCCTATTGGTGGAAGCGGGTGGTGGCAATGGACATAGAGGTAATGGACTAACTAACGACAACCACCCAAAGACCCGACAGTTAGTCCATCATTTTCTTCCTTAGTCTATAAGAACCAACCATGTCAACCAATAGGATCGCTCTATACTCCCTATGTCTTCTTTATCTATCGCTTTGTCTATCAGTTTCAATAATCGGTTGATTCAATAATCGGCTGATTTGGGTCCGGCTCAAATCAGACCCGGGACAATTCCGTCGAAGGAGGCGGCGAGGAGAGGCTCTTAAAAAGCGGCGGACGAAGAAGCAAATAAAAAGAATATCCCGGCGCAATGATGACGGAGCGGTTGGCAGCCGTGCCAATGCTCAAAGTCAGAGTAAACAGAGCGAAGATTTATTGGATCTCCTCCGAATATTTACTTATGGTTGGCACAATTTCCCCATACGGAGGAGACGATCCGCCGCTCGCCGGATCCACCCCACCCGCGAACCGGATCATCCGGATGAAGAAAACTATGATTTGAGGAAGTTTCGAGGACATGGAGTCGTTTCATCAAACCTTTGCGCACTAGGATGCTACACGATGTTCAACATGGCCAACCCGCCAAAACACACGGCGTTTCTGGGGCGGGAAGCTTACAACAACGCAAATTTCTAAATCAGATTGTGAAGTAAGGAGTGTATTTCAGACTTTCTTGATGTGTTCATTATGATTTTTGAGCCATTTTTAATGGGTCTCGAAAAGCGATCAATTCCGAACCAATTCTGATCAAAGTAGACACGTTGATGACTGATAGTCACCATGTGACAGTCCTCTTTGATCGAATTGGAGGGGCCGTCAATTTTTAACAAAATGGAGTGCCACCATTCATCATTTCTTGCCGCACGAAGCATGTAGCTAAGTTTTCATTTGAAAACTAAGCGAAGTGACGATTTAAAGACTGATGATTCCCGACTTTTCTATGGCAACTGGTTCGGGAATTGGATTGTGTGTCGAGACCTAAGAAGAAACGACTCATCTTTTTGCTCCAGCTGAATTTTGCAACACGCCCGAAGTTGAATCCCCAAAAGTAAGTTTCCACTTGTCGCCAAGAGATTCCTGGAGGGAATCTCTGTTTGCCTTCGTCTAAAAACCTCGTCTTGGATCCCACCGTGCGCCGCGATCGTCCGACCGACGACATAGCCGTCCTTGGCGAGGAATCGCGCCAATTTCGAACGGAAAAACGCGGCTCTCCCCGCGGATGGCAACCCTGCTTTTTGCGCGCCGGAAGGAAACGAAAGTTCGTCGGCTGCCGAAAAAGCGGAGGGAAGCGAGGGTGGCGGGGGGTCCGAACTTACGGTAACAAATCATCGACCTCAAACCGTAACTCAGCGCGGATGTAAACAGTCTCGGGAGAAGAATAAACGTTTTTATTCCCTAGGATCGATCCGGAGGTCATTCTACCGCGCTGTGTACACATCCCGTGCGGCCTGATGAGGCTGTTCCGACGCCACGACACACGGTGGATCCAGCCGAAAGGAGACGTCGGACAAAATTTGGAAACTTTAAATGCTTATAGCTCGGTTTATACGAAAATTTGGGGTTCTGAAAGTGATTCCGTTGGTTTTCTCGTGAAATTTTCTTCTAGAAACATCCCTTGGAATTGAAAATGTGACGAAATAAACACCAACATTTGCATATTTAATCGAGAATTTCATGTCCAACCTCTCCTATTGACTCGATCCACCGAGCGACGCAGCGATTTCTCGTCCTGCGACAGCCACCGGGGTCGGAATCGCCTCGATGTAAATTAAATGTTGTTCCGTCGATCCTGACCAGAGACAACATATTCTCGAAACTGACGATCCCCGGCGAGAAAAAATGCCACTTTGCTGGTCAACGCTACTTCTGGCCTATGATGATTGGTGAGCAACTTTCTGAGCATACAATTCGCCGAAGGATGACTGTTGAATATCGGTGTGAGCAGCATTTCAGCGGACGAATTTCTGCAAAAGAATGGAGGAAATGGAGCAATCCTATTGTCGGAAACACGTGATCGTCGTAGACTAGTGGGGAAAATGATGGACTAACTAAAGGGTCCCTCGTACTGCTGGGCTCAGGAAGAACACTGCATGAACATTCGGATGTTGCCATATTTCCTCCCAGAAAATAATTATTCCAGAAGAAAATTATGAAAATTTTTCCTTGGAATTTTCAGACTTTATGGGTCAAATTACGAACAAAATTCATTGAAAAATCGGAGGAAAAATATTCACAAATTTTCTAGAAAAGTGTGGTTTTTAGAGGGAAATTTAACTACGTCTGAAGGCTCATACGGCGTTCTTCCTTGGCCCGGAAGCGTAGGAAACCTCAAGTTTGTCGATTACTTGCTTCTTTGGAGCATCGGAACCACCCTTTTCCACCATTATGATCGCTCCATTCTCTCTTGGTCTAGAGCTTTGACGATCAATTTCAATTATGAGCCTCCAGGAACAGAAGAATCCTCACTGGTTTTCTTCGAACATTCAGTCAGAAAACAATCAAAAACCTCAGAACGGAGTCACAGCATTCTCGATGTGGAAGGCAGTCCCGGGGAAAGTGGTCGATGATGATACGGGTTCGCGGGCGGGGCCGAGGGGTGCGGAGATCGCGGGTTCGAGCCTCGGCGCGGCGGCGGGCCCGCCAACGCGCGGAGAGGAGCAACCGATCAAAAGTTGCCCCGGCGGCCCCCACCCCCACCCCTTCCTCCCCCGGGACCCGATTGTTTGGAGAAGGACGGACGGACGGCCGAGGGATTTCTCTATCGTTACGTAAGCGTGGACGAAAAAGAAAGAAAGAAAAAAAAGGAGAACCAAACCAGTTCTACCGCTCCATCATAATAAATGACCTTGACTTGAATAAATATACGTGGACTCGGGTTTGTTGTTGGCCGAGCCCGAGCCATCCCGACCCATCGGGCTCTCGAGTGTCCGGCCTGGCCGCACCTCGGGTCGACGGTGACCCGGGTTTCGGGTTGGGTACGTTCCGATGATAACCTAATTTCCACGGGGAAAGGCAGCAGTATCTCCCGTTTAGACATTAACCGCCAATAGTACGTGCCTTAATGCGCTTCGAGGCTCAATCCGAAATGGAGTTAGTACTCTCTTGCGAAACACATTTAATTTTCGGGGGGTTCGGACCTCGGACTCCTCTGATCGTCGCTCGGATGTAGGTCGTTGGATCGGGGGTCATCGATGACATTCGTAACCTCCTTCCAAAGCACAACATTTTTCATAGGTGATGACAGGAATTACGCTATGGAGCCACGAGACATTACTCATCACTGGAAAAAAAAGTCGATTGGATCTAGAGTCCAGACTCTTAATAACATTGACAAGAAAAAATACTCTTGATTCAATCGGACTTTCAGCTTGAATCAAAGGGAAATCCGCCTAAATCAAGAGGCTCGGCGCTTCGATTCAAGGAAAACTCGGATTGAATCAAGAGTATTTTTTCTTGCCAATGTTATTAAGAGTCTGGACTCTAGATCCAATCGACTTTTTTCCCCAATGCGTAAAACACTGTGGGTCTTGGAACCGTATTTACGAACGTTGCAGGGATTCTCTTAAATGAGAGCCGAAATATGACGGTTTGCTCCCTGAGATTCTTTTCTGTTCGTGATTTTTGAATTTAGAGGCCAAAAATGATTAGAAAGGGTGAACAAAATACCACAGGTACCCAAATTATGTGACCATGTAATTCCTTGCAATGTCCTTGCAATTCATTCTGAAAATTTTCCCAAAAAAGGTTATTTTCTACACATCTCAGGATTTTTGTACCTTTAAAGCTCTTCTCTCGTATTTATTTCCAAGTTACTGAGGAGAAAAATAACAATAATTTTTAAAAAATCACCTTTTGTTTGATTTGAATTCACCTTACAACATTTATACCTACAAATGTGCCCAAAAAATGTGATATTCAATAAAGTTTAGAGGTTTCATACTTTCGAACCCCTTATCCCTCGAGAAACTGTCTTACCGCACTGCTAGTTACGCCATTGCCTAACGGCTTCGACAAGCTTCTCGCATAGGTAGGATGGAAACCCGCTGGGGCCAACGGAACCCGCCTCGGAATAAAATTCTCTTGACGGCGAGCTATTGGCGCCCGGGCACGGTCTGGAAGACGTTAGACGTTTCGCCCCGGACGTGGGACCGAGCGTCCACGTGTCCGAATGAGCGCTCAAGTGGCTGGAGCTATTCCATCGTCGCTTGATCGGACAAGGCAAATCGGATTGCTTTTGATTCGAAGCGTATTTTCGGCAATTCCGTCTTGAGCGGATCCGGATTTGCGAGGCTTCCCGGATTAGTCGCCACGCAATAATTATGACTCTAATCCCTCCGGTCTCCGGTTATCGGGTTTCATCCTCCAAAACGCCCGGGCCCTCCCGAAATCCCGTCCACAACATGTGGGCACGATCGCGACGTCCCATCGGTGGGCGAGAGTCGAAAATTCCGCTCTTAATTTCAATGAGGATCGGATACGAGTTACGGCTTTGTTTCGAACGATTCCGAAGAAATTGGTACGAAATTAGGCTTAAAAAAACTTCATTTTACAAATTTACTAATTCATAACTGTTGAATAACAATCACATGCCATGTTAGACAAATCGCGGACCTAATGCACACCCCTATACTTCCGTGCCAAGGATAAACGCTGTATGAACATTCAGACTTGGTCAAATTTTCCTCGATCAAATACGAATCTTCAGGGAAACCTGTGAGTATTTCGCTCCAAATTTTTCAGAGAATTTTGCTTGCAATTCGATCGAGAGTACCTGAAAGTTTGAGAGGAAAATATTGACAATTTTCATTAAAAATCAACATGTTTTCACGGGAGATTTGACAACATTCAAATGCTCATACGGCGTTCTTCCTACAGCACGGCAGCATATTATCAGGGTTGCCACAGGATTTGGAAAATGAAATTCCCTGACATTTCCCTGCCACCTTTTGGTAAATTTTCCTGACACCTGAACAAATGCCAGATTGTTGAAAAGATATAGTTAAAAATAGTTTTCAGGGAAAAGTTGTTGTTCGAAACGTCAAACCCACTCGAGAAATAAGCAAATAAAGGTGACTTAACGATTTTTCCCTAACATTTCCAGGTTTTCCTTGACTTTTTAAAATTCCCTGATATTTCCCAGTTTTCCTGGTATTCCCTGACTGCGGCAACCCTGATATTTCCAAGAGTTCAGTCTCATTTTCAGCTCCCAATTTCGGTGTGTGAACCACTTCGGCCCACTACAACACGCACTTCAGCGCTCGGGTCCGGAGTTTATCGCCCATCATAAGAAACAATAGCTCCTCGAAGCGTTCCCGATCCCCGGACGGGCGAGGAAGCGAGGCCCTGCTTACGGTTACGGCTGCGCGTGCGTTGTGCGATGCGGTCGCGGTGGAGGTTAATTTCACGACTCGGCCCATGCGGTGCCCGAGCGGGAAACGCGCCCTGCCTCGCTGGCCGACCTCTTTTCCCGCCGCTAGCGCGCTCGCCGCTCCGGCCGCAGCGCCAGGCGCGTGTTTTCAATTTGACGCTTCAGAAATTGGTCGTCGGCCCTAATTCCCCCGTCCGCGGTACCGCACCACAACCGACTCGCATTGCTCCGTACCCTGGATTATTGCATCGTCGGTCCACTTATATCGTCCAACTTGGTTCATATTTTCTTTCCAATTGGTTTTCAATTATTTTTTTTTTCAGTTTATGACACAAAAAAAGCTCAGAGTCTAAAACTGTCGGTGGACCCCTGACACATTCTGAAATTTCAGGTTAAAAGCAATGTTACAAGTTAACCGATCATGAAAGTAAAATATGCACATCATTCAGTTGATTCTACAGTGCGTTTGATGGGAATTTTAGGTCTTTAGATAAAATTCTGTTTTGTTGATGGTGTATAGCTGTTTAGTGTTGCATATTTCATTTCACCAAACAAAAATCTAATAATTGCACGGGACGTTTACTGGGACCAGCTTTACGATGAAGAGGTTTTACTTTTGTGATTGGTTGACCTGAAACTCTTTTCTAGGGCCTAAAATATCAAAGGTACCCGTAGGGGTCCACTGAGACTTCTCTGTCGTTTTGGAGCGTGTCAGTACAAAGTTTGCAAAACTGCAAAAACTCACGCCTGTTGGCAGAAGGACGAGGGACAGGTCAATTTTGTTGTTCAAGAGGTATGAACACTGTCACCATAAAGTCAAGAAGTTTTAAGTGCTCGAAAAATTGCTTATTTCATTACAAGATGAGTTTCTGAGTGCAAAAGCGGTAAAATTTTGACAATCGACACTCCCTCGCTCTCTCGGATGAACTTAGATTAATTTCTGCTTAATTATATTCAAATCGTATGCACATGAGAGGCAACAAAGCACACAGAGTTAACTTAATCGCAGCGTCAGACACGCAATCCCTCCGTAATAACTGCACCCACACCCCCCCTCTCATCCTGTCCGCGCAACGACAAAACCGCGTAAAAAAACGCACTCCGACGCCCTTTCACGTGCGTTGGCGCCGTTCCGTCCTTCTTTCCACCTCGCTGAAACAGAACGCCGTATGAACATCCCAACGTAGCCAAATCGCCATAGATAAATTGTCATTTCGGATAAAATGTGCTGCATTTTTGTCATTAAAACGCGAAGATTGCAACGAAAGTGAACTGCCTTTACTGCCGTGCTAAGGAAACAATTTGAGAGGTGCCAAATTTTCCTGGATAACATATATATTTTTGCGATCAGCTATGCATTTTTGTCCTTGAAATTTCCAGAGATCAAATTGCGAACAAAGTTGCCTGAAAATTTAAAAGAATAATGATTACAATCCCAGTAAATTCGCTTTATATTGAAGAAAATATGGCAGCGTCTGAAGGCTCATACGGCGTACTTTCTTAGCACTGCAGTTTAGGACATCACATTGAGCCGAAATGCGAGCTACAACAATTTAAGCTCCTGAGGCACTCAAATTGCATAACCATCGAACTGAAGGCGATCTCGATTTCTCACTTCTTTTTCCAGGATAAATCCGGCAACGTCCGAACGTTCACACGGCAGCGCGTTCGGAAGGCCCGCGAGGGAGACAGCGCCCCCTCGCGTCGACCGTCGGAATTACACGCTCCACTGGGCTTCCGATCAACCCCCGGGATTCGTGCTCGGGGTTGGGGAGGTTACGTTACACTTCCTCTTTTTCTCCCCGGGGCGGGGGCGGGAGGCGCAGGGGGGGGGGGGCGACTTAATTAAGAGCGTCATAGGTGGGCTCCGCGGGGCGGAAGCGCGATTTCTGTTAGCACCAGTTGCGCGCCGCCACCGACCCCGCGGCGCTGTCAACAGCTGATGTTGCGCCCCGAATCGCGTCGGCAAGAAACCCCCAACTCCAGATTATCGATATTTCCCCATTTGAAGCTACGAAAAAGAATCGATTATTAAGGTGAATCGACTATCGATACATCCTCACTTGAAGCTGCGATAAGGAATCGATTATTGAGGTGTTCATTGCGAACACCCTGTATATCGATCTTTTTCCATAGGTTTAAATGGCAGACCAATTGATAAATCGCAAAGCACGTCACGCCACCGAGAAAAACCTGTCGCGGATGCGCTGTTTTGGATTCCTTCCCCCGGTTTCGAGTTTCCCGGGCGGTTCAGTTTTCCACCCGAGTTTTTCCGACAGATCGATGCTTCCCCTCACACTTCTCTATGCCGTTACCTCCTCGCTGTGTTAATATCACTGGCGGATTCAACCACACGTGTGCCTTGCTTTCGCCCCTTTAATAATGTTGCGGGGGACTCGGAAGTTTTGAAGTTCATAAGATGCGGGAAGTTGAGTGAATGTACGCACAATGGATGAAAATCGTGCTACGACGGATAGAATCTACTCTGCCTGAGAAAAGGTATGAGGAAACAAAAAATCTGGAGAAAACCTTCGTCTCTTGTCAAAACAAGTTGAAAACATAGTGAAAGTTCCCTGCCAAGCGTGGAAATTCCCTCATTTTCCTGGTTGTTCTCGAGTCTTTCCTATTAGAATTTTCCTTGGGATGGATCACAAATTCATGAATTTTCATTCGAACATAACTGAGGACAGAGCAAATCCGCTTTGACATGCTATAAGGGCAAACATCGTATAAATATGTAGACGTTGCCAAGTTGTGTCATTCAAAAACTTGAGTGTGAAGAAAAGCGTCGCACATTTTTCCTCGAAATTTTCAGGAACGCTTTCGAGTAGATCGTGAGTGAATTCGGCTGAGAAATTTGGAGAGAAAAATCTGTACATTTTTTTATGCTTTCTCCACAATTTCTTCACAGATATTAAACTCCTATAGCGTAATGCGATTTTACCGCACCACATCCTAATATTATCCAAATATATAACAAAATTTTGGTTTGCGCGTTATGTTGACCTTTTGGCAAGAACCTGCACCCCTACGGCGCGTAAAAATCGGATCTGTTGTGTCGTCGGGAGTCAGGATTCCGGGCACGATCCGACACCACCGCGGCTAAATTCCCTGGCTGTTTCCCGCGTGGCGTGGCATGGCGCGCATCGGCTGGGAAAATATTTTTTAATTATTTTAGAAGCTCGGCTGTTTTCCGCGTCCCAACCTTCGTTAGCGCGGCCGAGAATCGACGTCGCGGGAACATGCGCCGACGACGACTACGACGAGGTGAGCGACGTGGAGCCACCGGCGTCGGATTCTTATCACGAGGCTGTGAAAAATCTCCCGGCGAAACGATTCGCAGTGATGCTCCCGAGAAAGAAATAAAATTCCCCCGGTTTCCCCTCGGAGGACCTAGATTTTCCCTTCATCTGTTTGAACCAGTGAGTGCTGGCGAGTTCTCATCACGAGACTGTGAAAATCTTGAGCTAACATTTTCTGGATTACACATACGGTTTGCAGAGATGTTAGCGTTGAAATTTCAAAATAAGTAGCATAAAAGAAAACACCAAAGTATTTCGAGTGGAAACTTTCTTCTAACTTCTTAGCTAGTGCTTGAACCATTTTCGGGGCTTCTCCAGTGACATAAAATGAAATTATATTTGCCACAAGATTTCAAAAATTTTCCTGGAACTGCGTATGCAACCCGTAACAGTTGACAGAGAATACGATAAGGAACTTCAAAGCTGTTCAGACTGACGATTTATTTTGTTCAATATTCTAGAATGGAGATTTTACAAATTCTGCGCGTTTAGTGGCATACTGAGTCCAATGCAGAGGTTGTAAAAGATTTCATTGGGCCAAGTTGTTTGAAACTTTAGTTTTCATAACGTTTCATGAAATTTTGCATATCTGCTTCGGCGATGAATGTCGCCCTAAAGGATTCGATTGACGAACAAGCTGTTGTTTTGGAGCCTTCTTTCAAGAGGTTAAACTTCGAACTTCACATTCGAGAAGCTGAGGACCTGACAATTAATTTTCGACCTTGAGAATCTCACCGATTCGCCGTTTCCAAAAAAGGGCTTCAACCCGCCTGCCACCTACACTCTCACCGACGGGCGGAGAAAATTCGCCTAGCTCATCTAGCAACGTTTCCCGGCGCGGGGAGGGGGAAGGGGAGTTTCCCGACACTGTTGCCGATTATTACAGCCGTCGATCGAAATGCCGCTTCCAGGTTACTTTTTTCGAAATCTGCGGAAATCCGACAACGTTAAAAACACGCAGACGTGGCCTACCGCCTACCATCATCGCTGAACAACATGGGCTCCCAACGTGGAACAAGTAGCTCGATTTTGCCAAAAAAAAAGAATGAAATAGAGAGAATAAAGTTTTCTCGATTTTTTTACTATTTCCTTTAACATTATTCAGTAAATTTTACTTCTTAGCAGTAAATTTTACTTTTCAATGTTTTTGGGACGAAATACAGCATTTACGCCACGTGTAAGGGATTCATACATGAATGGTGTTGTTAGCCTGTGGCAAACAAAATATTATTTCCAAAATTTATTCCATCTTGAGAACGATCGAACGGGTAAGTTAGAGCGCCAACGTAGGGCAACGCATGGCTCAGAAGCGACAACAGAGCGCTTAGATTGCGCGGAGCATCTAGGAGCATCTAGCCGAGAGCGGAGTGACCTTACAACGTAGCCGAGTTTCGTGCATATTTAATAGTAGCGTTGTCAATTTCATCGAATTAGTGATTAAATTAGCAAACACTTCGGTAAGTTCTTACGACGATCAGGAGCTTAGAACATCACCCGTCTTTGGGACTTCATAAAATAGCATGATAATGAGACAATTTTTGAAAATTTTAAGTATTTAAGTGTAACTTTGAAAAAAGATCTTTGCAGGCGATTACAATGATTTTCCGTAGTAAAAACTACTGGAGCCGCAATAAATACATCCTAAAAGTATGCTGGAGAAAAAAATATTGGAGATCTCACGAATCTTAAAGAAAGTCCATCATCACAAAAGATATTTTAAAAATCGATAATTTTTGGTTCATGGTTCGTATATTTATAAAGGCACATTATTGTGGTTGGTTTCTTGCAAGGATCCACTTCCAAAAGTTGCACTGCGGAAATTTACTCGAAATTCTTAAAAATCGTCTTTTTTTTAAGATCTCACGTTGAGGCTTCCTCATAGCTCCCTTTTAATTACAATGTAACGCATACACGACTTCCTGAAGGGCATATGCTATTTAAGCGACAACTTCAAATCAGGGTTGCTACAGAATTTAGAAAATTATATTTCGGGTGAATTATCAAATTTTCCTTAACATGTCCCGGTTTTCCCTAACTTGTTAAAATTTCCTGACTTTTTCCAGTATTCCTTGACTGTAGCAACCCTGATTTTACAGGAAAATCTCATCAGTTCGAAACTTCAAACTCATTCCAAAACGCGAATGAAGATGACCTAAAAATTTTTTCCTGACCACTTAAAATTCCTTGACAGTTCCTGGTTTTCCCTGACTGTGGAAACCCTCCGAATACGGCCCTGAAACAGACGAGCCAATCAGCGAGCGGCACGTACTCTTCCCAACTACTAACTACTTCTGCAAAATGCGAAGCGGTGGCAATCCCGCGCCGTCATGTTGGCAACGACGATGCGCGAGCGCAGGCAGTCCCGACTTGCAAGCCACGTTGAATAACAACAAAAGGCAGAAGAAGAGGTAAAAAAAAAAAATAAATAAAGAGAGAGAGAGGAGGAGGAGCGAGAGGTTCCACGTCGGATACTGGATACGTCTTCTGGTGGTGCTAGTGGAGGGCACTCTAGTTCCTCCGCACTGGTTTCGCTCTTGCTCTGGCTTCGCGGACTCGATGCGTGCCACGCCGCGACGTGGAATCGCAACACTTTCCTACTCGCATCGGGTAAAAGTAAATCGAGCGGAACTCCAGCTCCTGCCACTCGATTCGTCCAGTTTTTTTTCAAAGGAAAAAGGTTAAATTTTTATTTGAAAGTCCAGTCATTTTGAGCTACATATAGTACATCTACCTACATAGAAAGAGTACGGACATGTCGGTAATTTTGAGGTTGGGCCATGGAACTGTTAGGGCCTAAACGAGGGCCAACCTGTGAAATCAAAAGATCCAGAATGTTTCATTGTTACGATTGGACTGCATTTTGTGATGTGGAATCACAATTTCTGGCTCAGTTTAGAAACGTAAGTTACCATCAGTTTCCGTACACACATATGTGTTTTAAGGGATGCGCCAGAAATTGTAGTTCCTAAATGCTAAGGTGCTGTCCAATGGTTACGAACGCTCATTTATTAACATTTTTGGCCATCTTGGTTTAATATTGGAATCTGAAGAGGCAGCGGCATTTTTCTAGTGTGTTTCGGGCGCTATAAAAGCCCTGGCACAGAATTTCACTTCGAAATTTTTAAGAGTGTATACTTGGTTCCGTTTCGGAGCTGCCCTGGAAATTCACTCGTAAATACGCGTCATTTCCAGGATTTAATCAGCCATCGAGGATGGGCAGCTTTTAGTAGGCTCGCGGAAATTGATTTTTACTAGTTTCTCAACAAAAGAAGACGTTTTTCGGCTACTGAAATCATCTCAGATGAGCTATTGAATAGATAAGCCGAAATGGATCGTTAAACAGATGAGTCAGTCCCAGAATGGACTGTATATTTCTTTGCTCCAGTTGTTGACAGTGATGGGAGATCAACTGCGTTCTGACTCGTCCGCTCGCGTAAATATTACACAATTAACATTGAGTCATCGAATGACCCCGAATGGACAATACGATGTTTCTACAAAAATTGGACGTCATAAAACATTAGTTGATTCTGCAGCGAAGAGAGACAGCTTTAGCACCAATTCTCGTATGAATCATGATGTTTCTGGTTATCCCAGATCCTGGACACCATGATCCACCACCATGGACTTTCTCTGAAATTGGCCCTAATTCATCTGATGACATCACCAATGGTCTCTCGGGCCGGGTGCTCTAAGTTCCCGCTCGGATATTCAAGGACTTTTTTGCGGACGTTCGGATATAAAGCACCTATATCCTCTTTTTCCCAAATTTCTTCATTCCCTAAAGAATCCCGGTGTTCCAACGTCCTGAACGATTGGGTAAATCCTTCCAATGACGCCAGCAATATGGTCCCTCGGGCCGGATGCTCAAAGTTCCCGCTCGGATATTCCAGGACTTTTTTGTGGACGTTCGGATATTAAGCACCTCACTCCTAATTTTCCAAAATTTCTTCCTTCCCTAATGGATTCCAGTATTCCCACGTCCTGTGCGAAACGGGTAAACTCCTCCGATGACGTCAGAAATGGTCCCGAATTTCCCGGTGCGACGCCCGGAAATCTCGCTCGGACGTTGCGGTCCGTCCCGTATACTGCCGTGCTCAGGAAGGACGCCGTACGAACATTCGAAAGTAGCCAAATTTCCTTCAATAAAATGTTCGTTTTTGAGGAAAGTTACGAATATTTTTCCTTTAAATTTTCAGAATCTTTTAGTAAAACTACGAACAAAATTATTTGCAAAATTGGGAGGAAAATATTCATAAGTTTACCAGGGAATTAGCGTTTTATCGAAGGAAATTTGGCAATGCCTGGAGGCTCATACGGCGTTTTCCCTTAGCACGGCAGCATACTGTCGTGCTGAGGAAGAGCGCCGTAAAGACCATCAGGCGTTGCCAAATTTCCTTTAATAAAACACAAATTTCCTGGTAAACTTATGAATATATTCCTTCCACTTTTTCAGATAATTTTTTTTAACAATTTTACCTTGAGTTCCTGAAAATTTCGGGGAAAAATATTCATAACTTTCCTCGAAAACAAACATTTTATCGAAGGAAATTTGACAACTCTCGAATGTTCATACGGCGTTTTTCCTTAGGACGGCAGCATAGGTGGCGAAGAAGAACACAAAAACCAGAAGCGATAACGTAATGGGTTTCGCAACCGAAATGTTGTGTTCCCAGGAGGAGCAGGAGCCCGGGCCCGGGCAAGAAACATTAGCCGGGCTAATGGGCTCGCGATGGGTCTAATGACGCGGAAAGACGATCCGAGGATCCGATCCTCGTTTCCAGACGGACCAGAGACAAATCGGCCGCCCGAACGTCACCGACGTCGTCGAGGTCCGTCGCGGGCCGCGGCGGGGGCAGCAGGTGACAAATGGAAACGTCATTAAAACCGAATTAAGGCCCGACCGACCGACCGACCACCGGCGACCGGCCGGCCCCGGTCCACCGCCGCCCAGGAGACATCTCCGACCGGCGCTGAACGGTTACAGGCCTTGCCGACGAATAAGAATTTGAAAAAAAAAGGGGAAGAAGAGGGGAGGGGGAAATCGGGTCATTAAGATAGTAATAACTAAAAATCTGCAATTTTTTTTTTAAAGTTGCAAAAGTTTGGTCTGACAGACTCGGATTTTTCAGAACGGACTGAACCTTTAGAGACCATACTTGACAGCTCTTGAAAGTCTCTGACCCGAAGAAGAAGAGAAGGGAGAAAATAGTGTATTCTCATTGGAAAATACATTAAAAAGAAGAGACAGCAGAGAAAGGAGAAAATAAGAAAAAAAAGAGGGAGAAAAGACTGAGAAATAGAGAGTCTTCAGCGCCTTCCTTTTCTTCCTTTTCTCCCTTCTCTCCTTTACCTTCCCTTTCCTTCTTTTTCCACTTTTCCTTGCTTACCTTCTGAGTTCTCAAAATTAAAATTTCCAAAATGACGTTTTGAACGGATGACGTGAGGATATTGAAGATGCATTACAGTGGCCTTTGGCTTTGAATGCGAATTATTCATTTTCGATGAGTTTTCCTTCTCAGAAGCACCTTATTTGCGTTCGCCAAAAATTTTAATGGGCAGACTAACTAATAAATCTTCGATTAGGGAAGAAAGGAGAAAATACCTTGCAAACTTATTCAATTTTACCATACAAGGCATACAGCGTGCATAATTTTGAAAGTGCCTCAAACTTAAGTGATGCACTCCCGTGACAGAAGTACGTTTATCAACTGGGTTTTCCTTGTCAGTTAAGGAAAGAAAAAAAACTTGCCACTTTTCCGAGTTTTATCCGTTTATCGAGATGAGAAGGGGATACAAAATTTATAGACATTAGCAGAAGAGGGTTTTGGGCCTAGCAGTTACTAAAATGTGATCTAGATTTGGTTATTGTTAAATTGTAAAATTGCTAATACTGTACAACGAGAATTTCACATAAAAGGTTAAAAAAAAAAATATATTAACCCCCGTCTCATTTCATTGCCCACGTTCTTTACTCACTCCTAGATTATCCTGTTTTCGTCAACTGTGCGCAGAGCACGAGATGCGGGGGTGGGAGCCTCGGCCAGGGGTCAAACATCGATTAAATAGAGACTTCAGCGGGGGGATACAATCAGACGCTAGGCGCGGAGCCTCAAATCTGATGAAGACGCGAAATTAATGATCTTGCCCCGGTCATTTGGGCTCCCCCAGGGGAGGGAGGTTAGCCTGCGGACCGCCGACGATCCCCCCACGACCGCGGTCACGAAAAACCCACTCCTCCACTCGTCTGCACCTGAGGTTTTTCGCCATCTCCCGAGTTTCCATCGCGCTGAATCGAATGGATGGCAAAACAGGATCATCCACGCACAGAGAAATATTTCTGTTGAACGCTCACGATCATGCCCACTAGGTTTTTGGCCAGTTTTGGGCTGATGCGTTACATTCTTCATGAGGATGGTTCTAGATTTCGACAAGACTATTCTCAGCCAGACCTATCACTAGTGCCTGGCCGCCGCCTCCTGTATTTCAGGGTTGCCATAATTTCTGCATCCTCAAGTTCTTTCCCAAACTTCAAAATTCCCCAATTCCTTGACTTTATCTGATCTTCGGACAAACTTTCCTTACTTTGAGATCAAATAGTGGAAAAAGGCAATCCCCTAATTCCCTATCTTTCCCCACGAATTTCCTATCTTTCCGCGGTCGCTGCACATTCTCTGACTTTCCCTGATTTTCCAAACCGCCGGCAACCCTAGAAACACCATGAAAATGCAAAAAATTAGCGTGCTCGGTTTTCTTTTAGCCTCTTTTTCTTGACTCCTCATTTTTGAAAATTCTAATATTGACGCTAACTTAAAAGATACTCTAGTTATGAGAATTTCTATGGCATCCTTGTACCTTACGTATTCTTTTCACCTTTCCAACCATGTTTTCCTTCCCGACTCTTTTTCCCGCTAGTAGCAAATTCCCTGATTTTCCGGACGCCGGCAACCCTGAGTATTTCTTCCAATCAGTTTCGACGGTGCAAACCCTCCGAGATGCTATCCTTCGATTCGGTCCACGACCCTGATTCCGATGGGACGGGCGATACCGCGCGGAGCTCCTTCGGAAGCGACCGGCGATTTCTCCGCCGTCGTCGTCGCCGTCCCGAATCCGGAGCGTGTCGATGCCCGCGCGATAGGCGCTTCCGACGGGCGTCGATCCACGATACCCTATCGATCCATCGGGACGTCCGACGTCAACCGACGGTAGCGAATCGTTTTCCCGGACGTTGCCGCCACGTCGCGTCCTCACAATGAGAGGATACCGGGATCCGGCAGATCTCCACGTCGATGTCGACCCGCAGCCACCGGCCGTGCAAGATCCGCAAACGGGAGAATAAAGATCCGGAGATAAAGATCCGGGAGAGAATCTATTATCTCGGACGTAAACCTCGCTTATGCTTGAGTCCCTTCATACTGAGAGTTAAGACAATGTGAGTCAATTTCTGATTGGTTCACTGGAAAAAAAAAAAAACCGCTTGGACCTAGAGTCCAGACTCTTGAAAACAATGACAAGAAAAAATACTCTTGATTCAATCGGATTTTTACTTGAATCAAAAAGAAATCCGCTTAATTTAAGAGGCTGGGTTCTTAATTTAAGCAAAAATCCGATTGCGTCAAGAGTGTTTTTCCTTGTCAGTGTTTTCAAGAGTCTGGACTCTCGATCCAAGCGGTTTTGTGTCCAGAGTTCCCGTATTTTAGGCCTCCACAGTGTCACGAACGGGAGTAAAGATTACATTTTCACCCATTGCAAAGATTATAATCTTGACTGGACTGAGGAATTACGGGTTCGACAAGGAACAAACGGAATGTGAGAAGGAACGGAGAAAGGAATTTGAGAATGGGCCGATTAAAGATTACGAAAAATTTTCAATTTCTGTAATCTTTACGCCCGTTGGTGACTCCATGAAGGGGTGGTGTCTTAACTCTCAGTATAAAAGGACTTAGGGTTATGCGAACCGAAGCCTGAACTGAAAACTTCCATCTTCTTACGGTTTGAGTTTCTACACCTAGCAGGTGTTACGTTGATCCTACTGATTTGCCGCCATTTTCGACAACGTGCTAAACTGCCGTGTTGGTTTTTCAATTAGCTAGTGGTAATTTTGGAGCAGAAGTTACCGGGCGCTCTCAATATTTATATCGGAAAGTTTTTAACGGAAAAAAGGAAGAGAAAAGACACGGATCTCGGCGGCAGTGTTTCAAATTTGAAAATTGAATAGAATTATCGACTGGGTTCCCAGATTTCTCTCGACTTGAAAAGTCCATGCGTTGCCTGATTGGGTCAGTTGCGCTGGTCACAGAATCGTGTTTTAATGCACGATTCTCGTAGGTTAACTAAAAATATTAAGATTCGTTCAAACAGCATCTTTCTACGTTCAATATTGATGGAGATATCGCGCTTTGAAAAATTCTGTACATGCCTTCATCCACCGCGGGAGTGACATCCTTGGTTGCTTCCACCTTGCTTCCATTCAAGTTTCACGTTGAGTAACAAGTGTAAAATGAG
This sequence comes from Bemisia tabaci, assembly GCF_918797505.1. NCBI lineage: Eukaryota > Metazoa > Arthropoda > Insecta > Hemiptera > Aleyrodidae > Bemisia > Bemisia tabaci. The sequence continues at coordinate 7,344,061 of NC_092798.1, forward strand.
TGCCTCACTAATTGATGAAAGCAAGGTGGAAGAAAGCAAGGGTGTCACTCCCGCGGTGGATAACACTGTTTGGAAGGATCCCATTATTTTTAGCTAATCTACGAGAGTCAAGCATTTACAGAGTGTCCAGTTTTTTTTCATTATGGGAAATCCTGATTCATCCTGATTTTTCCTGATTCTTGACTGCTAAATCCTGATTTCATAATTTTTCCGAATCCTGATCAAATCCTGATTTCTTGCGGAGAAAAATTAACGGACAGATAACGGATAATTAACTGAAAATAAGCGAACGGCCGACTTTTCTCAAATCCTGATTTTACAACCGATTTTTCCTTAAATAATGATGAAATCAGGATTAGATCCTGATTGACATGAAATCCTGGTAGGATCGGGAAAATCCTGATGCTAGACACGCTGTTTAAAGCACAAGTCTAAAATCAGCGCAACCTATCCATTTCTTCCTTAATTTTTCCTTCTTCTGCACGTCGGTTCCGTCCTAACGGTTTAAACCGGACGTTTCTTCCTGTTGGGGTCCGATCTGGCAACCGGGTAGCCAGGACGGACGAAGGCGGATTGAGGAAAGCTACAAGTTCTCTTGGACGTGGCTCGGCGGCGCATGCGCTGAGCTTTCTACGACTTTCGTGCACGCGAAAAGCCGGAGAAAACGGAGCCGCGAACGAGGAAAAGAGCGCTCGACGACGACGCGCCACCCGGGACCCGGGCAATTTCCGCCGCTTCCTCCTCGGCCTCGCGCGAGTCGTTCGCGCTATCACTCGCGGCCAGCGAGATGCTGACGTCCCAGAAGAGATCCTTACGGTTGGAGCACGAATCTTCGACCTCCATCTACCGTAATAAAAGAATCTTAGGGCCTGGATCGGGTCAAACAGGAGTCCGATATGACGAGTTGCCTAACCGAACCTAACCTTTAACCTAACCTTTTTGATAACAGGGAAAAAGGACTCTTGGTTCCGGAATCCAGACGAGATCCTTACGGTTGGAGCACGAATCTTCGACCTCCATCTACTGTAATAAAAGAAACTTGGGGCCTGGATCGGGTCGAATAGGAGTCCGATATGACGAATTGCGCGAGTAAAACCTTTTTGATAACAGGGAAAAAGAACTCTTGATTCCGGGGTCCAGACTCTTAAAAAAATTGATAAGAACCATTCTCTTGATTCAATCGGATTTTTGCTTCGACCTCTATCTACTGTAATAAAAGAAACTTAGGGCCTGAATCGGGTAAAGTAGGAGTCCGATTTGACGAATTGCGCGAGTAAAACCTTTTTGATAACAGGGAAAAAGGACTCTTGGTTCCGGAGTCCAGACTCTTAAAAAATTTGACAAGAAACGTTCTCTTGATTCAATTGGATTTTTGCTTCGACCTCCATCTACTGTAATAAAAGAAACTTAGGGCCTGGATCGGGTCAAATAGGAGTCCGATATGACGATTTGCGCGAGTAAAACCTTTTTGATAACAGGGAAAAAGCACTGGGGAAAAAAAAAAAACACATTGGATCTAGAGTCCAGACTCTTGAAAACATTGACAAGAAAAAGGACTCTTGATTCAATCAGATTTAAGCTTAAATCAAAAGGAAATCAGCTCAAATTAAGAGGCTTGGTTCTTGATTTAAGCTTAAATCTGATTGAATCAAGAGATTTTTTTCTTGTCGATGTTTTCAAGAGTCTGGACTCTAGATCCAATGTGTTTTTTTTCCGGCGAGGACTCTTGGTTCCGAAGTCCAGACTCTGAAAAAATTTGACAAGAAACGTTCTCTTGATTCAATCGGATTTTTGCTTGAATCAAAAGGAAATCAGCTTAAATCAAGAGGCTCGGCCCTCGATTCGAGCAACATCCGATTAAATCCTGAGTATTTTTTTTTTCGTCAGATTTTTTAAGAGTGTGGATTCTCCTGGTCCCAAGAGACCTTTCTTTCCAATGATTTATGATTTTCCATGGGGATGACAATAACAAAATCCGAGTAAGGAGTCGGATTTAGTCGTACCAGACACCTCAGATCGTCGCTCGTCTGGCAATATCTCAATTTCCGCATGAGCCCCGGAAAGCATGTATTCACATGTATAACAGAGGTCACGTGGAAATTTAGAGATGCCCTAACGTCAGAGGGATGACGAGATGCCACCCGATGTACCATGAAATCAATTGCAACCACCCGCTTCAACCAACGGGCTCACTCAATGGACCACTAGACAAGGTACGAATTTAAGCAATCTGATACATGTTTCTTGACCAGAATTTCACGTAGAACACGATTCACACTACGAAAATTACCGAAATCAACTCCTAACGAAGATATTAACGTTTTTATTTCACATTAGTTACGAGGAATTTGAACTGCCCGCTCACAAGAAACTCAAAACTCTACGTGAGTCAAATCGCCCACTACAACGGTTTCAGCAAGCTTCTCAATCGAGCAATGTTCATTTCCCATCATGTGTTGTTCGAACTATTAGCAATTTGCTATAACTGAGCCAAAGCGTCAAGATTGAGGTTGCCAGATTTTTATATCGCAGAGACTGTCATGATAACGTTTAGCGCGCGATGTGAATCACGTAGAGCATTGAGTTTTCATGAGCGGGTGGTTTCAATTCAAGCGCCAAGAATCATTAAATATCTTCGGAGGGAGTTGATTTCGGTAATTTTCGTAGTGCGCATCGTGTTTTACGTGAAATTTTGGTGACGAAACATGTATCATAATGCTGAAATTCGTACTTTGTCTAGTGGTCCATTGTCTCCTGGTTTTCCTCTATCATCTTGTCTATTGATTCCAATTATCAGCCCGCAGTTGGCGAAGTCCGAACCCGCAACGTCGCCGGACGTGGGTCACCGTCGTCATCAGCCCCGGGCGGAGACCACGGATGACGTCACCGAGCTCCGTTGATGATCCACCGGTCGTTGCGACGTTGCCACACCAACTCCACAATATAAAATCCGCTCGGGGACGAGTCACCGCGATTCGGGCCTCGCGGTTTCCGACCGCAAATTATGCGCATCGAATTAGAAAAGCGCGCAACTTTAAAAGTTGGGCCCCGGCAACGTCGCCGGCGATGAACTCACTTGCACCGTGTGAACAAGGCGTGGTTGCCAGATAGTGCTGAAAAATCAGCAGTTTCCCCCGTTTAAACCCGTTGAAAGTATCCGAGTTTAATGGTGTAACCGGGCAACCTCGGAACAAGGCTCCGGGCGATGTCGGTTCTTTCCACCATCCACCATCCATCCATCGGCGCAGCAGGGCACCCGACGCTGCCCTCGTTGCACCTGGATTTTAGCATGTCTAACTGGCGTTCGTCGTGTATTTTTCGAAGTTAATTTACGGTTACGAGTTCGTAAGACAATAATGGGACACTTAAAACACTCGGAGAGTGTTATGAGACCGGGTCTTGCGAGGACCCGACACAACTATTGCGTTCCACTCTCACACTCTCACAGACACAACTGTAAGTGTTAACGCAAGATCACTGTGTTCATGATACATGTGGATTTCAGGAATTGATGGATATTGAAATATCCCCAGAAAGGCAAAATCTGGGGACCTTCCTAGGTTATTTTGAAAAATCTTCAACCGTTAAACGGAAGATTTGTCTAACCACACGAGAAATAACACGGTATCTAGACCCGACACAATTATTGCGTTCCACTCTCACAGACACAACTGTCAGTGTTAACGCAAGATCCCTGTGTTTATGATACATTTGGATTTCAGGAATAATTGATGGATATTGAAATATCCCCAGAAAGGCAGAATCCGAGGGCCCTCCTAGGTAATTATGAAAATTTTCAACCGTTGAACGGTAGGTTTGCCTAACCGTACGAGAGATAACATGGCATCTAGATAGCTGAAAAATCGAGAATTATCGGGGAATTCTTTTAAGCATCAGGGAAAACCACGAAAAACATCGTAGATCTGACCTCAGGTCATGGTCAGTTTGTCTTCAGTTTCAATTGAAGGGGGCACGAGCTCTCGCGTGGACCTATAGGTCACTACATTGCGGTGCATTCATGTTGTCAGCCACACAAACTTCGACAATTTGAAGATCGACTCAGTGTCGAAAGTATGACTGCACTTTGCACTGGGTTGCCACAGAATTTAAAAACTTCAATTCCCAGACATTTCCCTGATTTCCCTCACACATTTTGATAAAATTCCCTGAAAATTGAACAAATGACAGATTGTTAAAAGCACATAGCTAGAAATAGTTACCAGGCAAAATGTGTTTTTCGAAATGTCGAACCCACTCGAGAGATAAAAGTGACTTGACGACTTTTCCCTGACTTTTCAAAATTCCCTGATATTTCCCCGTTTTCCCAGTATTCTCCGATTGCGGCAACCCTGTATATATAACCACCTATCTGCATGAGGAAACCCAGGGCACACTAGTCGTTTCTAAAACCCACGCCGACACGTCATCAACATCTCTCCGTGGAGCACCGCGGTGGCGCAGCGCTCGACTCGGGTCCATCCGAAAGTCACGAATTCGCGCGAAAGCCAGCCCGCGGCCGGTAAAACCGCGCAACCACCACCCTATCCCCACAGGGAGTTACATCGTTCTTCCTCCGCGGGGGGCGAGGAGGAGGAGGGGGGGGGGGATCCGAGTGCATGCACCTCGACCGAGCCAGATTCTGCTCCAGTTAGATTCACGCTAAATCGCCGAGAACAGGTCGCTGCAACCGCGGTCGCGGCGGACTCTTCTTCGCTCTCGGTTGACCTGGGGAGCCCCCCCCCCCTCCCCCCCCCCGGGGCCCCCTCCCCCCGGGGGGCGGAGGCGAGTGTGGAGTGCACGCTCCGGCTAACTGTCACTCGATCGCATGTTGCACTTCCATAAACAGCACATAACACTTTCGTTCCTCTTGGCTTGCCCGTGCTCCGTCCGTCCGTCCGTCGTCGTCGTCGGTCCGCCGCGGTGCCGCTCGCGGGGAACGACGCGAATTTCGACGTCGGGGAAAAAAACGCCTCGATTCGAGCAAAAATATTCTTGAATTTGCCGCCGATAAGAGACTTCTCTGGAATCAGTCGCGGTGCACTCTCAAGTCAAGAAGAAAAAATAGCTTCAACACGCAGAAACCTTCTTGAAAGCAGATTCTTTCTCCAGTGAGGGCGGCTCCGGGGTAAGGAAAAGGGTGTTCCTGGGATTGAATAGGGGGAGAATTCCCTGTTTTCACCCGGTTTGTCCCATCCAAGAGGTCTAAAATTCCCTCGAGTATTCGGTTAAGGACATGCGGAAATAAATGAATGAGGGAAAACCTATAGTGAAAGGGTGCAAAAGAAGAGAACCAACTTTCAGGACTTAAATCTGTAACGTATCCAGGGGCACGGGAATTTTCGAGTCTTCTCCCGACACGCAGGCTCTTCTTTCAAAGAAGGTAGATTTCCCCGCCTAAAAACCTTGTAGAGACGGAAAATTCTACATAAAAAAGGCCGCAAAATCCTGCCGAATCCGCTCGAGTCCTGCACCGACTCATCCCAAGAACGTTCTCACTCCTGGATCGCCTTTCCGGGTTCCTGTGTTGATCCGGAACCCTCGAAATTCAAAATTTCGCGAAAAATGTCGACTTTGACACCTTAAACTTAGAAAAAACGGAAAATTAAGAGGAAGATCCGCGAAATCGTGCAAATTTCGCAAAAATCCTGCGCTGTCCCGTCCTCAGATCGCCCCCATTTCCAGTATCGCTTTTCCGGGCTCCGATGAAAATCCGGAGCCCTGGAAAATCCGGATTTCCCGACGGTCCGACAACGCGGACGTCACGATTCCGCATCGATGGATCGCAGCGAGAGATTCGACACGCGATTCGGAGATGTGACTGCGGAGCTGCGTTGCCGGATCGGGCACGTCCCGCTCGGCGAGGGAAATCGCGAGGGAAAATCTGGGGCTTTCGCCCGGTCCGGCAACGCGGCGGGAAGATCGCGAGCCTGCACCGTGCTACGTCGCTCACCGCGGGCTTCGTGACGATCTGCTCTTCTGCCTCGCTTTCTATCCCCGTGGATTTCGACCCGCCTTCGCTGTCCGGAGAGAGGGCCTTCGAATCCCACCGTTTGCATCCATTTCGATGCAGGGAAATAGAGTACCTGTAAAGGGAGAGTTCGGACGTGTCGGTGATTTTTAGGTTAGGTCATGGAGCTTTTAGGCCCAAAGAGCAGCCAACCTGAGAATTCAAATTATCCTGAGTAATTTATCGCGATAATTGTTACGACCTGTCGCTTATGAAGCACGCATTTGACTGAGATTTTGCATAAATTTACGGATTTTCGCGAATATACGCTTAATAATGAAGATTCTCAGTCATCTTGGTTTGGATACTGGAATCTGAAGATTGGCAGAGGCATTATTTCAGTGTTTTTTGGTGTTGGAAAGTTGGCTGCCTTTTAGAAACCTGCAAGAGCTCCATAATTCGACATGCACGAACTCTTCCCATCCACGTACTCTTAAGAAAAATTGCAGATTCTAACTATATTGGTGTTTACTGAGGTTAGAAAATGAAATAATGGTAATTAAGAACTGTTTTTTACGAACAGTTTGTGAAAAAAAGGAAGGGCTCAGGAAAAAACGTGAAGTTTTCCTCTCTTTTTTCTCGGCTTTTCTTCTCGAAAAATTTTCAGGAAAATGATCAGGCAATGGACTAATTATGATCCTTTTAATGGGCATAAGAATTCCGTTCAAGTGAAGGGAGAAAATTTAAAGGAATTAAAGTGGAAATGATAACGTTCGGAAGGATCACAGTGTGATACCTCGTAGTCTCAAATCGTGCAAAACAATGCAAAAAATGGAAAAATGACACTCTTGTACGACTTTCCTCAATTCTAGTGTACGGCATGCCTAGGATTGTATGACTTGTGTCGACACAGCCAGATACTGAAAAAACGAAAATATTTTCTCAATTTGCGCGAGATTCAGAAAAGCGGACATTAAAAGTGCTGAATTAAAGCGGTTTCTTCGCCGGTTCACCATCTCACCGTGGACAAATGAAAAAAACTGGAGGTTCGGCAACACTGGTTTTCGACACTGCTTTTCTGCCTGGAGTCGTGACTTTGACCGCGAAACGTGGCGAGCGAATGAAAACGGAGGCTTTCCGCTTCATCCAAGCTCAGGACATCGTCCCCAGCCACCATCACCGACTCACGTGCTCAGCTCAGGTGCGATCCTCGATCCTCCGCAGTTGGTAACACTGGGTTTCCTCCATATTAATTCATGTAAAACAATCGATATGTATCGATTCATCATCTGAATCGTCAAGAATCGATTATTATTTGCGATGGATTGAAATGTTGGAAAAAAAGTGCTACCGATTTGCAAGGATCGCCACCGGTCCAGCCGTGAAGCGAGGTGTGCCTGGTTGTTCGTTTACCTTCTGTTTCAGATGAAAACGATCGAAATTCATCCTGGTTTTACCTCTCTACTCCTGATTTTTGAGGAGAAAACGCCCTGATTGGGAGGATCGTCCAAAAAGGGTTCCAATCAGATAGTTTGCTCTCTGAAAGTCTCCTTGACTTTACCCTAACTTCCAAACGGAGAAGAAAACCTCGTGCAAGGGACCCGAAGTTTAGGTCATATGGATCTCTGAAGTTTTCGGATTGAGCATCTGAACACTTTAGGTCTAGCTGTCGAGGTTCGGATCACACATCTGAAACTCCAGTTCTTACGTCTGAAGTACTTCAGATGTGAGAACCGAAGTTTTTCGGATGTGAGAACCGAAGTTCTTCGGATGTGAGAACCGAAGTTGATCGGATGTGAAAACCGAAGTACTTCAGATGTAAGAACTGAAGTTTCAGATGTGTGATCCAAACCTCAGCAGCTGGACCTAGAGTGTTCAGATGCTCAATCCGAAATCTTTAGAGATCCATATGACCTAAACTTCAGGTCCCACGCACGAAGTTTTTTTCTCCGTGCACAAAACTCGGGGACAGTGGCGTGGCGTGCTTCGGGATATACCGATTGATTTACCATTAAAAACTATTGAAAAGGATCGATAAATAGGGTATTCGCAACGAACACGTTAATAATCGATTCTTTACCGTAGCTTCAAATGGTGAAATATCGATAATCGATTATTCACGCCTCACTACTGAAGACAAATCAAAATAAACTCGAAAAATTCAGGGTAAATACGACTCTTCCAGCCTATAATTCGACGACATTTCTGACGGGCATCGACACTCCCTTCCACGAGACGTGGACGTAACTGCCAATTCCGAGATTAATAATACCGCACAGTTTTCCTCGACGAATGCGACACGACTTCGTGACAAATTACTCATAATAATTAGTCTGGCTCCATATGAATCATGAGTCTTTCCTCCAGGTGCGTTTCCACGCACATATCCACCTCGACGCGGCGTGCTTTGCGATACATCGATTGATCTGCCATTCAAACCTATGGAAAAGAATCGATTAACGGGTTGATCGCAACGAACACTTTCAGTCGATTCTTGACCACAGCTTCAAATGGGGAAATATCGATAATCGATCATTGATGCCTCCTTCGTGTCCGAGACGGGCGGAGACAACAATCACATGGCTCCGTCTACTTCGAAGTGATTTGCCGTGCCGCGCAAGAACCTCGTAACAGCATTCGGAGGTTACCAAATTTCCTCGATGAATTTCTCTTGAAAAATTTTTCTTCGAAAATTTTTGACATATTAAATTCTTAATTAACCTCACAAACTAGTTTAAGGGAAAATAAGCGTAAATTATCATGAGAATCCTGTTTTAACCAGCGGAAATTTGGCAACATCCAAGGCTCAAACGTCGTTTTCCCCCGGGACGGCGGTAATGTCTTTCGTGGTGTCATTACCGGGCTCCTCTTACAATTACGAGCACGCGAAGGAAACCGAATCCTAAAAACGCGAAATTTTCACCGAATTCGCGGAACCCGCGCGTTGCAGCGCGGGACCGCTTTCGTAAGCACGGATAATAACAACCCGCGGTTCAGCGGACGAGAATTGGGCGGCGCGACAGAACCACCTATCTGCGTACTGTTTCCGAGTAGGAGTTGCGCGCTTTTCAGTCAACACGGCGGAGTTACCGTACCGTCCGGCCGCGGGACTGCGCATGCGCGGTCGTCACGACCGCTCTCCGGCGAGGTTATGAATATTCAAACGTTGCAACATTGCCAGGGTTAAAACATGGATTTTTGAGGAGAGTTATGAATATTTTCCTATGATTTTTCAGACGCTTTGAATCTAACTACAAGCAAAATCCTCTAGAAAATAGGAAGAAAAATAATTACAAAATCTCCGGAAATACGTGATTTATCGAAGGAAATTTGGCAACTTCTGAAGGATCATACGGCGTTTTTTCTAATTACGGCATGGCAGAATGGGCCTCTTATAAGGGCGATTCTTGAAAGTTGAATCCAATTTAAAAATGACTCACAGGCATGCTGTACTTGGTGCACACCGTGGGAAGTTATGCGTTAGGGGTCTTGGGGGTTGGATTTTGTCTGTTGGTTCGGTCCTCTTCAAAATGCGGTCCACGAGCGTGCCGGGGGGTTGACCCGAGGAATTTGATTACAAGACGCCGTGCGTGCTGCGTCCGACCGAATTTAAGGCGCTATCGTAGCCAGTCCCAATCGGCGATGAAATGCGACCGCTGCGACCGAAGATTCTGTCCGAACGGACGTTGTCAGATCGCGCGAAAAAGAACGAATAAACAAACCTAAGCGACTATGAGAACTGGACATATCAATTGGAAGTGCTGATTGGTGTGCAGCGCTGACTAGGCTAACCTGTGGCTAGGGATAAGAAATGTTAGATCCCGCACTAACAATTTGACTCATTTTGCAATTTGAAACTACACTTTCTGACTTAGTCGCAAAAACACATGTGCTTATGGGGAAAGTAATGGCACATGTGTTGTATTTAAACTCAGCCAGACATTTTAGTTCAAAATTGCAAAATGCTGTCCACCATGGGCGACATAATCGCAAGACACGGATGTTACGTTTGAAGATCACGCTCCTCTTCGCTTCATGGTAATCGATGAGCAACTCGTTGAGCATAAAAAATTAAATAAAATTCGCCTCATGATACCTGATACATGTTGGGGTAGCAAATAGGAGGGCAAGTAACTTTCCTGATTTAAACTGATATTTTACATGATATTTCTTGATTTTTCCCCAATTTTCCTGATTTTCACTGATATCCTACATGACATTTCTTGACTTTTTTCTACCTTTCCACCCTATTTTTCGGTTCGCTTTGGCGGCGGCGGAATGGCTCTGGCCCATTTCCACGCCGGGTGCCAAAATAATTCGCATGGTAGGAATTTCATGACGCCGCACGGGAAGAAGCGGGACTCCCGACCGCGCGATCGCCCCCCCCCCCTCCGCCCCCCTCGCTCTGCGGTAGCGCGCGGGCTCCCGGTTATCTAATTTACGGCTTACGCTAAACGCGGTGACCTTGTGACCTTTCGGGCTCCGAGAGCAGCGTGCCTCCGCCGTGTCTCCCGTGTCCTGCCTTCGACCCCGCGTCCCCATCCCGAGTGCTGGAAGTCGCCACCCCGTCGGGGATGACTCCTCCCCAATTTCAGAAGGTGGCTGGAGCCGTGGCTTCTGAGCAGAGACAAGAGACCCTCCACTAGTATCTTGGCCATGGTGGAAGCTTTTACTTTCGGGACTTCAGCATTCCACTGTTGACTTACCTACATGGTTGATGTTTAACAACGTGTTGGCAGTTTCGTTTTGCAAACAAGTCGAAAATGGCCGAAGTTTGGGAAACTTGTTTGGCTCATGACGTCACCCGAAGCTCATCATTGACCATGTAGGTAGGTCAACAGCCGAAATTGAGGTGATGACTGTTGCTCCCTAATAATTGTCCATAAGGAACTGTTGAATCCCCGAAAGTAAAATCTTCCACCTGTCGCTAGGGGGCCAGTGGAGGGTCTCTTGTCCCTGCTTCTGAGGGACCACCTAACCTCAAACGAGGGGCTTGGAGGACAAACCGCATAAGTACAGTTTTTGAAAAATTGAGATTAGTGGCGAGGCGTAAATGGACTTCATTTTGCAATTTGGAACTATAAATTCCGGCCCAACTTAAAAACAACGTATGTGCCATTAGTTTCCTTATGCACATGAGTGTTTTTTTAGATGAGTCAGAGTTTATAGGTCCAAATTGCAAAATGCAGTCCAAATGATCGGTTGTCGATATTTCCCCATTAGAAGCTATGGTAATGAACTGACTATTAAGGCGTGCACAGGAAAAAAAATACACATTGGATCTAGAGTCCAGACTCTTAAAAACATCGACAAGAAAAAGTACGCTTGATTCAATCAGAATCTAGCTTAAAACACGAACCAAGCCTCTTAATTTAAGCGGATTTCATTTTGATTCAAGCAAAAATCCGATCGGATCAAGAGTATTTTTTCTTGTCGATGTTTTCAAGAGTCTGGACTCTAGACCAATGTGCTTTTTTTCCAGTGTACGTTGCTGCGAACACCCTATCTATCGATCCTTTACCATGAGTTTAATCGGCAGATCTATCGATACATCGCAAAACACGCGACGCCATTGAAGGGGGTCGGGGGCGGGGGAGGGATACTTCCTTTGTTCTCGCCAGGTTTCCCGGGCGCAGCGAACGCACCCTGAAAAGAAGTTGTCACTCGGAGTCGGCATACTGGCTTAAGAAAAACACCATATCACCATTCCAACGTTGCCAAATCTCCTCAGGTGTAATACGAATTCCCAAGAAAACCCTCGAAATTTAACCATCGAATTTCGCAGGAAACTCCGTTCCCAAACCAGTCTACCTGCTCTGGAAAACTCCAGAGAACATACTAAAAACTTTCTCGGAAATTAGTATTTTACAGAGAGAAATTTGGCAACGTTCAAAAGCTCATACGTCGTTTTTCCTTAGCGCGGCGGCGCAGGCTCGCGCTCCCATCCTACCATCCGTCAATAAATCCGAAAACAATGGCGAATGAACGTCAAGCCAACGAGACCGCGGAGCGGAAAACCATGCCACCCTACAGAAAAGCGCAGTAACTCCACACCCGGCATGAGCCTCGGTGCCCGTAAGGGCACATATTAACCGCGGCTCAAAATCGAAACGCACTTACATAGAAATTAATCAATCGATGTGAAAACCGCATAGGTCCCACAAATTCGATGAGCCCTGGAATACAAGCATCTGTACGAAACCGAGAGCTCATCCAAAAACGGACGATTCGGATTTTAACGACGAGCGATGGGGAATACGGGCCCGCTCGATGGAGCGAGGACCGCCATAAAACGCAAAGCAGGAAAGCGATCTTAACAGATAGGTACAGAAAGCGCACGGATCCGAGCCGGCGGGGGCCGGGGAGGGGGGGGGCGCCCCCCCTCCCGGCCCCCGCCGGCCCGGGCTCGTAAAACCATAAAAACAACACTGCTACCCGAGTTGGTTAATCGAACAATCGCGATACGTCACCATGAGAGCGTGAGTCGTTAAATTATGAATGACATGATTTAATTTATGCAACGACTGATACGCATTCGGTTCCGATGCGTGCAATGCTTTGGATTGAGTTTTTTACACTCCGTTGCTGGGACTGGTCTGGTGCCGCCGCCGTCCGGGCCTTTTCGGGCTGCTCGGCTGCAGTGGCGTGGCGTGAATTGCGATACATCGATTGTTATACCATTTAAACTTATGGTAAAGAATCGATTATTAAGATGTTCGCTGCGAACACCCTGTTTATCGACCCTTTTCCATAAGTTTAAATGGCATAACAATCGATTTATCGCGAAACATGCCACGCCGCTGCTCGGCTGCACTGCCGTGCTACGGAAAAACGCCGTATAAACTTTCAAAGGTTGCCATATTCACTCGTGGTAAAATATTTATTTTGGAGGAAACTTATGAGTGTCTTTCCTCAACACTTTCAGATACTTTACATTCAATTGAATATACGTTTTCCTGAAAAATTGGATGAAAAATATTCACAAATTTTCCTGAAAATTCGTATTTCATCAAGGGAAATATGGCAACGCCTGAAGGTTCATAAGGCGTTCTTCCATAGAACGGCTGTGTTGAGTTTCGCCGATGGACGCATAAAAACGTTCCGATCTGAGCCCTGGACGAAATATTTTCAGAAACTGGACAGTCTAAGACACTGTATTATGCGGATTACTAGTACTGTTCTGATCATCATCCCTCTCATCTACCTCTTTCCTCATCTCTTTCTCACTCATTCTCTTCTCCTTCCTCTTCCACTCATTCTTTCTCTTCTCTTCTCTTCTCTTCTCTTCTCTGTCTCCTGATTACTGATGCTGATCAGATCAACTCATCTAGAATAAGGCATCTGAAAAAATACTGGGATCTTCGCTATGAAGCATGAGATATTTTCAAACGTCAACGCTGCTCAAAGTTGCCTTCAGAGACGTATTAACCAAAATGTTAAGCGATATTTAACAACCAAGACCTCACATTACCTCCATCGTCTCTCAACTCTTAGATAATTGCTGATTCAGGAAAATAACTTCACAACTTAGCGGCCTACAATGATTGCACAGACTCTGAAAATATTTTGTCTACAGCCCCGAAAAAGTCCAACAGAACGTGGCGGACACTAACATCCAAACTTTTCACAGTCATGTTTTGATTTTGATGGGGCTGATATTATGAGATGCTTCGGTACCTTTACAAAAATATTTGTACTAAGATCGATTTCGATGCTCCTCATAATTCAAACGTCGTCAATATAATGACAATGAAATATAAACATAGTATCAAATGTATGGTATTGTGAATAGCACGCATTTATATTTGAACTAAAAACATTAAGCAAAACGAATCCCAAGCATTTAGCAAAAACTGTGTTTTACATTGCGCACAAAATAACGAAAAAAATTAGTGGAATTTTAGTTAGTTTGTTAGTTCAATCGAGCCTCATACAGCGAAAAGAAGCCACCAATTCAAGAATGCTGCGCTAGCATCGATACAGTTGGTCTACTCCGTTCAACTCCAGTACTATTTAGTAACCCAAGGCAGAAAATTTGAATTTAAAATTGAATTGGTTAGTACGGAAATAACTAAGGTCAATTTTTCAATCTCCTTAAGATTTTTGGTTTAAAAGACTCTTGGAGGTTTGAAGTTTTGGGTTTTGAGGGTCCGAGGGTTCAAGATTTTATTGGTTTTCGCAAATACGAACCGATTCAAATACAATTTTTCACGATATATCTTTAGACGCATTATTTCTTCGAAAAGTTACTTCCTCGCCTAACGAGTCTCAACCCTACGTCCGAAAGCGGAAAGTCGCACCTCCCACCCTGGCTCTTAATCAACTCATCGTCCATGATTGACGCCGAGAAAAATAAACCAGGGAAAACTTCGACGACGACGAGGTTCCGTCGTTGTAATACCGGTCGATTAACTAAAAAAAAGAGAGAGAGGAAAATCGAAATAATTGGGCAAAGTTGGGAATTTAACGAGCGGACGACGCCAGAGCGGCTATCACGGGAGCTCCGGGGGGGGGGGGGGGGGGGCGTAAACTTTCACGCTATTGAATATGTGTCAGAGCTGCGACGCAAATCGATCGGAGGTGCCAAGGCCCGCGATCGCACGGCGGATAAGGCACCACCACGTGGGTGAAACGAAACGAGATAGAGCTTTTGTCTATCTATAGAGTGGGCGAATGATCGGCCCGGGGGATCCCATTGGTCGGGGCCGGGATCGATGTGAGGGGCGTTGGAAGTTGACTCGCTGTACAGGGTGTCCCAGGGTTAAAGCGCCGGGCTGTACTGCCGTGCTACTGAAGAATACCGTATGAACATTATTCGAGAGTTGCCGCGTTGCCCTGGATAAAACATGTATTTTTATTATGCGAATTTTTCCTTGAAATTTTCAGACATTTTAGACAAAGTTGCGAACAAGATTGTCTGAAAAAATTGAAGAAAAAAATTCACGATTTTCCCAGTAAATTAAGGTTTCATTGAAGGAAATTTGGCAACGTCTGAAAGTTCATGCGTCGTTCTTCCTTAGCACGACATTGTAGAGTCGTGTCCTACGCTACCGTGCTCAGTTGCCACTGGTTTGCTCTAAAATCAACTCCAAAGCTCAAAAAAAGCTCCCTAAGTTGAAGCTGTGATGAGGGGGATATCCCACGCTACCTCTATGCACCTCTATGGACCAACTCTGTGTTTTTTAAAGTTTCATTTCAAATTATGACTGGGAGAATTGTCGCTGACAATTTTTCTCCCTAAAAATGTTCCATATTTAAACGGCAGTTTTGGTTAGTATATATATACACGGACAAAAATAAGTGAGAACGGAAAAAAAGACCGGAGTTTCTCAAATTTTGAATCGATGGATAGACTAATCCTTTGTCCAAATAGACCACTCTAATCAGGTCGTGGGGTTGGGTTAATAGCAACCATGGCAGGCGAATAAAAGCAGGAACGATGAAAAGTAATGATTGACGGTGGTGACGTACCTGTTTTTTTCCAATTCATTATGAGTTGTCCTGCAACAGAAGAAACGAAACAGAGCATTAGACTCGGGCAAACAAACAGAATAATTCATTCGAACATGGCATCGGCGACTCAACGAGTGCAATGCATGCAAGTGCTTCGATTTTCAAGGAAAAAGCACGAGATTACACACATACAATTACATGTCGATCACGATTAGATAGTAAAGAGCTAAATTAGTCAGCAGGGAGCTACTTTTCCTCCTATCATTACTCGGAGCGAGCAGTGGCGTGGCGTGAGTTGCGATATATCGATTGTTATGCCATTCAAACCTATGGTAAATAATCGATTATTAAGGTGTTCGCTGCGAACACCCCGTATATCGATCCTTTTCCATAGGTTTGAATGGCATAACAATCGATATATCGCAATTCACGCCACGCCACTGGGAACGAGGCGGTTACGGCCGCTGAAGAAAAAGCTCGCATGAAGCCAATTGCCCGGAGAACAGGGTCGTCGGGGAAAAAATCCGCTTCTCGTTCCTACGCTAAAAACTTTAACCGGTTCGGTTTAACCTCCCCTAATAAAACCTACTTTTTCCTTAAGGAAGATGATACGCAGAAAAAATACTTCCTCTACCCGCTAGGGAAGCGACAAAACTTAAAAAAAAAAAAAAACAGATAAAAAATTCCAGGGTTCAAAATCACTAAACAAACGCATTTAATTCATGCGCTACTAGTCTCTAGTCTAAAAACCACCCCATTCCCTGTGATCCAATCGAAAAACTTTATTGAACGGCCGTAAATCAGACCCTGTCGCGTGACGCTTGGCCAAACGAAACCAGGAGAAGTTCGAGCGCATTCTACTTCCTCGTGCTAAGGAAAAACACCGTATGAGCCTTCAGTGGTTAAGAAATTTCCTTTGACAAATAATGAATTTTCGGAAAAATTTCTAAGTATTCCACTTCCAATTTTTCCGAAAATTGTATTCGTGATTTGATCTTAAATGTCTGGAAAGTTCAATAAAAAATATCCAAAATTTTCTTCAAATATAATTTTTTTCAAAGAGTAAATTTGGCAACATTCGTATGTCCATACGGCGTTCTTCCTTAGCACCGTAGAATTGGGCTCTCACCTGACAATTCCGGGGAGACGATCCTCATCAATACGTCGCCCTTCTGACATAAGGCCGTAACTACATTTCACGATGAACCCTGTCTTCCATACAATTCAATGCTTTCCCGGGCTCATATCAAATTGTGATTACGCCTTTTTGTCAGCCAAGCGACGGATAGACGAGTGAACCCCCGATCCGTAACCGACGCCGCGATGGTTGGTGGTGAAGTGAAAAAAAAAGGAACACCGCAGCGCAAAACAAGACCAAACAACGACGGTTCGACGACCACTTAAACCCTAAAAAAGGCTCAATTAAAGAACAACAATCGGTGCCAACGCCTAGTTCCCGCGCCTTGTTAGGTTTCCTCCGGACGTCTCCCGAGACCCAAGACCGGATCGGTTCGAATTTACAACCGCCGATTTTCCACGTCGCCCGAGAACGGCGCAACACCCCGTATGAAACCACGCGCGGATACGCGGTTTTGTCCTCGCGGCGGAGCGCGTCGACTCCTGCGGCTTCGAGGTTGCGCGGTTTCGTCCTAAAATGGGCAAACGATCGCAACGTGGTCGTCGTTAGGCGAACGCCGTAGATCTACTCTTGTCATGCTCAGGAAAAACGCCGTAACAACATTCCACAGTTGTCAAATTTCCTTAAATAAAACATGTATTTTCGAAGACAGTTAAGCATATTTCTCCTTGAAATTATCAGATACTTCAGATTAAATTGCAGACAAAATAGTCTGAACAATTTGAAGAAAAGTATTCACGATTTTCCCCAGTGAATTCGCTTTTTATAGAAAGAAATATGGCAACGCCGGAATTCTCATACGACGTTCTTCCTTAGCACGGCAGTACTCTTGTCATGCACAGAAAAAACGCCTTATAAACATTCGAATATCGTCAAATTCCGTTGATAACAGCTTCTTCAATGAGAAAGGTTACGAGTATATTTTCTTCGAATTATGACATAAAATAGACAACATTGCGAATACAATTTTCTAAAAATTCAAACGCGAAATATTCTCACGTTTCCTAAAACATTCGTGTTTTATCAGTGAAAATTTGGCATTGTCTAGGTGTCCGTCTGTCCACACGGCGTTCTTCGAATTTAAGTTGCTATGAGATGAAAACTTCCGTCAATTCAGTGAAACAAAAGTTTCAAAAAATTTGGGAACGGGGAAGAATTTCAATATTTGTAAAAATAATGCCACGACGAGTGGCGATGAGGAAAATCAGATTTTCAAGGTCTTCGCGATGAAAAATTACGTTCGTTCAGAGTTGAAAGTGGAGCGCGTTCCGTTTTGAAAACACTGAAACCTTGGAAAATTCAAATGAGTTGAGGTAGAATAAATAGGGAAAAGTTCCGACGAGTGCCCAACTTGAAATCTATGTTGTTCCGGCAAAACTCCACCTGAATGTGCTTAAAGTCACGTTACGCTAAAAACGAGAACATTTTGTAGAACATGTTTTAAAACTGAGAGGAAAAGAGATCTCTCACTACTTAAAGTCACTATTGATTGATTTCACACTTTAAGTTGAGGATTTAACAGAAAAAACCGTAACTAGTAAATTTATGGTTCTGTAAACATCCAAAACTCACGACTAAAGGCATAAATAGGGCCACAATAATGGTCATATTCTCAAAAATTAACTCCTCCCAAAATGCCATAGATACATGGCCATTGACTGGAAAGAGATTAAAATATGGTACATTCAACGGGTTGAATTTTATGAGAGGAACACTGATCTTGATACGTGAATTTCGAGGCATGAGGGTGTCAAAAAAAAAAACCCGCGCAATTTAAGGTTCAAATCATGTCAAAGGCAGAAGCTTTTCCAAAACCTTGCCCCTTCCAATAAATGTCACTCTTGAATGCACTCATATTTAAAAAAAAAAAGGTTGATTTGACCGTTTTATACCATGCATGATAGGACATTTCGTCAGGTGAAGGTACCCAAAAAAAAAAACCTTGGAATTTAGGGCCCAGGCCGTGGAGAAAGAGGGGGAGGGGGTCCAAGATGGTCAGGTGAGGGAGTTGTGTGATAACAATGTGGTCGATGGGAAGGAGAGGGGGAAAAGGCACTGGGTACTGGGCAGGTCATCGCATCGCAGACAAGGACCACGTGGTCCCGCGGCGCAGCAAGGCATGGCGACTGCGGTTGCCTTTCGCATTGTCTCCGGCCACGACACCCAGCCCATGGCCGGCCAGTTAATGGCTCTCCAGAACCCCCCCTCCCCCCCTCCCACCGTGCCCCCCGGGTCTCCCTATTAACTCCAGTCGAATGGATAGAAAACCGAGATTTTTCGGCGCCGTTCACCAACACCGCCTGCCCACGATCGATGGAGGGTGCACATGCACACTGCACACTAATAAAAAGTTCAACCGCGGTGTTCAGAGGGGAAAAATCCCTTCATTTTCCCGAAGAGACAGAGGTTCTTCTAAGAATTTTGTCCAGCCTGTCGTGTTTTTAGGAGAATCGCGCTTCCTTCGCTGCTTATCGTGAAATCGTCCTAGAAATGATTGGTTTTTCTGAGATTTCTATTTCAATGACCATCGCCGAGGCGCAGAAAACCAATTTATCCCGAAAAATTCAAGTTTTTGAATGGTACTACTCGATATTTCCATGTTTGAGGGGGAGTTCTTCCCGAAATTGATTGAAGTGTTCCCTGCATTCCAGCCGTGTGGAAAAGCACCCTAATATTCGGGAAAAGGACTATTTTCAAACTTTCCTATGTTCAAGTGACCGGCGAAAAACATGAAAATACAGATAAATCGTCAATCTTACACTTGCCACTACTCCTATTGTTAGTTTCTCAACTTTTCAATGTGATTTCGGGCGGATTTTTTATCCCAGGATTGCTTTCAACAACGATACTTCCCCTAAAAAATGCACATCTCAGCCAACCAATATCACTCCGATCTCCGATTTTCTGACTCGTCGATCGCCAAATTTCCCAGCATCTGGACGATCGCGATGGAAATGGGGGTTGGACCGGGGGGGGGGGGTGTCTCGAAAAAAGGAGGGGGCACCGCGGCGGGAATCGCGGGCGAGGACAAAACCGCTAACCCCCTCGCCCCTCACCGACGGCGGGGGAAGAAGGTGTGATGAATGAGATGGAATTCCTCACGAGCACGACAGCTTAATGATACGTTTTCGTTGAGCATTTCTTTCTTTTTTCGAGTTTCGACTCCTCTGAGCTCCGCCGGGACCGCACAGTGGAGCTAGAATACCTAAATCGAAGAGCATGGACATTTCGGTAATTTTGGGGGTTATGTTATGGGGCTTTTAGGGATCAAAAGGGCAGCCAACCTATAAAATCAAATTATCCAGAATGATTTAATTTATACAACTGTTACGACCCTCCGTTTGTAAAGCACGTATTTGACATATTTTTGCACAAATTTACTCATTTTTTCGAAAGGACGTTGATTCTTGACCATCTTGTTTGATGTTGGAACCGAGAGGATAGCAGTGGCACTTTTCTAGTGTTTTTCGTGTTAGAAAGTTGACCACCCTTTAGAGCCCTAAGATCTCCATTTTTCGACAAGTCCACACTCTCCCAAATGGTACTTTAAGAGGAGGTAGTCGGTGAAAAAGTGAAAATATAACTTTGGAAATGGAAATTTTAAGAGGTAAATATTTCTTCGTTATAACCAAAATTAGTGGTTAAAAAGGGTTTTCGGTAGTCTCCTCGTAAAAATATAATCGGAAGGCGACCCCTGAAGTGAATGATGTCACAAAATAAACACGTAAACTTTCAGTTTGAGTCAAAAATTGCATGTCCGACTTCTCTTAAACACTAGCTCCACTATGCGCCGTCGAATCTCGCAAGCTCCGTCAGTGGTGAATCTGGCGACCAAGACTGCGCTATTGCCGGATGGTGTTGAACAATTCGTAGGAAATATGGGGAGAGGGGGGTTTTCTACGGCTCATCCGGCAACCCTGTCGCTCACCGGTCGGTGCACCGATGCAACGACTGGTGATTGCTGACCTCCGAGTATGGTTTCGGTTCCGCGCCTCTCGCCTGACTGGTTCTTTGGGACCCTGTCTGGGCAATCGTTTCGAGTCTTCCAAGTGCCATGTAAAAACTTTTGTTCGAAACAAATAATCTGCTGTTTCCAAATATTTTAAGCAGTTTCAGACGGTTTTTCTGATGTTGAGGTCATAAAATCTTCCAACTCTACCAAATGAGACGTTCTGGGCTATTTTGGGGCTAAAACTTACACTATTTAAAACCCTCCAAAGAAGTACAGGAGCCGTAAAAGTCAACTTACACGGCGGAACTGACTAAGCAAGAGCAGAGAGCATGAAATCATGCGATAGATAACAATTTTAAACTGATAAATAAACAAAATAAACACAGTAACAAAAAAAACCAACGCGATATTTACATATCTATTCCTGGGACTCGCGATCCGATCCAAGGGTCTCGGGTTCGAACCTCATCAGACGCGGTGATTTTTTTCATTTTTCCCGCGCGGCCCTTATCGCCTTATCGCGCTTGCAAGCAATTAATTATTGGCAGATTAAAAATGTAACAGGTTGTTGTTGTTTGCGCGACGCTTATCACGCTGCAATCACAAGTGATGCGGCGAAAAGGTAATCAAGGTTAAAAGTTCGTTCGAATGCTAGAAGTCTCTCCAGCGCTTCCAGTCGCACGCTAATTGAACGACTCGTTTGCGCAGAAGCGCGTAAGCGACATGGGGGACCCATCGCCCTCGTGTTGCTCTTCGAAAAAGCCGTTGAATTAGTTATTACACAGATCAATTATAGAAGAGTCTAGTTCTATTTTCGCTGCTTTCGCAGTAAAACTACGGACGCTCCGAAATTCATGCAGACCTGGCTGGGTGGTAATTTTCGCTGGGTGCTGATGATGCCTTTTTCCCCTCGATTGATTTAAATCCATTATGAGCATGGTGTATAGAATTCTTGACCATACTCGTCGCCTGATTTTATGAGCTCATTCCCTGACTAGATACCGAAGTTTTCTCCCACTTCACAAAGTGTTCCCCAAGTGTTGTGTAGTGATCTTGGGAAAAACTATCGAATTTTTTTTTTTCAGCTTCCAGCCCATTTTTTGGCGCACATTCAAATTTTTAATTCCAAAAAAGTTCCTGATGTAATATAATATGTATAGTCAATAGAAGCTGCTCTATAGATATGACGATTTGAAGATTCAAATAACATTACTACGGTGCTAGGGAAAAACGCCTTGTGAGCATTCGTATGTTACCAAATATCCTATCAGAAAATATGTATTTTTGAGGAAAGCTATGAATATTTTGCATCGAAATTCTCAGACTTCGTTGATCCGATTATTTCCGAAAACTCCGGACATGTCAAGAGAAATTTGGCTACTCCTGGATTCTCCTACGGCGATTATCCTCAGCACGGCAGAATAGGTACTTTAAAAATTAAATAAATGCAATTTTTTAAATTAAATTGAAGTAAATGTTCAAAACACTCTGAAGACGAAATGGTCTCTAGGGGGTAGAAGGAGGAATTCCTAGCTTTTGGAAGAGATTCCCTTTTACATTACCTCGACTTCCCTTGCAATCTATGATTCCCGGTCCTATAGATGCGATGATTATGAATGATCCATACTGAATCCTGCTCAAAAAATTCGGTACCGAGCGTGCATCCCGCATCGCCGAGCCATCGCGGTGTCCCCACTCCAAATCAGAGCGAGAATTGTGTTTCGGTGGCGCCCCCCTTCCCCTCCCCCGGGCCGCCACCTCCGCCCCCGCGGCCTCAAGGTCGTGGCCCGCTCGTTCCTCGTCAATTTGTCCGGAATCCCGTCCCGAGACTGCACCCATGATGACCCCGCGCCCGAAGGGGGGAGGAGGGGGCTGGGGAACATTAAATTCTTTCTCTCCCCGGCGGCGGCGGCGCGGCACCAACGATTCGCCTCCGAGTGCAGTGCGATGGATGCGATCGGAGCGATTTATTACCGAGTTATTTCGGATGCACTCTCGTCTCGGTGCAAGGCGAGGGGGTTTAGGATGCACCGAAAATCACGCAGCTTTCGATGAGCCCGAAACCTGGAGGTTCCCGGAAGAGGGCATCGATGTCGATGCGGGAATGAACGGAGAGGGGTGGTTCTGGTTGTGGTGGTGGGTTATTGATTTGAGAATTGGTACATCGAATCGATCGCCGCTAAAATGACGTTCACTGGAAAGAAAATCTCTTGGGTTCAGAGTTCAGACTTTTAAAAAAACTTGACAAGAAAAAATACTTTCGATTCAATCAGATTTGTGCTTGAGAAAGTCGAGAGCCAAGCCTCTTAATTTAAGAAGATTTCCTTTGATTTACGCAGAGTCCGATTGAATTAGGAGTATTCTTGTCTTGTTAAATTTGTGAAGAGTCTGGAATCTGAATCCGAGAGACTTTTTTCCAGTGTTTTATTGATAAGAGTTTTCTTTGAGCATGGCGCACATTATGGAAGGGGATTTAAAAAGATTGTGAACATTAAACTTAACCCGAGGAAGGGGTGCAGAGAGTTCTTCAAAATCGATAACAAATGTCGAAGATCTTCGCACTATTCCGTTTTTTTCGAAATCATGTCAGTCAACTCGTTCTCTGTGCACTGACGAATTCACACTTGACCAGCTTTCGCTCACAGTCGAATTGTGTCGATTTAAGCCGATCAAAAATTCAAGGGCCCATTCAAGAGGCCTCCATTGGACGGAGGAAGGCCGGCATCCCTTCGATCCCGCGTTCATCCCCTAACTTTCGGACCCGCCACGACCCCCGCGCGGATCGATGCCCGGCGGGTCAAAGGGCACTCGCCCTCCCCGAACTTTTTCGTGCCCCGTCGACGAGGACTCGAAATCAGCTCCACCCTAAGCTAAAACGACTCGGCTAAAGACCTACCCTTGCCGAGTTCCGCCCCAAAACAAACATTTCTTCGTCCCTTCACGAAAGAACGCAACTACATTTCAGCGTTGCCAAATTTCCCACCACTTTCATTTTAATCGGCACAATCTTGTCTATTTCTACCTGTTGATCCCACTGATTTTTCCTCTGATTCCCAGCACAAATCAGAAAAATTTTGGACTAAGAGTGGACAGGTGCACTCTCATACAAAATCGAATTGTTCGAGTCAATTCCGCGACCTTGGAATGGAATTACGTTCTTTCGTGCGGAAAAGGACGATTTTTCAGGGCAATTTGGCAACGCCCAAGGGTTCATACGTCGTTTTTCCTTCGGACGGCGGCAGGGTCCCTTTTTTTCGAAGCTCTCGAGAGTTCTCGGTCCGTGTAAATCATTTTAATCAGGAGAATCTTGTCTATTTCTAACTGTTGATTTCACCGATTTATCCTCTGATTCCGAGCACAAATCAGAAAAATTTGGGACTAAGAATGAACAGGTGCACTCTCATACAAAATTGAATTGTTTGATTGTGAGTCAATTCCGCGACCTTGGAATGGAGTTACGTTCTTTCGTGCGGAAAAGAACGATTTTTCAGGGCAATTTGGCAACGCCCAAGGGTTAATACGTCGTTTTTCCTTCGGGCGGCGGCGGGGTCCCTTTTTTTCGAAGCTCTCGAGAGTTCTCGGTCCGTATAAACAAGACGAACAAGTGGGCGCACTTGAGAGGAGCCGTGCACCGAGATTGTCCGGCGGCGGAGCGGAGCGCAGCTGAGAGCGCGGCGTTGCCAGTTGGCCCGAAAACCCCTTTCCCATCGTAGAACCGGGTACGGCGCGGGGTAGGAAGACCGGTTCGGCAACGCCGCTTCGATACCGCCAAGTGGCGTGATTGTGCGCTGGAGAATGCTCGGCGAGCGCAGGCCTGCATGCTTACTTAACGATTCGGCCTTTTGGAGAGACTGTTTCGGCCTGACGTCACGAGAGATGGCGGGGGATCGGGTCCAGACACCGCAGCGCGATACTCAAGTACCTCCACCGGGAGAGCATGGGCACCGGGGCTCATGGAGACCCTTAGGATGGGGGAAAAACATGGCCGCGACTCAGCATTGGCGAAACTAGAGTCCCTTTATACTGAGAGTCAAGACAATGTGAATCCATTTCTGATTGGTTCCGTATTTTAGGCCTCCACAGTGTCACAAACGGGAATAAAGATTACATTTTCACCGATTGCAAAGATTATAATCTGGAATGGACCAGGAATCACGGGTTCGGCAAGGAACAAACGGAATGAGAGGAGGAACGGAGAAAGGCATTGAGAATGGGCCGATCAAAGATTACAAAAACGTTCAATTTCTGTAATCTTATTCCCGTTTGTGACATCCATGAGCCGAATTGTCTTGACTCTCAGTATAAAGGGACTCTATAGGGGAAACAAGTGCCGGTACAAGGACTGAATTTCGGTTTATGCTGAGCGCCGAGCGTTCTCGGTTGAAGTAATAACCAAAGTCATCCGTCTCGATCGGATTTTCCTTCGAAAGAAAGTTGCAGGTACGAAACTTCTGCTGATTCCCAGACCATGGACAGAAAATTAATTATTCATCCGGCCCGAGGGACCAAAAGGAGAACACCTGTCTTCATGGTCCCTCGGGCCGGATTAACGAACACTCTGTTCCAGGATCCCTCAGGAAGGAGCAGCATACCACTTATTAAATTGACATGTTTGTGTAATTTTCTTTTTCCCAACTTTCTCCTTACCCCTTGCAACTCTGCCTTGAGAAGGAAAATGTTTTCGTATCATATCGGTTCACATCCTGAGCCTGGAACTGTAGAGAGTCTCGAAAATTGGTGAAACTGCTTTTCTACCATTTACATCCATTAAAAGCTATGATTTCTAGGGTAGGCATCAAGACTAGAAAAATGTCGATTTTTGTACATGAATTATTATAATGAACGAAACCCTGCTGCTGACATGCAAGAATTGATCCACATTTTGAAACGAGGACTACTATTTCTGGTTCAGTTCAAAAACAACGTGAGTGCGATCAGTTTCCCTATACAGATGAGTGTTTTTATGAACAAGTGAGAAATAGTAGTTCCTTAATGCAAAATGTAATCCAATTGTCACCGGCCGGGGGGTCCGGGCTTTTTGCCGACTTGCGTTCCCCGTGCGCGGTTAAATTTCCGGGAACGGATAACGGAACTCGTGCGGTGGCCAATCAAAATCGGACGGGAGCAACGGAAGCGAAGCGCATTACACTGATAAAAAAAAGTACCCCTAATTGATTTCTGGGAAACACGGAAAACATCGCTTTGAGCGCTGATTCGATCAAAAAACACGCGTTGATATGCGAATAGCTTTCAAAATAATCATTTCCAGGTTTTTCGAATTCGTTTAAATCACTTCAAAAGCATTTCGTCGAACGACAGCGGAAGGGGAATGGGCAAAAAAACGCTCGAGTGCTCTTGCGCAAGTTCCACTCATAAATGGCGAATGGATTTACTTATTCGTGTCAAAAGGAACTGTACACCGATGGAGATGTTGCATGTGTGAGGGATTTGCGATTTGACCATTGATTCCTATGTAAAAGTTCGTGAGAAACACGATGGTGCCACTGGTTTTCTCTGAAATCATCTCCCAAGCTCAAAAAAGCTCTCAAAGTGAGGCCAAAATGGAGGTGATATCCCGCCCTACCCTGAGAGTCCACCTCTACATCAAAACAAACTCTCCATGCAAAGATAGGGAGCAAATACATTGACAGGGCTGCCGTGTTTTCAGTTTTGGAGTCCCCAAATAAAGTGGCAACCCTGCCAATGTATTTGCTCCCTATCTTTGCATGGAGAGTTTGTTTTGATGTAGAGGTGGACTCTCAGGATAGGGCGGGATATCCCCTCCATTTTGGCCTCACTTTGAGAGCTTTTTTTGAGCTTGGGAGATGATTTCAGAGAAAACCAGTGGCACCATCGTGTTTCTCGCGAACTTTTACATGAGAAACAACAGTCAAATCGCAAATCCGTCACACATGCAACATCTCCATTCCATCAAGAGGAACTACGTTCATAATATTCGCGAGCTTCCTAGTTTCCTTTCATTCGAATAATCTGTGCATAGTTCTTTTCGGCATAGATGTCATTTTCCGTCTGCGATGCGTAGAATTTGCATGATTCTGCATCCGTCGAAATGCCTCGCTGAGTGCAGGAATGGGAAGGGGGGCGAAAATTCCAAAAATTCCCTGCCGAAGGTACATCTCCGGACGAGACGGAACCGAACCGGACCGATCCGAGCGTCGGAGCATAAAATTAATTTTCGCCGACCGTTGCATAATCCGGGGGGCTGAAATGGGTCAGCACTCAACACTCGACAAGACAAACATGAATAATAACAATCGGAAGTGTACGGTTAGCCGAGGAGCCTCGCTCGCCCGCCCGCCGTCGCCGCGGGTTCATCGATTTCCGCGTTTAGGACCGTTGAAATATATCGAAGGATCGAGCCTCGAATTAGGTCGATAGCTGCCATTGAGGGCCGTTGAAATATATCGAAGGATCGAGAATGGAGTTGTGCCGATAGCTAGTGATAAGATCATCGAAATATATCGAAAGATCGAGATCTCGGCTCGATGGTGGAAGGACTCGCGTAAAGGGGCATTCAAAATATCTACTAGTTAGAGAAGATGGACATTTATTGTTGATGATAGGGCTATGGGTGTTCGGAAATAAATTTTAAAATTCATGTAATTTTTCTTGAGAAGAGAGGACGAGAGTCGAGGCTATTTAAGCGTTCTCAAAATCGTCAAACTTCTTTACTTTGAAAAATACTAATCATACGCACTGTAATACCATTTAGATGGTGGTTTCCCTTCAGAAGCAACCATTTTTTAGTATTGTGTAAAAAAAAAAAAAAAAAAAAAAAAAAAAAAAAATTCCTTCCTAGATGCCATTTAATTGATTCTTTGGATTGACATTTTGGTTAAGGAGCGAATGAGTCGAAATTCAACGTGAACGGGACCTAAAATCGAGTTCAGTTGTGACCACGTGTTGCGATAACCTTCGACGTCGACACGCTGCAAGCGTACGCCACACCAACTGCGAAACGCAGATTCGCGACGAACCTGCCGAATCTGCGCTCCGAGTGTATAATTAAAATGCCAAATTTGGCCGTGGCTCCGAAAATTTCGGCCGGCAAACTTTCTCCTCAGCTGGCAGCATCTGGAGGTTAGATATGAGCGTTACGTCACGGCCAACTGACTAAGTGCGACTGCAACTCACGTTGATATGATAACACCATACTACAGCATAATGAGGAACTGACCGAGAAAGACGCCAACTAAAATCGAACAAAAAATACCTGAAAAACACTGTTTTCAAAAATCTTCACTACCAAGACTCGTTTAAAATGGGGAGATCGATCCATGTCTAATTGACTCAAAATTATTTTCAGCTATCTTTGTGCTGCGCTTAGGATCCAAAAATGTGGGCAGTATCAAGAAAATGCAGGTAACGTAGCCAACGTTCGCTACAACTCAGCGTAGACTGAAAATCTCAACACAGAGGGAAAAAGCTCATTCGAGCAAAATTTTCTCTCAAAATGACATGCTGTTTGCTGCAACAGTAGTTACGACCATTCAGGACGGCAATTGCAGACTTGTTTCGAGTCTGATTAGACCCCTCGTCGGTGTAGCGCATCCGCTATCAGTTTGTAAGAAAATGTGGGTTTGAATGACTAAAATTGTCCTTTCAATCGCTGTTTTCGCACCAGATTCATGATTCATTCTGTGATTATGTCAAATAATTTTGTTTTCCTCGTTTTTCCACGCTTTAGACACATATTGCAGTCCCATTTTGAGAACACCCGGTGATGAAATCAGCTTTTCTCAGCATTTGCGCCCCGTGAAATCCTCACCATCTCCAGGTCACCCTGTAGTGATTTTTGGGGAGTCACGTTCCGACGGAAAATTTCCGAATCACGGCGTCGGGCACCCCGGCCGGATTTTTCTCGACGCATGCGCCTCGCGCCTCCGCTCCGGCGAAAATTGCGGAATCACGGGGAATTCGTCGTCGGAAAGCGATTTGTCACCGCACGCCCGCCAGCGTTGCCGAACCTCCACCGAAACCCCGCTTTCCACGGCGCGGCTCCGCCCGATGTCGCGGCGAGGATGGGGCTTACGAGACGCGAGGCGCGGGCCGGGCTGACGGTGCGGATTCGATTTCGGGCCGAAAATGTTTTGTAAATATTCAAACGATGTTTTGCGTGTGACGAAACGAAACGCTCGACGCAACGAAACGCGGACGCGGAGGCGCAGCCGACGAGCGCGTCGCGTCGCGCCACGTCGTCGTCGTCGTCGCGAAAGCGCGCTCTGACCGAGATACGGTCGCCCAACGGAACGCCACTCGAAAAATCCTCGCTCGCCTTCCTGTGGGGGGCCTCGTGCCCCCCGGGTGTCGGGTATGGTACGGCACCCCCCTCCAGGTGGTCTTACCTACAAGTTCTACGTGAATTTGGGTAACATTGGGAGAGCATCCGCAATTGAGGGCCCGACCGCCCGGAAGCCTCCATGGGAGTTTTTGAGGAAGTTCTTTGACCGATTTTTGAGCACGTTAGGTCATACGAAAGTTTTCGAAATAATTTTGGGAACGTGTATTAAGGACTACACTGGTGTGCTGGTATACAAGGTGTACACTGGTTTGAAAAGCGGTGATGCTACCAACTTCAAAGGAATATGACAAGGTGAGAAAATAGTCTGAGTCCACACTAATTTGCGGGGAAAACTGGCCAAAAAGTTCAAAAATTTCAATCTAAGTCAAGAATTTTTGAGCTCTGCAGAATTTTTGACTCTTGCAGAAAGTTTAGAACTTTTTGGCCTTGTATTGCCCAGAAACTAATGTGAATCCAGCACTTTTTTACCACCTTGCGACAACGATAGTTCAGTTGCCTTAACAAAAATATTTTCCTGGTTGTAAAAGAGTTGTTTCCTATGCACGGAAAGGTAATTTTCCTCATCACATTCATGCATTTTCCCGAGCGTAATTCTCCTGTTCTCAAGAATGTTTGACTCTAATTGAAATTTCTGAGCTCTTTGGCCTTGTTTCCACTGCGAACTAGTGTGAGCCCAGCACTATTTTACGCCCTTACGACAAGGAAAGTTCACTTGTCTTAACAAATAACTTTTCCTGATTGTAAAAGATTTGTATCCTATGGAAGGAAAAGCGATTTTCCTCATCACATTCATGCATTTTCCCGAGTGCACTCGATGTCGGGGTGTTTGGCAACCGCGGGCTCGTTCGAATCAGGTTCCGTCGGACGTCGCTAGAAAAAAAAGAAGAATCAGCTGATCTCAAGGCCGACGGGAGCCCGAACGCGAACGCCGGCGGAATGGCTTTCCACATCCACGATTCGATTCCACACGCCCGGCCCGGCCCGGCCCAGCCGAGTTCCGAGCGGAAAACCGGGGATTCATGCCTCATCACCGCGACCAGCCGATCAGCTGATCGTACTCCGAGGGCCGTCTAATATTTCGCTGACACCTCGCGCTCGGATTCGCGCTACGTCGCGGTGCGTCACGCAGGGGAACCGTGCGTAAATTTCAGCAAACGTCATCGTCGGGCGGACGTCGTTAAGCCCCAGCCAACGTGACCTATTCATGACTTCATTCAGAGGAATGAAAACAAGACACAAATAAATCGTCGGAAGGAAAACGAACGAACATTGCAGTCTGCACATTTCCGTTTGACTGCAGAAAAATGATTTATAAAGTCGGAAACAACTTAACATGCACTAGCCAAGGCCAGTGGCAAAGCGGGAATCGTCTATGATCGATATTTCCCTATTCGACGGTGAAACTACCAAACCACGTATCTCGTTTGCGGTGTTTAAAAATCTACGCTCGCATTTTATTTTTTTGAAGTAGACCAAATCAATATCATTCCTTGAAATTTTCACAGAATTTTCTCCGCACGATGAGGAAAAATCACAAAAATTTTCAAGACTGGACGTTAAGTAGTTTTTCATTTAAAAAATAAAGTATGACAGGAAGTCTGCGACGTCGCAAACCGAGATACGTGGTTTGGTAGTTTCACCGTCGTATTGTAAAACTAAGGTTAAGAATCGATTATAATGGTGTTCCCCTGTTAATCGATCCTTTTCGATAGATTTAAATGGCTGATTAAATGTCACATCGCAAACCACGCCACGCCACTGGAGAAGACATGTTGCACAGCGCTTCAATTCATACCTTGTCTGCACAGGCCCATTTTAAGTCGAAACACCTGCTTAAAGAGAAGTGAGTCACTTGATTCATCGTGTCAGCGACAGGAGCGAGGCGTGAACGATCGATTATCGATATTTCCCCATTTGAGCTGTAGTAAAAAATCGATTGTGAAGGTGTTCGTTGCGAACACCCTGTTTATCGATCCTTTCCCATAGTTTTAAATGGTGAATCAATCGATTTATCGTATGTACACCACGCCACTGGTCAGCGAAATGAGAAAAAAATTAATGACCACCCCAGGGGCGGATCGGCAGGATTTAGGACTGATTTTGATCAAGCCGACTGAATAGAGGATTAAGGGGAGATTAATGAGGCTTGCATGTAACCGTCGCACAATAGATCGAGCTTATTGAAGAGGTAGGACATTCATTTTTCGGCTAAAATTTCGAATTTTGATGTTAGCATAGTCACAAATTCGATTTCAATGGGTGTTCCGGAAGAGAAATTTCACAACAAACCCAATAGAGCTACTCCATGAACTTTTTTGTTTCATAGTTTCGAGAATATGAGCTTCCAAAGTTTCCAGAATTTGTCCGACTTCTCTTATAGACTCGGTCCAGTGTGTGTCGGAAGATTAGCTGCTACCTACGTCTTACGTGCAGTCCTGCACTCGATCAAACTCAAACACGATACGATGCGTTCCTCTCTTTTGGAAAGACCCAGAGCCTCGGGCGGCGTCCGTCTCGGCGATTTTACCACCGCTCGGGGACAGTGTGCAATCGCGTATCACGGTCAAAGCGAGCGTGACCCAGTTTGAAATTCATCAAAATCCATGAACAAACAGAAAACTTGAAGTGCAAACTAAAAAAAAAAACGAGAGTAACAAGCTGCGAACTGCCCGCGTTGCATATCACACTCGACACAAGTAATTGTGCAACGTTGACGGATTAGTCTCCTGAGAGGACTGATTTGCAAGATTTAAAGCACGGTGAATTTGACTTCATTTTTCAATTCGGAACTACTACGCTTGACTCGTTTGAGAAACGACATATGTGCCGTTACTTTGCATAGGCAAATATGTGCTTTTCTGAATGAACCAGAAATAAAAGTTCCTTATTGTTGCAATATGTGGGCCAACTGAATGGGGCGAACGGAACAGAGAAAACTTCATTGACAGTATGAAAAGGATCCTATGTTCAATAGTTGGACTAAATTTTGCGATAAAGAACGACTAAATCTGGTTCATTTACAAGATCATCTATCTACATAGGGAAACTAATGGCACACATGATGTTTCTGTGAAGCCGAAAATTGTGGTAAAGTCACCTATCTGCATAGGGAAACTATTAGCACACTAGGCACCGTTTTTCCTTAGAACCCAAAAACGGCAGTGAGCGATCAAGTTCGCCTTCAACTCGATGGACGCAATTTGAGCGGCTCGGGAGTTGGTATAGTTGTATCACGCACTTTGGTTTAGCGTAAAATGTAGTCCGGTTCTTTCTATTTAAAAATAATTAATCAGGTGAAGAAGCTAGAAATGCGAAAGGCAGTTACGCAGATTTCTGATTCTGATTGAATCCGTTTATTTCTACTCGATCCGACATCAACGCTTTCGAGATGTAGAATGCGGCTTTTGCGCGCGGGTTGCTGCTCCAATGCTTGACGCAAGCTCCGTCGAGTGGTCCAAGATATCGCGAGATTCACGAACGAACAATTGACTTAACAGATTTTTCTTGGTTTTTACAAGATACACACCGTGTTGTATAACCTCCCGCACTTCAAAGCATCGTTACTACGATCTTGCACGCTACTAGCATGATATCGATGTCACAGCTGTCTCTCACGATTGCGTCGGATCGATTTATCGCGGATCGTAACCAGTCTCCAAAGCGGCAACACCGCATAGTGGATCGAGTCAACTGGAGAGGTCGGAAAAGAATTTGAAACTTTAGATGCTTATAACTCCGTTTATACAAAACTTTGAAGATCTAAAAATGGTTCCATTGGTTTCCTCGTGAAATTTTTGCCTGGAAGCTCTCCTTAAGGTTTAAAAAGTAACAAAAACAACAACAAAATTTGCAGTTATAGTAAAAAATTTCATGTCCGACCTCCCTAACTGACTCGATCCACTGTGAACCGGGTCTCGTCTATTTAAACATACGTAAAACAATCGATACATCTCGGAAAGGACTGTCTCACATAAAATCGATTATTTATGCTGTATTTAATGGAGAAAAACAGCTTGTATGTTGCCAACACTGAAAAAAAAAAAAAAAAAAAAAAAAACACATTAGATCTAGAGTCCAGACTCTTAAAAACATCGACAAGAAAAAATACTCTTGATTCAATCGGATTTTTGCTTAAATCAAGAACCAATCCTCTTAATTTGAGCGGATTTCCTTTTGATTTAAGCTTAAATCTGATTGAATCAAGAGTATTTCTTCTTGTCAATGTTTTCAAGAGTCTGGACTCTAGATCCAATGTGTTTTTTTCCAGTGAGCTCGTTGACCGAATGAAATCGATTTTACTGGAGGCCAGGTACGCGATTTTTCAACGCTCGAGAACTAGATCGGACCGGTGGCGATTCTTCGATGAGGTCCACTCCATAATGACGTCAGTGGCTTTGATGACGTAATATTAATGGCTCTAAGACTGAGGAGCGTACAACTTGCACGCTGGGGAAGACGAATCGATGTTTTTTAATGACCTCTTTAGCCGAGCGACTCGCATGCATTGGCAGCCTCGAGTGCAGTTTTGTGGACGGATCTACGCGATGGTTTCTTATCGCTCAATAGCTCCGACAATGAGCATTGAAACTCTGATATGAATTTGTCCACCCACGAGAGGAGACCTCAAAGAACCACTCGTTTATCGTAACGGTTTTCCAAAAGAAAAAAGGTCACTACATTTCTACGTTTTGCGGTTTTCACTCGTTACTTGTATTCTTTCTACGGAATTACAAGGCCTCTTCACTTGAACATTTTACCGGCTTTTCTACCAAGTACAGTGGACTCTGGATTATCCGGATTAATTGGTACCGGGCCTGATCCGGATGAAAAAGAAATCCGAATAATAATAGTAAACACAAACACCACCAACCAACACCACAGTATTCTTATTATGTATACATCGTGTACATACCAACACGAATTTAAAAGGTTAACGCCAAACTGAACGACTCAATGGTAATTGTGAATGGTAGCCGACAACGAAAAATTACAATACAACGATTAAAGCGCGCAATGCGTGAGGTATTCATGCAGTCTTGTAGCCGCTAATGTGCGTTTCAGGCTAACTAACCGACTGCACTGCGTTTGGCGTAATGCGAGAAGTATTTATGAAATCTAGTAGGCGCTAATGCGTTCCACGCCGACCTCACTGTTTGGCGCAATGCGCGCAGTATTCCTTCAGCCTTGCAGGCGCCAATGTGCCTTGCGACCGCTTCTCCGCGGATCCGCTCACTTATCGGAATGCGTACTTAGTTACATGGTTGCAAAATCGAGCCGGATAATCCAGAGTCCGGATAGTACGAAGCCGGATAATCCAGAGTCTACTGTACACGCAATAGCCATAACAAATTTGGACAGAAATTGCTATGTCATATTTCTGTGAAGAATTTAATTGAACGTGTGAATTTGGCAACGTTGGAACTGAGTTACGTTCCTTCGTCTGAAAGACGACAAGTTTCGTAAGTTAATTCCAATCGCGTAGAATATATATTAATGACTGCAGTCAAAAACTGCTTACATTTCAAAGTTTAAAAATCCCTGATTATACCCTTCTGTTCTGGAAACGAGACCAACTTAATAATTCCTAGAATTTTTTTTTCACCTATATTTTTTTTTTCAGGACATTCGATTCGTGACGAAGTGCATCTTAGCGAGGTCAGAACTATCCGGGGCCGATAAGATCATTTTATTTTCATTTTATTTGAACGTCACTTCGTTCGTTTCATCTGAACGATGCCTATGATCTGTCATCCACTGCGCACCGCACGATGCAATTAACCACGGTTTCTTTCACTTCGCTTAGATCCGTGTTGTCGGTCATTGCAAGTACGTGGATCATTTTTTAAAATACTTAACGGTGCAAGAAACCATGATAGGTACCACAATTTCCCACCCAAGGTCGAAATCACGATCACCATAGGACACGGAGCAGAGGCGTTTTGGCGAACGTACAAACCTGATCCGTCATAAGCCCCTGTGGCACGCGTAGCAAGGTTGCCAGACTGTCTGAAAAACACGTCTATTTCACAATGAATCACACAGGGAAAAGTGCTACATTTTCAGCACCATCTGGCAACGATGCCGCGTAGTCGCGTAGGTGATCCATTACGTTCCGAAACACAACATCATAACGCGGAGTTGCTCCCCTTGCAGCGCACATTCGCGCTGCACTTCGCCGCGGCCAAAATCCGAAAATAATCGCACGGAACGGTGATAATAATTGACATTTTGAGCACGCACAAGACCGCGATAAACACCGTTGCCGAACCTCCGCGAAAACCCGACGAGAAACGAGGAAAACCCGCATTTAACGGTGGAGATCCGGCAACGCCGCCGGGATTAATCGCATCCAACGCCGGCGCGAACGCACCGTGCGTGGGCGTCCGCGCACATACGTATGAACGACACCGTAATGCGCGGTGTTGCCGGCTCGACGCACGTAAATCGGCGCCGCAGCGAAGCGAGGCAGTAAGAGAGTTCCAACATTATATGGAGACTTTAAAATCCTCATATCTTCGTCTATACAAAACGTAGACAATTAAAGATGGTTTCATTGGCTTTCTCGTAAAATTTCCGTCAAAAAACACCCCTTAAACTTAAACATTGAAGGATATGAACATAAAAATTCGCGATTTCAGTCGAAAGTTTCACGTGGGATCTCTCCCGAGGGGTTCGGCATCGCGGGCGATGTGATTGAGGGTATGATTTTGCCGCGTTTCGTACACTTTTTTCGACGCCTATTTATAGACCCCCGGGTCGATTCGAATTCGGGAGTTCAACTCCATTAGTTTTGCCAAATACCCCCCCCCCCTCCCCTCGCGGCCTACCCTCTCCCGGGACCAACTTTCTTGCCGCACGTGGTTTGCTTATATTCGGTTCCGAGCTTTTTATTGCCGTTCGAACGGGAGGTGAACTACGACGCCAAACGCTCGGGTGAGGTTTCTGGCCGAAAAAACGTAGCACTGGTAAAAATGGTTAAGGAATATTTTGTTGTAAAAAAAAGAAAAAAAAGAAAAGAAAAGAAGAACTGCCAACTTTTATGGTTATCATCTGATGTGAAACT
This sequence comes from Bemisia tabaci, assembly GCF_918797505.1. Classification (NCBI taxonomy): domain Eukaryota; kingdom Metazoa; phylum Arthropoda; class Insecta; order Hemiptera; family Aleyrodidae; genus Bemisia; species Bemisia tabaci. The sequence continues at coordinate 7,379,937 of NC_092798.1, forward strand.
ATGATCACACCAACTTGCGGCTAGAAAAAATTCAATCACTCAAAAAAAGTTACAACTTCACTTCAAATTCTTCGTTGAATCGAAGAGATTTCTGTTATGATTTGAAAAACTGTTGTTTAACCATCTGTTTCCATGAAGAGAGAGTAGTTTTCCCAGGCGAAGGAACGTATCTAACTCCAGATCTTCAATATTTCAATATTGACTATACCGATTCAATTTGTTCCAAGAATATGTAAAGATGATAGTGTGCGATACCAACATTCGACGCTGCTTTTCTTGTGCGGTGCGATGTCACCGACAATTTTCGTATTTTGTCGAAAAGTTTTATGTAAAATATTGATTTGAACAAATTTTTCCCGATTTTAGCGTGTGATCAGGACAAAAATCAGCGGCATTTCCACTTACAAACGTGCGACAGTTTCCCATACTAAAAGTTCAATTGGACCGCGTTAAACAGAAATGAACCAAGCCACATCAGCAATTGCCAAATTTAATTAGGCGATTTAATTTTTTATATGAAAACGATTGTGCAGATTTTCCTGCAAATTTCAGTGAAAATTCTCCACGGTACGAAGCAAATTCCTTAAAATTTTCACAGAAATCCGAAAAAACGTTCTCTCGTAAATAATTTAATTGCCAAGTTAAACTTGGCAATAGCTGATGTGGCTTGGTTCCTTTCTGTTAAACTAGGTCCAATTAACCAGCGGCAATTTCGCAATCTTGAAATGAAGTTACGTTCTTTCTTCCAAAAAACCACCGTATACACACATCATCGTGTTGTTTGCAACGACACGAAACCGCCCGGCATTTTTGGACGAAATAAGAAAATTGTAGGTAATGACGCAGCGTTCGAAAAAAACGGCGTCGCATGTCGGTATCGCACATTACCATCTTTAATTTTTCAAAAAGGAACAGTGCAGGAAGCCGAGGGTTATTTTCGTCGTAATCGGCGGCGCTTATTATTCCGGACGACTCGCAAATTACATCGGGCCCTGATAACGATCGAGCGTTTATAAATAAATAATAAGCCGCGGGGAGGAGCGCGGGGGATTTTACTTTTTTTCCCATTGTGCGCGCGAGAAATTACAATGTTCCGAAGACAAAGCTGCTACACGCACGCGCATTATCCCCGCGAGTAAGTAGCCGCACCAACACTAACCGAACGACCGACTTAACAAAACATTTCGATGAGGAGCCACCCATCCCGAACTGCCGAGATTCGTTGGGGTGATAAAGGGCACAACGAATGCCACCGCCCTTGCCGAAACGGCACCGAAAATCCATTTTTTACTAATTAAGCAGGAGATATAAGATCGAACAGCATACTTTTTGTGTATTATTCATAAGCAGGAGATAAAATCCACCAGTACTTGCCCTAGGACAAGGTTCATGATATTTTCCAAATGCCGTATTCTCCCTCTTCTACAATTTCCCTAAAGGTTCCTAATGGAAAATCGAATTTTACTGATTATAAGCAGGAGATATATCATCAAACAGCATACATTTTTGTCTGTTATAGATAAAATCCATCAGTACTTGCCCTATACCAGAATTTATGATATTTTCCAAATACCAAACTCTCCTTTTTACTTCAATTTTCCTGAGGGTTTCCATCCAGGGTGTAGAAAATGCCCAACTATGGTCCCCGGCGCGTGGCAAAGGCCTTAAAGATGTTGATAGAGGAAATTATTTAGGATAAAAAGGCGAAATACCATGGAAAATCGAAGAGAGAGATAACATTGTTTAAATTAAGCTCTTAATTTCTTGCAGAAATAACGCTATCTAAAGATTCCAGTTCTTTGGGGTTCCTTTCATTTTTCCCTGAAATTGCATCGTTATGGAAATCGCTATTTTGATCGTTAGTAAGATCGAGGCAACACAGCCCGTTACTTTTCCCCAATTATGTGTGCTAACTGGAATCATCTGCGTTTTAAATAATTTTGCATGATTTTTTCCGCCAAAATCGTCCTTGTAGATTATTTCCCGTCATTCGCAAAAACAATTGGCAACAATTTCGCACAAAAACAAGGATTTCCGGTTCGATCGGGCAATGCGGCATACCGCGACACGAGCGCGGCGTGTACACTCCACGTACGCAACAATAGGCCCCGTAATTAATATTTCATAAATACAAAAATCGGCCCTCCTGCCACCCTTCCCTCCCCCCGCCCCCCGGCACGAGTCGTCGCCCGGGGAGGGTGCGCCCGTACAAAGGCCTCAAGCCACGCTTCCACGGGGAGCGGACGGCGGCGCGCGGTAGATTCGCGCGACCAATTTGGAAAAAATTGCAATATTTTTAAAATTTCCGTTGCCACAGACGATGGCGAGATGAGTTGCCTGTACATGACAAGAGGCAGGTTTAAAATCATAAAACCAGGTTGCGCGCACGAATCGCGCGATTGAATTCGCGTCGCGTACTGCCTGTGGAACGGTGGCTTCACGGCGTGTTTTATCGACCGGAGCATTTAAGCAGGGCCGAACCGAGCGGCGGCCGAGTGACCGTCGTCGTCGTGTCGTTGGAGTCCCGGGTTCGAGCTCCGTATTAAAATATTCAAAACCTACCCCCGAGAGGAGGGGCGAGGAGAAGTGGGCTTTCGAACTGGTTCTATACGAGTATGGTGCTTCTTGTAGTAAAATTGTTTACTGGAGAGAAAAGCCTCGAAGTTGGTTGTGAACTACGAACTCCCCAACAACTTTCGAAAAGAAAGTTTCACAAGCTTTCCAGAAAATTCACATTGTTCCAAGAAATTCAGCAACATTCGGAGGGAATTTTTCTTACATCCCAAACAAGAAAAAAGAAAATCGTCCTTAGAACGGCATAGGAGGCTTGCAATGCTACTAAGATTATACAATTTAATTCATTCTACTGTACTCATACGTCCAAAAGTTATACTGAAAGTACATTTCTTCCAAAATATTGCTCTAATTTCTACCTCATTTTTCAGCGATAATGATTCGGTCGTAAATCAGTTCATTTCTCTGGTCATTGCATGTGAAACTGCACGACCTTAGTAGCTTCGCAACTCTCTGAAGCCCTTACCCCGGAGATGTTCCGAATTCGCAACTTTCCCAGAAAATTCATGTTTCATCGGAAGAAACGTTTCCAACTTCTAAATGCTCGTAATGCGTTTCTGCTTAGCACCGCAGTATTCGACGGTGAAACTGCAGTCGTTAGCTGACGAGTCCGGTAAGAAACCGAACCACAAGATTCACCCCGACTACAAAACGTCGAATTCCCACAGCTTCCCCATCGGGGGTTGCGCTTTTATTGCTCCAGCACCTCCCTCACGCGTTCGGGAACCTCAAACCTCAGCATCGGAGCTTTGATTGCTGCCTGGACGGAATGTTTTTCCGCCCGAAATCGTCGGGGGTGCTTCTCGGCCTCCCCTGACGACGCCGGAGGAACGTATTATTTATTATCGCGCCACTTACCGCGGAGGACCCCGATACCCGCGTTGCCAGGTCCCCGCGGTTGGAACACCCTAGAGTCCCTTTATACTGAGAGTCAAGACAATTTGAATCCATTTCTGATTGGTTACCGTATTTTAGGCCTCCACAGTGTCACAAACGGGAATAAAGATTACATTTTTACCAATTGCAAAGATTATAGTCTGGAATGGACCAGGGAATTACGGGTTCGGCAAGGAACAAACGGAATGAGAGGAGGAACGGAGAAAGGCATTTGAGAATGGGCCGATCAAAGATTACGAAAAACGTTCAATTTCTGTAATCTTTATTCCCGTTTGTGACATCCATGAGCCGAAATTGTCTTGACTCTCAGTATAAAGGGACTCTACAACACCCGATATATCAACAGAGGAAACCCCCTATTTTTCGATGACAACTGGCAACCGCGCTTCGGACCCTCTTGGAGCCGCGGGGCGTAGCATTAAGCTAACCAGGCCTATAAAATCCGTGACGTCACGATCTGAGGGGCGAGCCGCGTCGTAAAACGACTGCTCCTCTGGTCAGTCAGGGGTGTGAAAGGGGGACTCGGGATAACTCAGCTGAAAGTTAAATATTTTTATTTCTTTTTTTTTCTTCCTTTATTTATTTGCTTTGTAGCCGAGCTTCTGGTGTTCGAAAATGCAGGGCGACTAGAGGGGGAGAGTTACCGTCTCAATCTTCGACGTGTGCCGCTCTCTGATTGGTCGGCAAGTTGTCAGCGTCGATGGTATCACCTTCACGCCTCATTTTGAACCCGGGAAAACGAATGATGTAATTCTTGAATGTGACAGAGATTTGCGATCGAAGTATTTGATATACTGGGCGCGCTTCGCGCGCCCGTCACGCCTAGCCGGGGGCTACGCCCCCTGGACCCCCGGTCACTCGCTGCGCGAGTGACATTCGGCTCGCTTCGCGAGCCGATTTTGTAGTAGTTGCAAATTTTTTATCACTATATTTTGAAGATTTCATAGAAAACATTATGAAATTCTCATTCCACAATTAACTTGTAGAATAATAATGGCAGGGCAAGAAATAGACTATATCTTATGGACGGTTCCCACTTAGTAAAACAGCCAACACCACGAGAAGGTGAGGAACCATTGTTAGCCACTTTTTTACTTTTCTGAAAAAATTTACTGAAATTTTAGTTGCGTCCCCTAAAAGGAAACACGGAGAAAAAAATTTTGTGCATGGAACCCGAAGCTGAGATCATATGGATCTCTGAAGTTTTCGGATCACGCATCCGAAAAGTTAAGGTCCATCTGCCGAAGTTCGGGTCAGACAATTGAAGTAGTTCGGTATATACCGAAGGTTTCAGGTCACACATCTGAAGTACTCGGTGCATACCGAAGTGTTTCAGATTTCTGACCCGAATTTCGGCAGCTGGACCTCAAGTTTTAAGAGATTCATATGATCTCAACGTCGGGTCCCATGCACGAAGTTTTTTCTCCGTGTGAGTATTAATATAAATTTCAACACAGTCAAACACAGTAGAGAACCAAGGAAATCACAGTAGAACAGAGAAAAAATACCGTCGAATAAATAAAGAAAACTATTATCGAAGAAATTCTAATTATTTGGAAAGTAATTCGCTGGCGTAGGTAATCAATGCGTAGCTGCGTAGGAGCATGAGCGAGATTTATCATCAACTGACCGCTGGCCGGTAGGTACCTGGGTGGGCGAGCGACAATACGTAAGCGGTGGCATATGGTTCGATTGACAGAGGAGTGGGGAACGGTCAGACGTAGGGGAAAGGTTCAGGCTGAACCGTTCAGCACAGCGCAGCGTCAGTCACCGGGTGGGGAAGAGAGTCCGGGAGGGGACACTTCCCCTCGAGTGAAATAGAAAAAGGCAGAATCCTTCGAAGTTTATATTAATGACGGTAAATTTTTGCGAGAGATAAGATGGTGCCGCTGATATTGCTCTGAAATCAACTCCCAAGCTCAAAAAAGCTCTTGAAGTTCAGGCCATGATGGCGAAGATATCCCTCGTCATGTCAAGAGTTCACCTCCACGGCTAGTCTCTATGCACAGGTAGGGTGTTCTGCATAGAGACTTTGACTAGATATAGAGGTGGACCCTCAGCCTCAGCATAGCGTGGGATATCTCATCAATTACAGCCGGACTTAGAGAGCTTATTTTGCGCTTGGGAGTACTTGATTACAGAGAAAATCAGTGGCACCGTCGCGTTTCTCGCATAATTTATGTAAGAGTAAGTACTTAGATTGCCAATCTCTGTCATTATGCAAGAACGCAATTCAAGTCGTGGTGAGCCTTTTCTAATCTCCAACTTCTGATGAGTATACTGAACGAAATTTGGCAAAATTCAAACGTTCATACGGTATTTTTCCTCAACTCGGCAGAGTGCGTCGTTTCCGTTACGAAAAAGCGCACAAAAAACACATTGGATCTAGAGTCCAGACTCTTAAAAACATCGACAAGAAAAAGTACTCTTGATTCAATCAGATTTAAGCTTAAATCAAGAACCAAGCCTCTTAATTTGAGCGGATTTCCTTTTAATTTAAGCTTAAATCTAATTGAATCAAGAGTCCTTTTTCTTGTCAATGTTTTCAAGAGCCTGGACTCTAGATCCAAGGTGTTTTTTTCCAGTGTAACTCCATTTCAATGTTGCCAATTCCCCCTCGAAAATTCCATAGAGTCAAGAAAATCTCGGGCATGCCGAACTGAAAATTTCACTAATTTCCCCCAGATTCCATGCAAAATCAGATAAATTTTCGATATAAATACTTAGCATGCATGCAGTTTTGTAAAATAAATCAATTGTTTGAGTCAAATTGGCAACCTTGGAATAGAGTTACGACGATTTAATCTGGATTCGCCGTGAATCCGGCAACGGGTCTCGCTGCAAGTGCACCTAAGCAGCCCGCTCCTGGAGCAGCTCTCCGCGGCTCGGTGCGGCGGAGCGAATGCATTGTGGCAGATGAGGTGGTGACGTCAGGATCTCTCTGTATAAGGAAGGCTCCGGGCGGAGCGCGGCGTGACCTTCGGGAGCCCGCGAAACTTGCCTTATTTGTTGCTAACCGAGCCGCGGCTGCCCTGCACCGACACCGACCGCGGTGACCCGTGCCTCGCCCTCGCCGACCCGTCCGATGAGCTCGCCGTTGCAATCGAACGCTCGCAAAGAGCAGGGATCCTCGGCTCAAAATCGATGCAACTTCGACGTGACCGTTCAAGAGAAATCATCTTCTCGAATCCGAAAAGCACTGAAAGTTGAGGTCATCGCACGTCGATCCTCTGACGTAAGAGCGTATTTCAATTTCTGTACAGGTCCGATTTTACACGATGACAAACGAGATCAAAGAGACAAGGCGAGTATAGAGCGATCCATGGTTGACATGGAATTGGATTCCAAGACAAGGAAGATGAGGACGGGGCATTGGTGGGCCGTAGTCAGTCATTACTACTCTATTCCATTGCTACACCAGACCAATGCGACCTCAAAAATGCGACTATTGACTATAGCTTTTCATGTCTGACAGGTCCAGTTACACGATCAAACTGAGCTATCAGATTGGGCCTCTCATTGGTCGCATCCTCACCTCAGGTCTTTTTCCACCAATCAGAGCTTCAGTTTGATGGCTCAATTTGATCGTGTAACTGAACCTTATGAACCCCAGAAAGCATGGGTGTACATGTACAACAGGGCTCACGTTTAATTGAAATATGCCCAAACGTCAGATGGGCGACAAATAGGGTGTCTGATGACTGAAGGGGAGAAAAAGTCCCTGAAATTACCAGGTTTTCCCGAAATTTTCCTGATTTTTCACATCGACAACTCGTAATTTCCCGAACAAGGGAACATAACTCCATTGCAGGGTTGCATGACTGGCTCAAACAATTCAATTATATACAAGAATGTTCCAATGCAACTTATGTCTAAAGTTTGTCTGATTTTTGCATGAGAGCAGAGGAGAAAGCGGTGAAATCTTGTTTGAAAGATCTTAATACAAGTTCTAGGATTTTTCAAATTTCCAGTCGTCTTCATTACATTCCCTGACTTTACCCCGGTTTTCCTAACCTGATGCAGTTCCCTGACTACTTCCTAATTCCCGGATCCGTAGACACCATGGTGACATACACAGAGTGCATAAACAAGCACGGGTGCCAGTCAGTGGCGTGGCGTGAAGGATCGATTATCGATATATCGCCATTTGAAGCTATAGTAAAGAATCGATTACTAAGGTGTTCGCTGCGAACGCCCTGATAATCGATCTTTTTCCATAGGTTTAAATGGCATAACAATCGATATATCGCAATTGACGCCACGCCACTGGTGCCAGTAGGTGACACCTAACCGACAGGATAGCTTAAAACGAAAGAAACGAAGTGAAATCCATCCAATCCTGCCTACGCGAAGAAAAATTACGACACCCACGGCAATAAGGTTGCGAGAAGATTAAGGTCGAACACCTCCCCTGGCACCTAAATCTTGAAGGGGAGCTCCAAAACGAGGCTCCTATCACGCGCGGCATTCGGCAATCCTCGCTCCAACGTCTTGATGACATGCAATGCGATATATCGATTGATCTGCCATATAAAGCTCCGGAAAAGGATCGATAAACAGGGTGTTCGCAGCGAACACATTGATAATCGATTCTTTACCATAGGATCAAATGGGGAAATATCGACTATCGATCATTCACGCCTCGCCACTGCATGCAACGGTGACACGCGTTAGCATTCAATCATTCACTTTCGTCCGTCCAACAATTCGGGACCAGGGACATCATATTTTAGAGACCCCTCACTAACAATCCGAGGCAAAATTTCAATCTGGCCTGATGATTGTATACGAGCAACTTGTTGGAAATCATAATTCACGTAATGATGATCGATGAGCGTTGCGAATTAGGTTAGGATTGCTGAAGCAATTACTAAACACATCGGTCATCAGTCATCAGGGGTGAATCTGAGCGCTGATTTTCAAACAGAGCGTTTGCACTACAGGAAAGATAGCAGCGAACCGATTATTGAAACTTATAGACAAAGCTATGGACAAAGACGACAAAAGGGATTTAGAGGGATCCTATCGGTGGAAGCGGGTGGTGGCAATGGGCATATGAGGTGGGTAATGGACTAACTAACGGCAACCCACGAGAAACCTGACAGTGAGTCCATCATTTTCTTCCTGAGTCTATAAGAACCTATCATGTCAACCAATAGGATCGCTCTACACTCCCTACGTCTTCTTTGTCTATCAGTTTTAATAATCGGCCCGCTGTGCGGGGTGTCTTTAAAATACATTGCCTTCGTTTATTACCCTTCTTACAGTCCACTTTGCATAAGTTTACCCACTTTTCGACTGCAACAGAAGGTCGGCCATCTTGATTTTTGCTATTACTTTTCATGCTATAGTGACATAAGACGATATTCCGTTGCAGTCAAAAAGTGCGTTAACTTGTTTGGCGTGGACTCTACGGTTGACTCAGCGCTCACATATCGATGGCTCAAGTGCGAAACCATGTATCTCCGTTTGCGACGTTGCAGGCTTCTCATCATACTTGATTTTCTCTTAAGAACACTATTAAAAGTAAATTATTGAAAACTTCCTTGGTTTTTTGTATCAGTTCGTAAAATAGTAATAAAATTGGCTCATTTCTCTTTTAAAAAATTGAATAGTAGCGGAGATTTGGAAACAATGCGATGAAGATACGTGGTTTCGCACTTTGGCCATCGATGTATATTGCCCTAAATCAAAATTTCAGAGTTAGGCTTTACGGAGGCGAAATTGTCGCTTTATTTCAGAAACGACATTAACTTCCCTATTCAAACAGGCGTTTACATAAACGCAGTCATGCACTTGGTTCCTTTCAGTCTCGCTCGAACCGCGACGCGAGCGTAGAAAAAAAACCTCTCGCAATCACGGCACGGCCGAGGGAAAGGGCATCCGTGTACTTGACCACCCCCCTCCCTCCGGATCCGTTCAAAAATGCAGTTTTATTCTCGAGCGAGAGAGAGAGAGAGGAAAACACCAACGACAACACGATACGGCTGGCACGATGAATAAGGATGTGAAATTCAAGAGATGACCTTCGACGGCTCTCTATATGCATCACGATCGTGTGTTCTGATCCAACGACCTGGGACCATTAAGCTGTACAGAATAGATGCACAAGTCTACTGCGGCGCTGTGCGCGATGGGGGGCGCGCCACCTGGACTCTCCGGGGCCCAACCCTCACAAGGAGGCGACGACTATCAACGCGGTTCAAAAGTGCGAATTTTCGACCCGAGTGAGCGAATTTTACGATTGGACGAGTCGACTTGAGAACCTTGTCGTGTTCTGCGAATTCTATCTTTCCTCGTTTCATTTTCGTTTGTCTCTTTGGAGGGTTCTCTCTTGCGGCTTGGAAGGACATACTATGAAATACCCTACTCTAGAGTTTGAATTTCGAAAATGATGCTGTTTCTTACCCTCGTGCTTCCATTAGTTTCCCTCATTTCCAAGTAAATATTCCTTGATGAAAACTTAGGATTCCACCTCATTCTCCTGTAGATTCTTTTGGAGAGAAGAAAAAAACCTCTAAAATTCTACATTTTCCAACACAGAAAAAATTAAGAAAAAGATAGCGAACTCAGCTCACTAAGCACTCTTGGAATAAAGTAATAGATATTTTTCGTGCAATTTCTCCATTCCCTGACAAATTCCCTGATTTTCCCAGATTTTAATCATTTCTAGATGCGTCCTGGTACATCTAAGTTCTAAGATACTTCCGTGCTAAGAAGAATGCCGTATGAGCATTCAAAAGTTGCCAAATTTCTCCGGATAAAACAGCTACTTTGTTGAGAATATTTCCTTGTGACATTTTCAGATATTTAAGAATAAACTGCAAGCAAAATTTTCTGAAAAATTGGAGAGAATATACAACTTTCAATAAATTCACATTTAACGCAGGGAATTTGGCAACGCCTGAAGGTTCATACGGCGTTTTCCCTTAGCACGGCAGTACACACCTAGTTTCGAGAAACTTCCTAGATCCGTGGTAGCGAGCCGGCCCGCGGTTCCTACACATCCTCGAACCCTCGGAGTACCCCGATTTCCGGGGGGACCGGGCGAGAGGGGGCGGGGGGGGCTCATCGGCACCGGCTTTCGGGTCGACGTCGTGACGTTGCGATGGCGCTAAGATTCCCGGGGGCATTACGAGTGTACGAATCCGACTCCGAGTTCAACTTCGGTCGACGAGGCGCCGCGCCGAGCCCGTCCAACTTTCTACCCGACCACAATATAATTTTACGGCGCCCGGACCCGCGCCGACCGGCCCCGGGATCCGAACCCGTCGTACTCCGCGATAAATCGATCCATCGACCATTTAAACCTGTAGAAAAGGATCGATTATCAGAGTAAACCTCGATAATCGATTCTTTACCATAGCTTCAAATGGGGTTCTATCGATAGTCGAGTATCCGCGCCTCGCCACTGAAGATGCTCTCCACGCTGTCGGATTTCGTTGTTCTGCTGATGTAAGGGCGTACTCTCGATTTCTATGTGAGCCCTGTTCTCCATATAACTCCGTGTCTTTCTGGGGCTCACTGGAGATGGAGATAGGCTCTGACGTCAGAGGAGCGACGATTCTGACCCACCGTCGTCGTCGTCGCTCGAATCAGGAGATCCTCTATCTGACGTTGCGACTGACGCTGGTTGGTTTCAAAACTTTCACAGGGCCTGAAGCTTAACGTCAGGGATTTAGATAAGTAGGAATTTATGAAGCTGATAAAATGTTTAACCCGGAAGTATTTCTGAGCGTTTCAGAGCTGTAGACAAAATTGGTGGACTATATTTTGCGACGAGGAACTACTAATTTTAGTTATAAAAGCACTTATCTGCGTAGGGAAAGTGATGGTTTATGTGTTGTTCCGAAAATGAGTCGGAAAGAGTAGTTACTTCTTGCAAAATCTGAACAAATTTTCAGCGAGGAAGCTCTTAAAAGCCGTAAGTTACGCCGTTAAGTAAGCTTCATTGCAGCCGAATCTTAGGAGAGGAGGGGTGAAAAACTTCGAACAGTCATGAAAAATGCCCTTGATTTAATTAAATTAACCAAAATTAATTACCTCTTGGAGAACTAGAACATAAAATGCGGAGTAAAGGCAACCACCCTCCTCTCTAAATGCCACTCTTGGGTTCCAAATTAGGGAGAGGAGGCTTTGCATGATTCCGAAGAAACAAACGAAAAGATTCCTTTAGGAGGAGGTAATTCATTGCGACTGTGCACCATTTCTTAAACCGTCAATAAAATTTGGTGGAAATTCTTAACGAACATGTTGGTTCTCGACCAATGAGAAAGACGTGCATTGAGAGAAACAGTACTATAATTAGAAACATGTTGAGAAGTTCCGCATTTTTTCAAACATTTTTTGCTCGCGCGAATAATTCGGTCCCTCCGAGCCGGATTCGTTTTCCGCGAAAAACGCGCGGGAAGAAAAAAAGAAAGAAAAATTCTCGTCCGGGGGTCCGGGGAGTGCGATCGTGGATTCCTGACCTTTGACAATCCTCAGACTGACAAATGGGTGCAGTGCACTGACAAATGGGTCGTCTGACTAGCGGCCACGGGGCCCAGACGCGGGAGAAAAGACAATGGTAATCAAAAATACGACTTTCGAATGCCTACCCAAGGGCAGTTTCCCTATTTTTTCCTCGCTGGCACGGCGGCGCGGCGGGACGACAGGGGGGGGGGGGGGGGATGACGGCACAACGGCACATGTCTCTAATTTGTGCTGTCGATGACGCATGTACGCAAGACACGGCGGAACATACGACGGAACCCCCTCCCCCTGGCCAACGGGAGAGGGGGTTGTCAGCACGGTTTGACATCGAGAGTGCCCGAACATGCTTCGCTGTGGCGTGGGTCCGGAATCGGGAAAGAGCTCCGAAAATCCGACGGCGAGGTTGCCAATTCGGCTTCAAAAAAAGAGCCAAAAAAGTTGACGAAAAAATCCGTTTTCAGCGGAAAGGATTAGCGGGCTTTCAGGGTTTCTCGCGATGAATGGAGGGTTTAGCTTTGCGGGAGCGTGACATTGAAAAGAGGGGAAAAAACGAATGTAGCTTGGTGGGAAATGGAGCCATTAACTTTTTTTTAATATAAATTGCCACGATGAGGATTTTTCCTGGAAAATTTAAAAAAACGCTTTCCTCTGTCACTGATGACGTCAATTAAGAAATTTTTGCAATATCAGCGGATTTTTAAACGTTAGAAGCGAGAGGAGGGCTACGGTAACTAATGAAATAAAAATGAGGTAGTCATTGTGAGAGAAACCTGATTAATTCTTGAACAACACGCTCTTCAAGTAAACCAAAGGTGAAGCATATCAGCTTTTCTTACCTGCAACAAAATAATGAAAACATTCGTTAGGTTTCAGTAAAGAGAAACATTAAACAGGAAAGCTAAAGAAAAAAGAAAATCTTATTTAACTTGATTCAAACTTGTAGTACAACATTGCATCCCAAGTTTCCTTTTCCATACTTCAGTGAGAATTTCTTCCAGATTGTCGATTTGAATGTAAAACTTAATTAAGCCCCTCAGGGTGGCAAGTCAAGTTCAATTTCAAAATTCCCTGACTTTTCCCTGACTTTTCCCTGACTTTACAATAAAATTCCCTGACTTTTTGTAGGCAAGAGACCGCGACTTTTTCTGAATACGATTAAATTTCCTGACTTTTTAAAGTCATCGACGCGCAGTTGCACTCAGAATGTTGTGGGTAAATTCGGTGCTGAATAATTGAATGAATTATAGCCTGGAATGCACATCTTTAACTTATTTTGATAAAAAGAGATAACCATTTCACAATCAAAGAAAATTCAGAAAAAAAAATTACACACATTAATTAAAATTTTAAATTTTCATTTAACTTCTTAATAATGTATGAAAGGGAAGGAGTGGCGTACGATGAATCAGTCTCTGTATTAAAATCACTGAAATCGGTCAGCTGCAAAAGCTATGAGATTGTGCCGTAATAGCTACAAAATTTCGTCCTAAGATAATAACACTAGCCATTCAGGGAGTACTTTGTAGAAAGATGCTGAACATGGTATGAGGGAGCAAAAACAGAAAGCAAGAAAACAAGATTTTGAACACAGAAAAAAGTTCATAAATTTATTAAATTAAAAGGAACAAATAAACTTATAGGTCTGGGAGATCAAGAAACTAGCACTTATATTGAAACAAATTAATGCACTTAATGCATTTAGAAGAGACACATTTAGAACAACAGATCAATGAAATCATAAAAGTAGTAATGATCTGAGTATGAGTGAACAAGAATACCTAATTGAATTAATTAAACCAAACATAGCGAAACTGATACATTTAGTATACTGAGCATAAAAAAGTGGTCAGAGATCCTGAAGATCAAAAAAGTATTGCTATTTTTGATACAGGCAAACAATAATGCTCGTACGAATTAAATACTTTGCCCTCATGAGAAAAATAATTGAAGAAATATTTGTATTTTCACTACAAAATATTGGGAAAAATGGTTACATTTCAAGTGTGAATATGCAGACGTCTGGAACTGAATTTACTATCTCAAGTACACTAAGTAAATATTGAACAAAAAAACTTCAAAATTCAAAAATGAAACATACAAGAAGGCAAGAAAATAGGTAGATACCAACAGCAATGGAAAAAAAAACCCAAAAAGTAAAGTAATATAATTATCACAAATTAAATAAAGCTGTTACCTGTTAGACCTGCTAGAGTACTAGAATAAACATTTAACAAAATAATCAACAGGTAACTGAATAATCAATGGGTAGCTTGCTTGTAATCACTTAGGTTACAAATGGAATTTTAGTGAATTCGATCCACTTTTGGCCGGAATTATAAAAATAATGAACAAGAAATAAAAAAACAGCATAAAACTAAAAAAAAATGAATTGCAAACAAATTACAAAAATTGGAACACAAAAATATAAGCTTACGAAACTCAAAACTGTTCCTTGGAAGCTTTCAGCTCTTTAATCTTTTCTACTAAAATACTATCCTTTAGTTGAGTCTCATTCTTGAGAGCCTTGCGTGCGGCTTCTAAATCCTTGACTTGATTTTGGGCCAAAAGTCTTTTCCTCTTCCTTACTTCTGAATCAGTCTCTGAAATCTCTCGTTTTCTTTTAGCCTCAGTAAAGTTTGCATGGGCATTTCTAAAAGCATGTGTTAAATTCTTATCAATGACAAAAGTGGCCAGCCCATTCATTGATTGAACTTTATCATGTATTATGCGCCTGGCAATGAGACTTTCCTCTTTAAGATTAGTTTCTAGGAGTTCCTTGTTTATGGAAAAGCCAGACTCAACAAATGCATTTCCATGCGAAAAAATCAGACTTGCTTTGACAACTTTCGTTAAGGCAACATGCATATTTTTTTTAAGATTAAATAAATCCATAAAAAAAGCATCGAGTCTCTCTTTAAATCTTGAGTAAGCTAGGCATTTTTCTTTGACAACAGGACATGAAAAAAGGTTCTTATAATCTTTAATAGCTTTTTCGCCAGTAACTGCACTCACCCAATTATTTTGCACAAAAGTAGAAATTAAAGATCTAAATCTTTCTGTACCTAAAGAGGTAATGGCGATTTCAGGGTTAAGAGAAGAAAGCTGCAGTGTCAAGGGGTATTTAAGAGGAGACTTTTCTAAGAGGAGATTACAAAATTTCTTTATAGTTACTCTGTATTCATTTCGGAACAATAAAATTTCACTAGTTTTGGGCCTGGAACTTAGTTTTCGGAATGCTTCCTTGGTGCACTCGTCAAGTACTACATTCTTTGCATACAAAAGGGTATTTTCATCAGAGAGATTTATTTTTGATACATTTTGTGCATGTTCACTGAGGACTTCTGGTTTTACAATACGCTCTAAAAGATCATGCACTAAAGAGTTAAGCTCCTGATAAAGGAAAGGAGCCAATGGCTCGTTTCCTTGGAATTCTCTAAGAAAGGGCTCAGTCTGTTTTGCAATGAAACTGAAAAATGCAAGTTTCACAGAGAGTAAAGGATCACTGAGGCATTTTTTTAACATTTTGTAATAAAAAGACTTAGGCTCCTTTTTATTTTCCCTTAAACCTTCCACAAATTTTAGCATATTTGGTAAAATTTTGACTGCTCTATCTGCTGCATCGCCATTCTCTAGCCATCTGACTAGACAAAATGGTTTAGGAAATATATTAGATCCAGAAAAACTTGTATATAAGGCACGACGTGCAGGCGAGTTATCCAAAACTTTGTAACTTGCTCTTAGATATAATTCTAACTCCCATTCATTTTCTGAAAAGGCTCGCTCAAAAGCATTATTCACATGATGTAAACCACATGTGCCCATGTTTAAAATAGAAGGATCATCTGGATCAGTGCTAACACTGGACCTAAGGTCTCTAGATGCCTTCAGATTTACATTGGGCCCGTCCATTGAAAGCTGAATTATATTAGTCATTGGTAATGGTGACAGCCCTTTATGAATACCCGCTACAAGATCAGCTGAAGTTTGAGATCCTAAAAACACTGAGTTAAAGTAACGAGTAGCAACAAGATCACAGGTCGTATCCCAAAATCTAACAGCTAGGTCCATTTGGGTTTTTTCTGCTATTTTATTAAAAGATTCATCAAAACAAACAACAAAACAGTCAACACACAAAAGTAAGTTTTGAACTTCCTTGTGGAAGTGGGGCGCTAGGCCATAATTCACTGAGTATGATATTTTTTCCCTGCTCAATTTGACTTTTTTGGCTATTTCGGAATCAGGATATTTCCGAGCATCTAATTTGACAATGTTTTCCATCGACCTCATGGATAGGTTTGGTGTCATCACATATTGCAGGCATGATAGAATCTCTGCATCAGAAATACTGTTCTTCAGCACAAATGATTGAAGACCACGCGGTGTTATTTCAACACTTAATTTGCTGATATCCGTCGATGATGGTACACTAGGAGGATTGTCATTACTGGGAGTCAAGGTGATCGGTGGTTCATGCGACTCTGAAGTGATGATGGAGGAAGTTGTACTTTTGTAGAAGCACTTCAACGAAGCACTTGATTTAGCGTTTAGGACAGCTAGTTTGTGTTTTTTACCTTCCTGGTGAGACCGCAGCGCTCGCTTGCCCATATTCCCAAGGACGAATACTGATCTGCAGAGAGAGCATCGGGCTTCATTCAAATGATTGTCAACTTTTTCCAGCCATTCTGCAAACTCAGGATTTTGCAGCCACTGCTCTTGGAATCTAGTCTGTTTCGATGACATCACAGACAGAGGACTACTTATGAACTACTTCACGAGAGATAAACCTGGAGGCAGAAAGTAGTAAGGGAATTAGAAGTGACATAGGGGAAAGTTACTTATGACTGAAGGAATTGAAAAAGGACCATCTCCAGGGATACGGCCTTTTTTCGAAAATTACAGGCGTTGAATAATCTGCGATCGTTAGACAGAAAGTATTTGTAACATTAATTTTCTTTTTTCATTTGCAAGCTCCTGTGATGCTTTGATTTGCCTTTCATTCTTGGTTAGATTAGAGAAAGTTCAGTAGTTTCAACAGACAAAAGCAACTGACAATGTTGTTGCCTTAATGATTTGGCTTGTTACATGCTTTGTTGCACAATAATAAGTGCTCTACCATGTGCTACCATGTGCTGTGCTACAGACAGTAGACGCACTGATATGATGTTTTCTACGTAAGAAGTGTGGACGATTGAGTAATCCTTCTTATACTAAAATATTTCAAGATCAAGCATAAGCAACTGCTAATAATTGAAAAGGAGCTATCACCATTTTAAGCTTACCTTGTCAATCCCAAATAAGTTTACGCACTTTCAGAAAGCAACAGTAAATTAGCTATCTCTATTCAGCAATTAAAGCAAATACAAGAATTTAAGATCTTCCGTAGCATTCAAACAGTGTGTAAACCTATTTGGCATGAACTTTTCCTCCCTTCAGGTCCAGTTGTATTCATTGAAATGTGCGATTATGCACTGGAATCGCATGTTGCCCTCACACACAATTTATGAAACCTTCAGTCTCGAAATTTCACGAGCTTCCGCTTTCTAAACAAATACTGTAATATCGATTCAAATTTAAAACAAGAGGTGTAATCATTTACTCAGAGCCATCGTTGTGATTCCATCCTGAAGTTAGAGTAAAACTACGAAACAATGCAGAGACAGGAATGACTTGACACATCCAATAGGTCCGCCGGTGATATCAACTGAGCATCTTTTTCATTCCCGGAGATGAGAAAAAGAAAAGAACTGAAGTATTCGAAACTTACCTGAGCACATCCTAGAGCTTTGTCTCCAACAATCCGAAATTCGGACAGTTCAGTTCAGCACCAGCACCACTTCATTTACGATGTTAGGTTAGGAGGATTTCACCGCCCAGCCATGCAGTTGCACCAACCTTACATGTTTTCTACCAAAACACGGCAGATTCGAACTATGCATAGTATACACCACGATCTGCGCGGACCTGACTCGAGGTTATTAATAAAATTGTTTTTATTGGTACACGGTTGTCAACGATTCCCGATCCGCGCGTGTTTCTGTTAGTTCCCCCTACCGAAAGCCGCCGGGCGCAACGAAATAACCGACAGGATCATTCTTTTAGTGTGCATAGGTTGGTAAGTCACAACGATGACGGAGGAGTGGGGGACCGACGAAAAGGAACGACACCCAACGGAGTCGGACGGAAATGACCGATCGTGGAACACTGTTGCCATGTGGAGGAGGGACGGAACTCTGTTTGCTACGTAATGTACACGTTAGTTCATAAGATGCGCTGATGCGCTACGAAAATTCCCTGACCGCGGCAATAATTCCCTGACATTTCCCTGACTTTTCCCGGTCACTCAAAATTCCCTGACAATTCCCGGTTTCCCGGTTTTCCCTGACGCTTGCCACCCTGCCCCTTCTCTCGTAGATGTTGATCACATATTTAGCTCTTCTACCCGAAGTGAAGAATAGTGTAGAGCTTAAAAATTCGACAGAAAAATTAGAGGATTTTAAGAAGCATCACGAAAGGACTGCAAAAAATACATCATAATCATCATCATCGCTTCTGGCAACACCGCGCTCGAAGGGTGGAGTCGGTTGCTCTTCACCCTCCAACGAAAACCGCTGGCGACACCGCCGTTCACCCCCGAAATCCGCCCTTCTCGGCTCGACCTCAGCGGGGCGCGATATACCCCTTCCATTTCCGCGGCGATGCGGCAACCCTGCGTGAAAAATCAGGCACCGGTGTCCGAGCACTCTGCAAGACAATATCCAGCGCAAAGGCCTCATTTGACATCCTCATAAGCGAAGCGCGGTTGCCACGTTAAGCCCTTTAATTAATGATTTTTAAACAAGACCTTCGCTGCATCGGATTATTCCGACGATTTAACAGGAACAAAATTGGATTGGAAACAAAATAAGTGCCATGAGTTCCCGATGCCAATATTAGGTCGAATTAACGTGAGAGCCAGAATTAGGAGTTCTTCGTTGTAAAATGATATTCAACTAAGCAATTCTTGGTACAAAGGACTTGTTACCTCACAATAAACTGCTCAGGGTTATTTGACCTTTGGAGCTCAATTAGCCAAAAACTATATGGATTACATTACTCAATCAAGAACCAACTTTTCTGGCCATCTCATGCTCATAACTTTCTCCCTTCATTTTCACGGTTTTCCATTCCTGTTAACACCCTACCTACCACTGAACCATCGGGAAAAAACGCACCTCAGCAGGGAGTCTCAACGAGAGATAAGCGGTTTTAGATGAACGTTTCGCCGCAACGGGAAAAAGGCTACACTTACGCAAAAAACACAGATCTCCAATGGGTAGCAATGAAAGATACGCTATTTTTGCTACGCAGTAACGAGGCTACACTACGTATAAAAACGCGAATCTGCATGAAGTTCCAACGAGAGATACGCGGTTTTTGCTGAGCGCACCTCCGCGCCGGGAATAAGGCTAACCCGTTCTCTCACTTTCAAACGAAACGACCTTGGAGGATGAACGAAGGGCGTCACGTTCGAGTAGCCTAACTCAAAAGCTTTAGATCGGGCGCGCCGAGCAAAAACCGCTTATCTGCCTGATTTTGTAATTGAACATACGCTATTTCGGTTCATTATACTTTGAAACCGTCCTGCTCTTGGTGTTACGTCGTTATATCTTCCCTCTCGTAAGTGTGAGAGGGCGTGGGAGGGAGAAAATTAAATGAAGTTAATAAAACTCGAGGAGAGAGGACCGAAATTAATGTCACCTGGCTGGTGCGCGGCATTAAAGGGGGGGGGGGGGGGAGATAATAAAATGCGCGGGGAAAAGGAGACAATGACGCGATATTCGACTTCCACAGTGGTGGACGAATTATATGTTTTTATGGTTATGATATGGTTATTTTTTAGAACTTTTTTCCCTCGTGCAGCCTTTACGCTGCTTCGCTCAATCTACATGACAGAAGTCTCCATTCCAATCATCGCGGTAATTTTCATGCAATGGAAACTCCGTGTGGGATAGTGATACATTATTAAAAAAAAAAAAAAAAAAAAAAAAAAAACTGAAGGAGGGGGAGGAAAAGAGTTCCCAGTCAGCCTTTTCGAAAAGTGTGGTCTTGGGCTACTTAAGAGGGAAATTTGCGTGATAAACTGCCTGATACTCGTAATTTTTTACTTAGATCTTCTATTTAACTTGTATTAAAAATTCAATTGGATTTATGAACGAGACATCTTAGTGCGTTATATATTATTGACCGAAAAAGCAGTTATAAACTTCGCGATACTTATTGTTTCTGCCGTTCATCAGTGAGCTGGGTGAGGTAAAATCCCTCCTTTTTTTCGAACTATTACGAACAAAAGAAATGCCGATACGTCTCTACGTACTTCAGTATAGTAAGCACCCTGTTAAATATTTCCATCTGGCTGAGCCTCCCCGTACCGACCTCTGATCAAAAAATTCACCGAAAAGGAACACTAACGCGGAGAAAGAAAATGAAATACACTCTCAATGAACTTCCTGGTAAGAACCTTTGCAAAAGTCGACACAAAATATGCATAGAGCACATTTTTAATCAGTCACTACGAAGCCCAGCGATCAAGGTCACTCAACAGAGAAGCCACAAAGCACCACCAATCCACCTAACGCCAGCGAGAACCACCCCCTTGAAAAAAAGGGTTGCTGGTCACCAGAGCCATCTCATTCCAAAATTACTAATTCCGAGGTTCCAAGCTCCAATCCCTTTGTTTTTTTCGGTCACAACGAAGCCTACGGCCGAAACACCACCTATCAAGGTCACCCGATAGAGGAGCCACCAAGCTCCACGGATCAACCCACCCCCCGATCGAAAAAAGGGTTTGCAGGTCACGAGAAGCAACCCCTCTGCGGAGAGCCGGCAACGCAGGGCCGCGCTCGCTCCGGCCAGCTGTCAAACGGGGACGGGAGCGGAAGGGAGGGGGCGCAGGGGTGGCGCGCAGGGCGGGAGGGGGTCGGAGTCAGGCGCGTGAGTGGGGTGAAGCGAGTCGCGGGTTGAACAACCCCTCTCCGGTGGTGTGATCCGAGGAGCGGAATGGAGTGCCCGTAAACCCGGGGAGGGGCGCCGAATTGCACGCTGCACCCACCCCGGACTCGGTGCCCTTTTTCGGGAACCGGCCGGCTTCGGCGACTGCGGTGCCTTTGCGTCATTTTGCCCGGAACAAAGGCCGCGGCCGCGGGGTTGAGTGCTCCTTCAGGAGTATCGGTTTCATCCGGCGATTCTCATCTCGGACCGGGATTCTCGGCTGGATGGACGGGAGCAGGGCTTTTGTTTACACGCGCTCTCTCCGGAATTGCACGCACATTATAGAGAAGTCCAACTCGAACAGGGTTGGAGAAATTCAACTTAAACAGGGTTAGAGAGATTCAACTCTAAGGGTGTTTACTGGAGTTTTATGCGGAATTTTCCCAATTCAAACGAAATTTCCTCGTTTTTCACAGAAATCCAACTCTAAACAGGGTTGGAGAAATTCAACTCTAGGGGTGTCTAATGAAGTTTTAACTTGAATTTTCCTAATGTTTCCCTCATATTTTAAATGAAATTTCCTAATTTTTTGGAGGAAGAAATTGGCATTCCTTTCACGGTTGCCACAGCATTAAAAGAGTGAAATTCCCTTTAATTTCCCTGATTTTCCGGACACATTTCGGTAAAATTTCCCGACAATTGAAGGTATACCAGACGGTGAAAAACACATAATTAGAAATAATATTTCTTTGACATTTTCGTCGTTTTCCCGAAGACTGCTAGGTTTTTTCTGATTTAATTAAAGCCCTTGACATTTCCCGTTTTTTCTAGACTGTGGCAACCCTACCTTTGATTCGACAAACATGCTTGATGAACTGATTCAATTTTTTCACTTTTTCCAGTCATGAATTGCACGAAATTGGAATACGCTTGTCACACTCATAATTTCCTGATTCATCACCGATTTTTATGATATCTTCCTGATAACATCGAATTTCATGATATTTTCCCTTTTAAAATATTGATTTTAGTCGAAGCAGGCTGCCTCACCAAGAATCGATTGTTATACATAAATTTAAGTGGATGAAACGCAGTGTTGCCACCTCTCAGCGAGTCTCCCTTAATACTACATGGGCGATAGCAGTGCAGGGTCTCAAAAATACATTGCCTCTGATTCCACGTTCCTATTTCCATGTTCTATGCCTCCACGTCGCTAGAGAGCCAGCAGGATTGCGAGGTCGGCCCAGAAATCCGATTACCGCTGATTTGCATGGGAAGCGTAACGCAGGCACCCCGTAATCGAGCTATCCCGATTATCAGAGAAGAAAAATGGAACCGTGTGGGGGTGGGTGGGGCTGTGTGTGTGTGAGGGGGGGGGGGGCGAAGGCAGTGAACCCAAGTCAACCCGATCTAATTGAGGAAACCAGTTGTTCGGATTAATTGAGCGAACTCAAAGTATTTCGCTGGACACATAAAAAAGCCGTTTACGGCCGCGTTTAACGTGTTTACACCGGCGGGTGCATCGCAAAGTTGCCAGAGTGAGCTTAAAAATCAACACTTTCTGGTCAGGCTTCATGACAGCTTTCCATGACTAAGTTCAAGGACTTTCGAGAGAAGTTGTCAATAAGAAAGCTAAAGTGCATTCAATTTTTGGTGTATGCTACATGCATATCCCAGGGGCACGAATAGTTGCATCACACAACGGAGAGTCTGGAAATCCATTCCTTAGAAAGGTATAGGTGTTTACAATTAACACTGGCTGGGTCAAAAGGCAAATATACAAATAACATCAAGTGTATGATCTGACCTCCATTTGATAAGTGTTGAAAATACGAGTTAATATCTCGTTCATGAGTTGGTTTTCGAACTACCCGTTGTGTGGATCGCTTTCTACGTAAGATTTGGAAGTGGAACCATGCGACGTGTTCGTCTGATTCAGACCTTGTCTCGTCGCCCGATATAAATGAGAAATAGAGCAAATTTCAGGAATTCTAAGTACAAGGAGCAATTTTTCGGCTTGAATATTCGAAAAAATTCAAGTATCCGAACTTTCCAATGCGTCAGGGATTTCGTCCGACTCGACGATTCGACAACGTTGGTGCATCGGCAAAACGAGGACTTAACCGGCGTTACTCATACAAATTATGGAATAGCTGGGAAATTAAGAGCCGTGAGCTTTGTTCGAGCCTGAGCCCTGACGGAGAGGAGGCGGATAAAAATGTTAACAAGGGGATCCGTGGAGGGGGTAGGCATTAGTCATGATTGCGCGGTGATATCTACGCTCACGATTAGGATTCCGCCGCGACGCCCGTTGCAGAACCACGCAACTCTCAATGGGAACCACGCGCGGTTACGCGGTTTTCGCCTGCGGTGAGCCGCGAGCTGAGCTTCGGTTCAAAATCCAGGTTCTGTTCCGAGTTTCCCAGAAACCGTATTGAGCTTACTCGTCCTCGAGTCTATCGAAAGGTTCGAAAAACAAGGAGCTTGAGTTTGAAAAGCGTTGAAATCCGACGATTTTCAACCCCTACAGATGCATTTTTCTGCTCTAGAAACAGCCGAGATAGCACTGCGCACTGGAAAAAAAACACATTGGATCTACAATCCAAACTCTTAAAAACATCGACAAGAAAAAGTACTCTTGATTCAATCAGAATCTAGCTTAAATCAAGAACCAAGCCTCTTAATTTAAGAGGATTTCGTTTTGATTCAAGCAAAAATCCGATCGAATCAAGAGTATTTTTTCTTGTCAATGTTTTCAAGAGTCTGGACTCTAGATCCAATGTGTTTTTTTTTCCAGTGCTGATTGTTGAAATTTACGGACACAGCTATAAACAAAGAGGACATCAGGAGTGTGAAGCGATCCTGTTGATTGAGATGGGTGGTTCCGATAGACCAAGGGAGAAATAGATAGTCTAACTATAGGGTCTCTCGTGGGTTGCCGGTAGTTAGGTTAGTTTACCTCCTTTGTCCAATCACCGAGGAAAAAGAAAGTATAACAGGAAGTCTGCAACGTCGCAAACGCGAACGGAGTTACGTGGTTTCCCATTTTAGTCATCTATATTTTTTTCTCAGTACGAAGTCCTTTCTAGATATCTAAATGGCTTGGTTTGACAACCCAAATAGTTGGGTGTGTATCGGACACGATTGAACTTTCTTTTCGTGTCTTAGCTGCGACGTCATAACCGTCAGCTCACTTTAGCCGTCACTTTGAGGTTACTTCTAGAGATATGTAAGCTAACTAAAGCTATTGGACTCATATTTCAACTATAGATAATTTTAAATCTCTTATCTATTGAAGTACACAAAAATTATATTGATTTACTTTATTGGGTGATTTAGGGTTATGAGGTGGACTATTCGTGGACCACCTGGACTCATCGCTACATCAGATCGGATCCCAACAACAATGACATAACCTTCCCCAAAGCTACAAATGAAAATAAATCGATAAATGTCGCTTTTCTGTGACATAACAGCGAGAGCGTCACTGGCCCTCTCGTGGACGATGCTATGCACGCACTCGACACTGAAGCGCAGTGACGGTGAACAGTAAGTGCGTTGTAGCACCCCCTCTCTCTCCGTGCTCCCCTCACCGAGGGCTATCACTCACCGCGACCGCTTATGATAATCGCGCGTTGTTTATCGAAAATTTCGAAATAATATAAAACACTCATGACCTTGGCGGCGTGGATTTCAGTTTGTTAACCTCAGCCTGAGCGGTTCGCGATGCACCGGACGAGAATGCGTTTTTCTAGTCGCTTTCCCGGACCGCGACAGTGTCGAGCACTTTCTCGACAACAAAAAAACCCTCTCCGTTTCGTAGTTTTCCGAGCGAAGGGACGTAACTGCACTCCACGGTTGCAAAATTGACACAAGCAATACAATTTTTCAACAAGAATGTACCCCCGCAATTTCTATCGAAAATTGCCCTGATTTTCACGTGAAATCAAAAAAAAAAATAAACGAAATTTTCCAGATAGAAATTCCCAAGGTTCTCCGGGTAAAAATGCAATTTACGTGGGAAAATGTGGCAACATTGAAATGCAGTTACATCCTTTCGTAAGAGAAACGCCAACTTCTATGATTGGCAAGATCAAAATGCAAAAAATTACCTGATAAAGGGAAATATGCGGAGATAAATTGCATGGATATTTCCATGATTTTCGGAATCTAAAAATAAAACGGAATGTTGGAGTTTTTTTAGCCAACGTGCGTTAAATTCAGCATAGAGCTGATATCTGACAACAGAGGAAAAAAAGCTCACACTCAAGTGTTATTTTCCCCCAAAGTGAAAAAAAATAAAAGATTCGAATGAATGAAAGCTTGATAGTTCCACAAAAATTTCCAAATTCGAAACTTTCAATTTCTGCCTAACCGACAATCGATTGTTTAACGTACATTTAAATGGAGGAAAAACAGTGTTGCCAACTTGCAAAATCGCCATTGAAGAGCATTGAAAACCCACGTGGTCCCTCCCCCGCCACACCGCCGTAGCAACCTATCTCTAATCGTCTCGTCTGTCAATAAAACGCTGATTAGGCGTTATCGGTCCGATTTCCGAATTGTCGCGTATTGGCTCCTTCCCGATTCTTTTGTTCCTTTGTTCTTCCCCGTGAAGTTCGACCCGTTGCGCAATCCCGAAAGGCCCATGCGTCGTTTTGAGGTTATAAATGATGCGCGACTCGGGGGCCCTGATTGCGGGCGCCTCGTTCCGGATACTTTGCTTTTCAGCCATTTAAACCTATGGAGAAAGATCGATCATCGAGGTATACATTAATAATCGATTCTTTACCATAGCTTCAAATGTGAGAATATCGATAGTCAACGAGTCATGCCTCGAAACTGAGGCGTCCCCTCTGTTGTGACTTGGAAGGATCATTAGTCACCGGGCCGGGAGAACTGGAGTACATTTAGCAATAAGGAGCCACTATTCCTGGCTTAAAAAAGCACCTATCTGCTTAGGGAAACTAACGGCACTTATATTGTTTTTTAAAATGAGTCAGAAATATCAGTTCTTTATTGCAACATGTAGTCCAAAATACGGCGAAGAATTCTTCGGTGGATCTTCTTCTCTCGCTAGTTATTGTTGACAAAAAGGATCGCGGGTAAAGATTCCTCTCAGTCGCAATATTGACGAATTGAATCAAAATAAGGAAGGCTCGCGCTTATTTCCAGTTCAATTCGTTCGAATCTCATGTGAACAATGCACCAATTGCGTCTAAATTGAACTAGATCCTGCAATAGGGAAAACACAGATAGCATCTGTACCCTATCATGAGAGTCGTACAGCGAGAGCGCCCGTATGCCGTGGACAATCTCAAAGTTCGCCCGCGAAATCTAGCTTATGCAACCCGGCCCACTGCGGAGTTCAAATAGTTGTATGTTGGGTTCGAACCCAACTTCGATTATTTTGCCATAGTTATTCGCGTTCATTCGAGTTGAAAGAGCGTTCAATCTCAAATTTCGCCCGCGAAATCTAGCTTGTGCAACCCGGCCCACTGCAGAGTTCAAATAGTTGTATGTTGGGTTCGAAACCAGCTTCGAATATTTTGCCATTGTTATTCGCGTTCTTCCGAGTTGAAAGAGCGTTCTGTTATTCATGATGTTGAAAAAGGGGTTGAGATTATATCGAAATGCCAACCATAAGCATTCTTAGGTTCCGTTATCCATGATGTTAAAAAAGAGCTGAGATTGTATCGAAATGCCAACTACAAGCATTCTTAGTTCATTCACCTGAACCGCAATGTGATAGAAGTGCACGTGACGTTCATCAAATGCAAACTTGCAATTCCAATGTGGAATTTAAATGAAATCAATGAATCAGATGGTGGATTAAGATTCACTATCGTACTTCAAACTTTCTGTAATTTAACCGGAGCCCATTCTATTTGAGGGAAGAGTTATATCTACAGAGGCAGAGAAGGAAAACGCATTTGAAGTAAATTTTAACAATCTAACGGTGGTGATTCTTCAGGAAAGATGCTATTCAAGAACAACTTTGAATACGACCCTAAAACTTCTCTTATTCTGGGGGAAAAATCTGAAATTCCTGAGCCGAGCTGAGTGCCCGGAATAATTTGAAATGTAACGAGCGTGCTTTCTCGGAGAGCGGGACCCCTCGCCCCCCTGGCCCGTCCGTTCAAATGGACCCAACACGGAAACAAACGATGGTCGCCCGTACAATTACCGCGGCCCAGCAGTGGGCCATAATCAGAGTAAACAAGTAATCATTTCGTTGAGATGGAGCTGGGAGCTTACGCCACTTCGCTTTCGTACAGTGGGCGAGATGCCTGGACCTTCGAGCGACTCCACTGATGTAACACAGTGTTCGTGGTATCGAGATTTTTAAGTATCTTGCGACTCTGCTAAACATTAACCGTGTTCTGGAAGAAAAGTAGCAGGAATCGGCAAAGAAATTAAATTCTTCCAAAACTGGCTAACTCCGACAGTTTAAAAAAATTCTCATGTTAAAAAAAGAGTTGTATTTAGACGCAACTTTCATTGCCTACATTAGTTTCATTTCTTTTTTTTTAAAAAAAACGTTTTCTTGACTTGCTATAACGTATGCATGGGTGGATTTAGTTTGTCTTCGTATGCGATTTACACTGCAGTTTTCGATCCTTAATATTTCCGAGACACAAATACAAGCGCAAAATTCGATACAACAACAATTTAAGTCCCTCTACAGCGAGAAAAAAAGTTTGGTTACAGATTCTGAACTTCAGTTCGGATTGAACATCGAACTTTGCGGTTTAAGGCCACTCAGGTGACCAAAGTTTTCGGCCAGAGGAACCCAATTCCGCGGTTACCTGGCTCGTTTCGTTGACCTAAAACTTGGGTTACCCAGACCAAAAAATCATGGTGTGCAATAAGAACTGACATGTTTATCTCCGTGTAGGATAGACGAACAACGAGCACCAGAATCAATTTCAAAGCATTGACAATCACCAGATCCGATCAATTCCTTTCGCCTTCTCAACATTCCTTCGTAGAATTGGGTCATTTTCCGACCAGAAACTCGGGGGCAGCCCGAACGACTCTCAAAATTTAAGGGTCAACCCCGATCAAGATACCTGAAAACCACCCCGAACGACCCGACTTTCGCCCCGGCCCGGCGGAGTCCGGAACCGGGGCTCCGGGCGGCCACTGCGCATGTCGCGACGTTGCCGGCTCGGGCGCCCCTCCCGCGCGATCACCTGCGATCGGGGCGGGGGGCGAGGGGGGTTTCGATTGCATTGATTCTATTCCGACTCGAATCACTCGCGCTCATTGCCGGCGACGTTGCCACATCCTCCCCGATTTACGGGCCCGTGCGGCCGCCCCGCGGGGCGCGGAGATATGGCAACAGCGCCCCTATGATAGAGTTACAGTTACGGCACGGCTCAGGCTCCTTCATCTGCTGCTCGCTCGCTCGCTTCTTGCGTCACGAGCTCCGCTCGCCGAGCAGCGAGCGCAGGGAACCGAGGACTCCCGAGTATTGATCCGCTACCCGCCCCCCCTACCCCCCGCCGACCCCTCCGTAGTCAGCTGGAACCCCGGGCCCCCCGTCCCCCGGGGTTCCCCGATTCACGACGACTGGCAACGCTAACCGAAAGTTCCGTGTCGTCGACGGGATGACTCCGACGGGCTGGTTTTTGAAATTGATAGACAAAGTTGTGGATGAAGGAGACGTAGGGAGTATGGAGCGATCCTATTGGTTGAAATGGGTGGTTGCTGTAGACTAAGGGTGAAAATAATGGAGTAGCTATAGAGTCTCTCATGGGTTGCCGTTAGTTAGTCTATTACCTACCTTCTTGGTCTATTGCAACCACCCGCTTCCACCAATAGAATCCCTCCATAGCGATTTTGTCTTGAATGTGAATGTGGACTTCTGTAAATAATTCCTGCATTTTGGCTCTGTTTACTCAATCAAAATGAGCCAATTAAAATGGAGCATCATCAAGGAGCGTCTCTACTTTTGGATCGACGTGAAATCGCGAACCGAGTATCAAAATTCATTTGGACGTATTTATGCAAAAGGAACTATATCACACGCAATCCCTATGCACACAGTTCCTTTTAGTATAAATACGCCCATTTATTCGATACTTCGTTCGCGCTTTATGTTGATCACGAAATAGAGGCGCCTCTTAATTGTGATGGTTAATACTCGACAGTATCATAAATCATAGCTCCCAACACGAAGTAACATAACACACTTCAATGTTGCCAAATTTCCCCTAATCAATCGCAATTTTAACTGCAGATTCTTGCACCTTTCCAACTGAAAATTTCACTGAATTTCCCCCTGATTTCATGCAAAAATCAGGCAACTTCTGGACGAAAAGTGCACTGAAATATTCTCGTAAAAATTTGAATTGCTGAAGTGATTTGGCAACCTTGGAATGGAGTTACGTTCCTTCGTTCGAGAAACGAGTCCCATTTTTATCGTAGAGACATAGATTACGGGAAAGACGCGAGTTGAGTATCTCTGAAATCGCCTAGGTTTTCGGTGAGATTCGGCACTGATGGGTCTCGACTTGACAATGGTGCCGAGTCGGTGGTCGGTTTCTCCTCTGGGCGACGTGACGTGGTTTTCGAGCGCTGCAGCTCGGCGAGCCATTTGAATTCTGTTGCGTTAGCGGCGCCACCCGTGCCGCCCGGGCGCGAGGCCCGGGAAAGTGCCTTCGTGCGCGCGCGCGCGGGGCCAGCGGAAGCTTTCGGAGCCGCGCATGCGCTGGAATGCACTCGCTTAACTTCGGCCGTGAGACCCAAGTCGGTGGAGGTTCGTAGGTTGGCGGCCGAAGCTACCTAGAGTCCCTTCATACTGAGAGTCAAGACAATGTGAATCCATTTCTGATTGGTTCCCGTATTTTAGGCCTTCACATTGTCACAAACGGGAATAAAGATTACAGTTTCACCGATTGCGAAGATTATAATCTGGAATGGACCGGGGAATTACGGGTTCGGCAAGGAACAAACGGAATTAGGGAAGGAACGAAGAAAGGAATTCGAGAATGGGCCGATCAAAGATTACGAAAAACGTTCAATTTCTGTAATCTTTATTCCCGTTTGTGACTCCATGAGGGGTGTTGTCTTGACTCTCAGTATAAGGGGACTCTAAAGCTACCGAACGCCGACCGAGACAATGATCAACCAAGCCGTCTTCGAGCAGATACGAACACGGATCGTTGAATTTTGGATAAAGCCAAAAAAGATCGGGTAGAGAGACGATATATTTTGATTTTGGAAACCCCCGCACGAACGCTCTAATCAATGAAATCCGGAGCGGCAAAAGTTCATTTCGGGGGCGTGCTTTTTCTCGCCGAGCGATGGTTTACAATCAACTTGAATGCAACTATGCGTGCGCGAGGGATGTCCATGTTGCATGTAAGATAAATTGAAGGCGCTCTAGATTTCTTGATGCCAACTCTTGGATGCAACTATTCCTGCTTGAGGGATGTCTGGGTTGCGTATGCGAAAAATTGAAGGCGCTTCGGCTGCATTGCACTTGAGAGAAAATATGCGTAATCAGAGAGATTATAGTCAAAGGACCCTGCACTCACAATCTGAGAAAAGTAATTTAGAAAAGGCATAAAAGATGTGTTTAGTGATTAGCGCTACTTCTCCCCTAATGATTAATGATGAGCAATTTATTGCGCATATAAGTTTAAATAAAATTCGCCTAGTAATGACTGACGAATGTCGAAGTGAGCACTTTATTGGGCGAGATTTTACCTAAAAAGGTGAGGATTGCTTAAACCATTTGCTCAACTCTTTGATCAAGAATCATCATCGGGCGAATCGGAGCATTGACTTCCAAAAGTAACTATTTAAACTACACTTCCTTTTTAAAATTATGAGAAAGATAGCCATGCAGGGTGATGGGGCCCTCTAATAGATTACCAGCGGATCGATTATTGAAATTGATAGACAAAGCTATAGACAAATAAGACATAGCAGGTATAAAGCAATCCTATCGGTTGAAATGGGTGGTTCTCATAGACTAAGGGGGAAAATGATAGACTAACTGTCGGGTCTCTCGTGGGTTGCCGTTAGTTAGTCTATTACCTACCTCCTTTGTCCATTGCAACCATCCGCTTCTACCAATAGGATCCCTCCAAATCCTTTTTTTGTTCTTTGTCTATTGCTATGTCTATCAATTTCAATAATCAGCCCGCAGATAAGATGATTCAAACCAGCACCGGTCCGCGAGAGTGAAACCGCTCTAATCGATGTTGGCACGTCGGAAGCCTCACCAAGAGACAAGGAACAAGCCGAAAAAAGGGCGGGAGTTCCGACAGCCGTGCTACGTAAAAAAACGAAGCGGGACCGTGCCCCTGTTTTGCCGTCAGAGATCTACCTTAATTTGCCTCCCCCGAGAGCAAAGCAATCCTCCCTCGCACCTCGCTATGAAACCTTAACAAACCGATGACACGCTGCACCCGTCACACACTGGCGTGGGTGGTTGGGCTCACCAATTAGGCATCTCGAGCGCAGCTGTCACGTTTTTCTTTAAACATACAAAATCGTTTGAAAAAAAACATGCAATATTTCCGGCAACCTTAAAATATCGTTCTACGTAACTTCATGCATGGAAAAAATGGATTGCTGCTTTACCAATTCAATTGTTAAAAAAAGTGACTAGATATAATGTTTCAAATGAGCATTTTACAATACTGGAAAGCTGATAAACAGAGGGTGGTTAAAGTAGCATTTTTCGTTGTTAGAGCAGCATTTTTTCAAAAAGATCTTTGGACTAAACTCAAAATTCAAGAGATTACGAGGCCCAAAAGTAGGGCACTTTGCTCCGCGAAACAGCTCATTTTCAAGGACTGTAAATTTGAAAAAAAATAAAAAAAAATGCCTTCAATTCTTCGAAAGTTGGCATAAGAGCACCACCTGGTTCATTAATTTAAGTTCCTACGAGGTCTTTGGACTAAACTAAAAATTGAAGGGTTACGCGTCATATAGCGAGGAGAGCACTTCGGTCACACGGAGAGCTCATGGACTGTAGATTTTGAAAAAATGCCTTTAATTCTTTGAAAGTTGGCTCAAAAGCACCATCTGAGTCATTAATTTAAGTTCCTAAAGGATTCATGGACTAATCTCATAATTGCAGAGGGGCCGATAGGAAACGCTCAATTCTCTGATAAATGAGTCGGAGCGCTTCTAGATAATAGCAGCAAACGCTTTGAGTCAGGTGAAACCTAGGAATTCAAATGCATTATATAATGCATCATATACTATTTCCAAAATTACTCCGTAGGTAATCACAAAGCAAAATTAGACAACTAATTAGATACATACTCACATTACAAAGGTACTATGAATCATCAAGCTAACGCCAAGAACTGACACTTAGATCTTTATTAAAAACTAATATGTTTGTTGTTAATGAATTTAGAATCCCGGCAGATTCCATCTTTTGCGGTTCCTTTTTACGAGGTACTAAGCACAAATATAATGTAATAATTCGGCACAAATATGACTGATTTAATGCTTGTTAATGAAGGAGGTTATAATTGTTATAACGTGACGTTTGTTGACTTGTCTCTGGTTGACGTTTGTCGATGGCGCTCTCTATTGTTTTCGCTTTGAGTTACGGGGATACGCGGTAAGGAGATGGCGCTCCTGGCGGGCGTGTCGTGAACCTTCCAGCAGGTAGATTCGCCCGCCAAATTTAAAATTTGGGAGATGCTAAGCGAAAACCGTTTAGTTTTAAGACTATTTGAACATCGAATAGTCATTCTGTTGTTAGAGCAGCATTTTTTTCTTGTAAAATCTACCTTGAAAAGACCTTGCAATCACTTTTTTTAAAAAATTTTCCGTGTAAATTCATGGTCTTTCAGGAAGAGTTGCCATTAGGAAAGCGAGAGCGCCTTCAATTTTTTGTGTATGCCACATGCACATCCCAAGAACACGAATAGTTGCGTCTAAAAACCAAGCCTTGTCAAGGAATCCTAACCAGCAAAACTGAAGACTTTCGGCATCTTTGAGATTTAAAATACCGCACAAGATGCTGGGTTCGAACAAACGGAACAATTTTCTGGTAATTACGCTGACTTTAGCTGAACTTTGAACGTAATTTCCACCTTCAAAAATGTAAATTCCGGAAATTGGCACTTGGATGTCGTTCGCGCTCTCTCGGATGGCATCTGCTGCATTTTCCAAGCCGATGCGCGCTATTCGTGAAATTCCGTAACTTTTCCTGCGAATCCACTGACTTTCCAGGTTTCCGGATACATTGATAACTGTAACAACACGCAAAAGCGCGACACCCATTGGGAAAATCGTGATGAAACACGGGATAATCCGCTGGAAGTTCCGGAAATTTTTCCGCGAATCGGTGCAGTAACATCGACTAAATAAACCGGCGTAACGTCAATGGGTGCGCTAGTACTACGTTACGGGGAAGCTGATCTGCGTGTCCTCCCGTCGTGTCAATCGTTTCAACCTTTCGGGTTGCGACTCGTTAGTGTCCCATTAGCGCCGTTTTTGAACCCGCTCAACGGCGCCCGTGAGTCTTTCCAGGGGCCAGGAGGCGACAGCGTTTGCCACATTTCCCAAAAAATGATATGGGTATCGAGGGAGCATTCTGCCGTGCTAAGGAAAGAAGCCGTATGAGCCTTTAGACGTTGCCAGATTTACTTCGATGAAATACGAATTTTCTTGGAACAATGCGAACATTTTTCTTCAAATTTTTC
Source organism: Bemisia tabaci (assembly GCF_918797505.1). Taxonomy (NCBI): domain Eukaryota; kingdom Metazoa; phylum Arthropoda; class Insecta; order Hemiptera; family Aleyrodidae; genus Bemisia; species Bemisia tabaci. Next base: position 7,413,536 of record NC_092798.1, read on the forward strand.
AGATAATTTTGTTCACAATTTGATCTAAAATATCTGAAAATTTCGAGGAAAAATATGAATAACTATCCTGAAAAATACATTTTTTAACTGGAGAAATTTGGCAACTTGGAGTGTTCATACGTCGTTCTTCATTCGGATTATTCGAGCGGCTGGTAAAAGGCACCTTCCTTTCAACGAAACTCGTCTTGGGGGTTGCTTTCAAATTAGAATTACAAAATTCAACGTCACCCTCATCGTTTATAACCTGATCGAACCAAGCTACGAGAATATTCAAATTTCTAATAGCTTACAACATTTTCTCCCTTTTCCTCAATTTCTTCCACGTCGTTCGAATGAGAGTTAGCCTGCAAGAGACCGATGATAATTTAAGGACGTGAAAAATCATTAAAACAGGGAAATTTCACGCTAGAACCGCCCGATTTCCCAACGCTGCGCTGTCTGATCACTCTCCAGGGAAATAAACCCCGGGCCCATTACCAGTTCCGGGCTTGACTTACAGCTTTCGGCGACCGCACGTCACATCTTGGGCAAACGAGGTGTTCGGCGCCACGACTAGCGGGGTAAAATTCCCCTGCGACTGCGACGCCGTGGTGTGGGAAAAACTCGGTTTCCTCGTCTGGTAACACTGACGGGGTGGACTTCCCGCAGACGAATTATTCGAGATCCTCGACTGCTATCCCGGTGATAGTAGAGAAAGAGAAAGATATATTTCAGAAACCTTGCACTGCTATGCTCCCTTCAGGGTTAAAATTATTTTCGCAGGTCAAAGCTCAGATTTGCCAGATGATGACTCATGGCCGAAAATCCTCACCTGATCTGCAAATCTTTGCTTCCCTAGAAAAGTTCTCACCCCGACATCCATCAGACGAATCAGTCGGTTCATTTGAATAAAATCAGTTCAATTTGGAGGAAAACTCAATTTTAAAAGTTGGGTCGTTCTCATTTCGGTGTCAGGACAGATTAAACAAAATATCGGCTTATTCAACGAGGGAATCGCTGAACGCTGCCGTACTAAGTAAAAACGCCGTAGAAACAATCGAATGTTGCCAAATTTATGTTTATAAAACACTCATTTCTGAGAAAACTGAGGAATATTTTACATCGACATTTTCAGATACCGTAGATTAAATTGATCGATGAATTTTCTAAAAGATTGGGAGAAAAATATCCACGAATTTCCTGGGAAAATTGTATTTAATCAGAAGAAATTTGGCAACGTCTAGAGGCTCATTCGGCGTTTTACCTTGGTATAGCAGAACGGTTGACAAGAAGATAATTCCGAGGGTTGAGTGGTGGCGCTCCGAAAGTAAAAGTTCCCACCTTTCACCGAGCGGCGGTATTTATCTCGGGAACTTCCCATAGCCGCCGACTTTCTTTGAAGTAAACCCGCGGGATAGACCAGGGAGAGTGTTTTTTCCAAAAAGGGTTGACTGCTAGAGCAACGGCTGACTAAATGAACTCATATTCTCGTTCGTACAAAATCGACTAATTTACAGGGTTCTGCTTAAATGAGCGCTGCTCCTGGCAAATAGAGGGGAATTCTCCCTTTAGAAGACACGGAAACAAAAATTATGAGATAACAATGGGTGACGACAAAGGTGAAACGTCCATCTGGTAGAAAACTGAGACACAAAATGTTGGATTAACTACAGACATGACTCAGATACAGAACAAGACCCTTACGTGAGACCTACAACAAATTGTAGTTTCCTTCGTGGAAGGATGTAACTACATTACAATGTCGCCAAATTTCCCCTCGCAAATTGCATTAGCAACGGGAGAATTTTGGACATTTCTGACTGCAAATTTCACTGATTTTATCTTTTGATCTCATGCAAAAGGTAAAAGTCGCACAGGTACATGCTTGTAAAAAATTGAATAATTCAAGTCGATTTTGCAACCTTAAGATGGATGTAGAAATTTTTACATCCAGGAGAGGACAAAATTAGGTCAGAAAAATGAATCTAAATAAATTAGCATTCAAAAGTAACGCAAGAAATTAAATTGCGAACTCATAGTCGATAGATACAGAACCAACAAAGAGGAAGAGGCAAAAAAAAATTTAAAAAATAAATTCTACTTAAGACCTAGGTAGAAAGAACTATTTTGGGCATCTTTTGAATTTGCTGAGATTTGAAAAAATTGATAGTGTTGTCATAGTAGAGCAAATTATACTGCAGAAACAAACTTCACCAATGACGACAGAGAATACAACTTTTTGAATTGACTAATACTGAAAAGCTGGCGCTACAAAGAACAACAAATACATCACGACACCGAATTCTTCCCCTTCAAATTGATGAATTACAAACTGAGAAGGTGAGCAACGATGCAAATTAAATCAGATCCTTTATATTAACGAGAAAAGTGCATTCTTCTTCTCGAACACACTATCCATTCCAAAACATGGGTTTATAAATTCCTTCAATTTAGAAAGCACTCTGAGCTATTTAAAAAACAAATTTGTTCACCATTATACAGGGAACTAACCAGGGTAATGACCTTTTACATAAGAAAGACACCACAAAGGAGACCGTCAGACTACTTGGAAGAAATGGTTGAATAAAATCGAGCCGAGAGAATACAATTAGAAACCCAAATAAGCCCTAGACAACCAGGAAAAAGGCTGAGGTTTTGACAAGAAAACAAATGGAGGAATTGATATACTTGAGATCAATTTATAAATCTAGCATTGGCATTACACACCAAGTAAGCTCACGGATGTTTTAAAAATTTAAAGGAGATTACCAATTTCAACATGAATATTTGGAAGAAAAATAGATTTTGATAACTTGACTGTCACAACCGAAAAAACCAAACTGACTATGGAATACTCAAAGATGGATAGAATTTTCACTACATTCGTGGAACACCAATGATCGATTCCTCTCACCTTTCATAATGATAAAAAAACATAGGTTGGAAGCATACAAGCTGCACATATTAAAACTGATCCCTCCAGTGTCTCTTAAAACATTGAAGATACCACCATCTCTGAGGAAAATAGCGCTGAAAAATGAACGCTGCTAATAAGTAAGTTAACATGAGTAGCAATATCCATTAATCAAAACGTTAAAATTGGAATAAAAAATTAGGGAGAGCAGAAAGAGCAAAGGGATGGTCTGTCTAGGGAAACTTAGAGTAATTGGGGAAAGAAGCCTAAAAACCTATTGTCCATAAAATATTTCTTTGTTGTGTCATGACATGAAAATACACAGACAATGAGAGATAAATAGAACAACCCAATCTATAGCCGCAAAATGGCAACCATTCGAGAATACTTTCAGGAAATTACTTCTATATTAATTAAGACCAACAAGTAGGTGGAAGAAATTACAAAAGGATCAGCGGTGAGTGAAACGGGGCGTTTTAGCTGAGACAAAATCAATTAAAAACGGCAGACAGTTCTCACTTGCGCAAAAAGAAAAAAAAAAAAAAAACAAAGCAAAATAATTTGACTGAAAATAATGATCCACACTGATATACAAAGGCTTTTTCCAAATAATCTCTGCCTGCTTGAAGCAAACAGCTTGCATGATAAGATGAGCATGGTTGTGATGGGAGTCTCAAGATATTTTAAGATCGTAAAACATTATCAGCACTTGAACGAACTTCAACAGAGTAGTTGACTCTTGCGAGCAGAATTATCAAGTTCACTATTGTTGTTGTGAATGCTAATATCATTTCACCCTCTGATAAGTAAAATTGAAACTTAAGGAAAGGTTTGAGTTGAACAGTAATTTCTCCTGTTGGGACAAGTTGAATTATGTACTTTGAGAGAAAAGATTGAAAGGAAGGTTAGGAATGCTTGGGATGGGAAACGGTTAAATTTGAAACAGAGTGCAAATTGTGACCTTAAATAAAATTTTCATTCTTAAGCCTCAGGGACACACGGTGAACTTCAAGAGATGAGTTGTTAAACAGTTAATTTTGATTTATAGATACACTGGATAACGAAGCACACGGGCTTGACTTTAGAGATAAAATTCTCACAATTGAAAATTATCACAGTGCCTCATCAGAGTAAAATAATTTTCCAGGGGATTTATCTTGGACACGTTAGAGGATCGAAAATTTTAAGACATAAAAATAAATGCAGAATTTTGCAAAACTTCAGAGTGGAACTGATGACTCAATATGAAGTACCTTGCAATTAAATATCTGGTAATATTAAAATGTGCCTACTTGTCATACGAATTTGAGGCAAGTGTGTAGGTGCACGAAACCCAGCAAAAATATTTCAAGGACATAGATCACTAATTAAATAAGATAAAAATCGAGAGTGAGCAGGCAAAGAAAAAAGCACCACCACCATTTAAATTAGTAAGGAAATTAAGAAGATTGATTTGGCTTAGCACAATGGTACACAACTGATCACTCCTGCAACCACATGGATTGCCACATGGCACCGACACTAACACGGAGAAATAAAAATTTGGTCGTCGTCGGAGAGAAATACTTGTCACTATGCACTTGAAAAAATTTGGAATTCATCAATTCATCCGAAGAACTTGATGAGGGGCAATAAGATTAAATTGAAAGTCCCGCACTGGACGGGGAACAAAACGTGTTTAAATACCACACAATTAGAGCGAAATTGAATATTTTTAAAAATCGACCGAGACATATTTTGGACGTTTAATACTTATTCAAACGCTTCCAGAAAGTATGGAATATTTCAGAGTAAGAATTAAGAGAAATCCAATTAGGTCTGGAGGCGACGTTTCGACACGAAGAAATCAACCGCACCAAGAAATAAAATTACGGAACCAAGGAAGCTGCTTTGGAATTGATTGAATTGATTGAAGTGATAAAGAAGCAACTTCTGCACTAATATTTTCACTGTGGGCTTTTGGTTGATAAGAAAAATAATGAAACTTGAAAATACACCACTTGGCCTCAGGGAACTTTCGCAGTAAAGATGGCCTTGAATTAATGCAATTGCACTTCGCGCACTGAAAATGGAAAATTATACAAGCCGAAAATTAAGAAACAAATATTTCACGAATTTTGAAAGTTAGGAAAAATAATCGGACGCACAGAACACCTTCACAACACCGATGATGATAAAATCCGATTCGGTCGACTTGCCCGAATATGTACTTCAGGGTCACATAAATCCATGAGATGGCAAAAATCCACGATTGCAGGAGGCAGATGATGGGAAAATTTCATTTAATCCCAGTCGAAGAAATTCACGTTGTTCGGTGAAGGTTAGGAGGGAGAGGAAAACCCAGTGTAAATCAAAGTAGAGTGAGGAAAATAGTGAGATGAAAAATATGGAGCTCAGCTAACCTGCTTCCAGGCGTCTTTTTCGTTTTCGGCCTTTTACTAAAGCTTCTGAGATCGTTCGGTATTGGCAAAGTTGACGCATATCCATGTTCTGCTTCTGGAAAAAAACCAAAAAGGTATTAGAATAATCGGCAATAATAAGGTCGACTCGTAAGGGAAGCCATGTTGACGTGGAAACACAAAGAAAAATAGCTGAAAAAACACTTGCTCACCTCTTTCTCGTCGTTCTAGATATTCTGCCGCTTGTATCAAAGCTGCAATGGACATTTTTTCACTAATTTAAATTAAAATCCTAATTTGGACAAAGAAAATTTAGTCTCAACACGCACGCACTACAGGCACCGTTTCCGCCAGATTCACTCCTGAATTTATTGATGTCAAACAAACTACAAACGTACTGTGCTTACTAACAAACGCGCTCTGAGAGCTCCGCGTCCATTGGCCCATGCGCCGCGAGCTGCATACTCAGCGCCAATCAGCGCGCGCCTCACAACCCCATGCACTACCTGAGCAGTCACGTGAATTTCATGCCTTGGAACGAAACAAAACAAATAGCATGGGCGCTGTGAGCGAGAGAGAGCCCTATGTTCGAATTATGATCCTCGCTTGCTCTATCTCCTCCTGCCAGCGTCCTGGTGCTCGAGCTTTTACAATTTCAACTTTTCAACTTTGACAGGATAGTCTCCTCGCAGTCTAATACCAAAATTTCACGTAGATGTGGCACTGATGACCCCTCCAACCCGTACCTTTAGAAACGGGGCACATTTGACCAAAATTAACAGGAAATTTTTTTGTTTTCGTTTTTTTTTGAAATTTCCAAATAATTATAACGAGGGGAGAAAATGAAAATTGGTTCAGTTTTTTTAGATATTTTCCTTGGTCCCTCCACTTTTAAAACAATTTCTGCCTTAGTAGTGACACATATTTTTTCGATTTTCGATCTAAATTTCTTCTGGGGCAAACATTTTCTCTTCCAGTCTGATAAAAAAAAAAAATCAAATTTTGATGGGTGAGAGATCAACAATCTCCCACACATCAGGAAAACCTACTTAGCTTACTTAGCGTTCAAAAAGCCCTTAATTAGCGCAGCACGCTTCAGGTGTTCGAATTTTTTTTCCAAATTAATTTAAAATTCGCAAAAATAAAAGCGAGTATCTATCACGTAAAGTTATGAAAAAAACGTTATTAACGTTATTTATCACGTTATTAAAAAAAAATTCCCCTTGTCAAATATTTTTTAATTCACGAACTCTGCTTTTTAATCAAAGCTCACCCATACCGCTGTGCCGCCGTCCATGATTATTTTAACTATTAATACGATGGTAAAGTTTAATAAGTATTTTAATTCTGATATTAGCTTACTTCTATAGAAGTTAAGTAAAGGATCGCAAGAAAGCAGGCAATGCTAAGCGATTCAAGAAAGCCATTGTACTACTTAATGTTGTAAGAGTACCAGCTTTTGTCCCGGCTTGCATAAAATCGATTTTCCCGTAAAATTTCCGCGCCAATCAAAACAAAAAAAACTTAACCCCGCAGGTCAACCACGCCAGTGAGTACAAAATCCTCACGAACATGACCAACAAAAGCTCATTTCATGGAGTTCATTCAACGGAATTAAAATCATTTACGGAATGGATAGAAATTGTGAAAATTAAGAAATTAAAATTGACTCAACTAGATTCTAACACTGAAAGAGGCACCGCTTGCGGAATGTACGTGGAGTCCCAAAGCGGGTGTAGTGTATTTTCGTTGGCGTTTGCGGTTAAGTTGGTGGTGCTGCGCTGAGCGTTGCTGGCCTTTCGTGATTGGACAGCGAGTACGCGGAGGAATTTTGACGCCACTTTCAAACGATAACGCTCATCTCAACGACCGCGTCTCGGTCCTCTTCCACCCCCTCCTCCCCCTCTGGGTAAGTTCAACTTCCTTGGCTCCCTGCGGTTATTACGGTTGTCCAGTGGTTCTCATGTGTGGAGGTGTGTTTTTATGATACTCGCCAGGATTCAAGTTTGGTTGAATGGTTGCCTTTCACTAAACTTGCTTTGTTCAAATCCAACTTTCAGTTTTGGAAGTTTCTCGGAGAACATGCTTAAATAAGTGGAAATGACCCAAGTAGCATTTTTAAACGGAAAAATCGCAATATATAGAAATTAAGTTACGATTTTTTTGCGATAAAATCGCTAGGATCATCACCAGTTGAGGGATTGTCCTCGATATTATAGCAATTTTATCTTGGTAAAATCGCGTTCGATAAAATCGAAATTTTTTCTCAATGTATCGCGATTTTTTGTTCGATAGTACTGCGATACATTGCCGTCAATAAAATTGCGATTATATTGAAAATTTATGTGATGAAATCGCAATATGTCGCAATTTTTTCATCCGATAATGTTGCAATAATTTGACGCCGATAAAATCGCAACTTATTGCGATCACTGCTCCTTGAGAAAGAGTCAAAAGATTGAAATACATCAATGGCCACATGCAGCACGAAACAACGTATCTCCATAGCGATGTTTCGAAGTTTCCGCTTCTATTTTATTTTTCCGAGGAGAAACAAGCCAACTTTGTAGCTTGAACTTTGAGGAGAATATCCTGCTAGCAGAGAGGAAAAATAAAGGAGGTTTTAAAGAATTACGTTGACTAAGTTTCCAAAGTAAAAATAAAGTGTGGCAGAAAATCTGCGACATCGAAATGGCGATACGTCGTTTCACACTTTGGCCATATTGATAATCGATTGTGCGTATAATAGTATAGCTGCTAGACTTGTTTGAAGGTCCAGAGATTCGGAAGTATTCCTTCTCTCAAAAAAAAAAAAAAAAAAAAAAAAAAAAAAAAAAAATTTGGAAGTATGCATGGCAGAGATTTTGAACAGAACTTGCATTTTGTTCAGTATTTGCCCAAAAAAGGGGATATTTAATCGTCTCACTTTCCTCTCATACCTACATGTGAGACATTATTTTTCACGGAAAAAAATGGATTGCTGATTTAAGAATTGAATTGTTAAAAAATAAGTCCTACATGTTTCAGATGTACATTTTAAAATATTAGAAAGCTAATTTAACCACAAGGAAGGGTAAATTAGCATTTTTTTACTGTAAAATCTACATTGAAACATGTCAGACACTTTCATAACAACAAAATTGTTAAATCAGCGATTCCGTTCTTTTCCGTGTTGAAGATCTTCAAAGTAAAGGAGAAAAATGTGAAGTGTCCTTAGTCACTCCACTACCACTGTCCACAGTTTTGGAGGACTTTCAAAAGAATTTTTTGGGTATGATGAAAAAAAATGACACATCACACATCATCCTCTCCCGAAAGTTCTTGAAGTTTTTGACAAATATTTTTTTCTTCAAAAAATAAAGATAAAGATCCTGTGTTATTTCGAGCTAAGCAGAGACAATTTAACACATCACCTAAAAGGTAGGGGAATACTTTGCAGCCCGTATTTCGAATTACAACTCTGACTTGTTCTTTGAGACAAAAATACCAGAGTACATTCCTTTTGAAGATTCAAAAATTTCAAAGTTTAACAAAATGACTTGAAAATGAGCAGATTGCCTCTCTGAAATGAGCAGATACTCAACAGGAGTTGGTGATAAAGTTTTGTAAGAATTGGAGAAAAAAGACTTACGTAAATGAATTACGAACCACAGTTGATAAAATTCAAAGGAAAATAAAAAGTATTTGAAAAGCAACAATCATGCCTCGATCTGTTCTGCTATTGAGAAGGTTGCTTTAGAAATTATACATAGGCTGTCCCAAAAGTACCCGGACTGGTTCTGTAACTTCAAAACTACTATAGATAAAGACATGATCTTGGTTTCATTTTAAAGATCAACTCAATACCTATCGATTAAAACCAAGATCAGCGCAATCGGATAAAAATTGACCGAGTTATGGCAATTTGAAATCGGTGAGTAAAGTTTACCCCTACGGTTTTTAAGGAAGATATTTCATCGACAATATTGATATCTAAAAGTATGATCTGGTATTATGTTTTCAGCGAAAAACTTCCATGTGATGCTAGAACAACCTGGCAACATTGCCCTGTGGTGGTCGGCTGTTGCCAGTTGTCGTTGTCCGCCTTTGAGCCAAGAGTCTAAAGGGCAAGTATCCCGGATCGACCAGGCGCACCCCGAACGGGCGGAATGCCGCACTTGAAAGCTTCGTGGATACTCCATCGAGACAAAGCTCAGCCTCACAACTCGAACTTTACACGTGAATTTATGAGTAAAAATGAAGTTGAAACAGTCCTTCATCCTCCTTATTGCCCTGACTTGGCTCCTTGTGATTTTTGGATGTTTCCTGCGCTTAAGAAGGAGCTTTGCGGGCAAAGATTCGAATTGAGGACCGAAATCCAGAATGTGGTTCAGAACTTTTTCAACTCCATCCCAGGGGAAGAATTCAGGAAAACAATGTCAGAGAAGTGGCAGTTTAATGGACGGTACTTTGAAAAGCAAAAGGAAGTTATGGAAGATTCGGAGGAAAGCAGAAACGAAGATTAACTTTTTGAATCCTGGTGAGCGAAAAATCTTCCTTAAAAGCCGTAGGCGTAAATTTTACTCACTGATTTCATATTGCCATAACTCGGTCAATTTTCATTCGATTTTGCTGATCTGGGTTTTTATCGATATGTATTGAGTTGATCTTTAATATGAAACCAAGATCATGTCTATTTCTATCGTCTTTGAAGTTACAGAACCAAGTCCGGGTGCTTTTGGGACAGCCTATGTACTTAGAGAATTCTACTTTGGAAATCATTTACCATGATACCTAAAGTTTTTTGACCACTGCTTTTAGCTCTATTTGGGAACATGAGTAATAAGAATTAGAAATAGATAAAAAAAACAAACATCTTTTATAAAAATAAAAACAAAATTGAAATAATAGTTTTACCAGTACAGCTATTCTAGTGATTATCACAATCACATTTTTATACAGAGACAATACAAAATTGGTGCTTCAAAAAGGTTGAAGCAGCTACATTTCAGACACTGGTTCCATATTCAAGCAATTGAGACCGTTTCGGAGAACTTGAAGAGCTGCGCGTACAAGGTAAATACGGGCAAACATGGAAGGATATAATTTCGAAGTTTGAGTCTGAAAAATAAGGAGAAATTCTAGTAGGAAATTCAGTAAAACTAAAAGAAAAAATTTAAACAGTAATTAAATGATAGAAATAATTAACTGACTGTTAAAATCACTGGGAAAGAATAGTAAAATATGGTTGGTGAAAAAATTTGAAAGAGAACAGTCATATTTTTGAAGACGCTATTGAAAAATATTTTTTTTTAATAACAAACTATGTTGTCGTAGGAGGAAAAGAGAAGGCACTCAAAGAAACAAAAACTTTTTTGTAATGGCTGGTGGTATTGTATAATCCATCCATTGTGTTGACTGTTTTGACAGACTAATTTCATTTTTTTAAAAGGACTATGAGCTTTCCTTGATTAACTATCCAAGATTGTTTTCTCTCTCATATGGGCACTGTTCAGTCAGGGTTTCCTAGATGGCAAGAGAAAAATACAGCAGCCCTACGATGAGAAGTTACCTCGTTAATGTGGGCTATCTGCATTGTTTTCCTCAGCGATACAAATATGAGAAGATAGGCATTTCTGAAGGGCAGACTTGAGTGCACTCTAAATCTCTGTTATTTTATCTTGAAAAAAAAAGATACAGGTTTATTCTTGAAATTGAAAAAGAAAGTTGCATTTTCATCTGTGAATAAAGTATTATTACATGTAGAGGTCAAACTGACAGTTCTACAACTCTTTCTAGAGGAGGTTTGAATATATGCATGAAAAAATGCATATGTTTCTTACAAGTTACTTTTAGTAATTTTTGTGATACAAATTGTGTTTTGCGTAAAATTTTAACAAGGATGCTCATAATCGCACCTTGTCTAGTGGTCAATTCTCAATTAATATAATGATTTAGCTACTTTGAGTTTCTGCTGCCTTAAAGGTAACAATGACTTTCTGTCAATCAGTCTCAGAAGCTTGTAGCAGCGAATTATGCTACATCAAAAAAGTAGCATTGAATATTCTTACCATTAAAACTCGAGAGCTCCTGTAGTATTTACTGATGGTGGAAGAAAACTGGGCTAGAAACAGATAAAGCTTGTGGACATGAAATTCCTCTCTATTAGCAAGTTCTAACCAAATTTCTTTTATCAACACTGGAAACATCAGTATATAATTGTAAAGTATCACTTTTTCATCCTGAAACAGTCAATCATAACACTTTAATCATTATGAAGAAGCACTATAAAGTTAAGTTTTCATTTTAAATGGATCCTTAGTGCTGCAGTTGAAAATAAAAAACTCCATACACACATTTCTCTAACTCAACAGCAACCAAAATAACCAACCAGCAGGGTGACAGTTAAAATTTTGTGGTCGTTGATGGAACGAGGCAAGACTGAGGTGAAACCAAGTCATGCGATTGGTTGCTCGCATTCCTTGTTTTCTTTGCCGCATCTTGATTGGGCCAGGTGATCGACGAGTTAAGTAAAGGCAACCCTTTGGTCACTGCCTACGAGTCGAGTTGACTTTGCAAGGCGATACCCCAGGCATTGTTCAGCCAATCAGCAAATACCATTCCCCCTCTGTATAGCTGCATCATCAGAGCCTACCAAAAATATCGTTTCCAACAGGCCTAATTTTTGGCATTTTGGAAACGGGTTTCCTTCGTCATTTGGGGTTAAAAAATCCAGAAAATTCTATGAAGCTTAGTTTATTCTGTGCTGCTAGAAAATGAATGTAACAAAATGGGTGCCACTGACCAACACCACTGATAAAATAATACATTCAATAACTGAAAGATACTTACAGAGCTGGTCAGAAGTGAGAAATCTGTTTCAGAGATCGGTGGTACCTCTAAACTTTTTTCCTTTACGAATTCGTCAAATTTCTGCAGTATTGCCGTCAACCGGGCATACGTATAAAAAACAAAAACAGCACCTGTAATTCAATACACCACATACTAAGTATTACTTATAATAAATATTTATTGTACTGGAATAAATTCCAAATAATGCATTAATTTAAGTACTACGATAAAATCATCAAAAGATGAAAACCTGTATGCCCTCGAATTTATCTACCCAATGGACCACTAGACAGGCTAAAATTTTAAGCATTTTGATATAATTATGTTTCTCCTCAAAAATTGAAAAAGATTGAAGTTAATTCCTGACTTAGATGATAAAAGGAAAAATAATTTAAAAATCATTAGAGAAATTGGTGAGAAAAAGTTTTTGTATAATCCTCATACTATCATTAACTTTCTCAGCTCCAGTAAAGTGATGGACCGCCAAACAAGGCATGAATTTAGACATTTTAATGTATGCTCCTTTGTCTAAATGAAACACAAGTAGCGTAGTGAAAATTACTAAAATCATCTCTTAACCAAGATATTAACGTTTGTATTCAGTGCTGGTCAGGAACAATAGGAATTCTCCGCTTACAAGAAAAACCAGTGTCTACCTGAATCAGATCGATCCATCATACTTTAAAATTTAGAACCAATATCGGCGAATCATGTTTGAGATACAAGATAGAAACCGTTTTGGCATTCATCAGTTCCTCTCTTATCTTCGGTATACCAAAAATCTTACCTTTGGTGGACGGATTTCGAGATGTAATACGATCAGCATCAATGTTCAGATAAACAGGCATACTAAGTTTGGTCGTTAAGAGATCAAAAGATATACAAGCGTCGACAATTCTTGAAATTTTTGAACTATCATCATTCTTAAACTCATCATCTCTCTTGACGTCCTTTTCCCTGAGTCTGAAACAAATTTGTAAGATATTGAAATTTTCACAGGCTGCTGGTTGCATTTTGTCTTGATTTTTAAAAGAAGCGAGTAAAAAAAGAAGTGAGAGGGTAATGCTTAGCAGTGGGGTTGTTGTGTGAATTTTTTTAAATTCAGTTTCTAAAACTCATAGGTGTGGTGATTATGCTTAAAAGATGACAGAGACAAACCCTCAGTGACAAATAAAAATGAATTACTAGAATGTTTTAGATATTTCAAGAGAGACCATTCAACAACATAAAAAGTAACGTCTGAATAAATGTATGTTAACAGTTTATGATAACTAGTGGGTAAAAATACTTTTGCTGATTCAATTTCAAGGACTACATAGGGAATACTGAGGAAATTGGCGATGGCTGAAATCAAATATTTTTTTTGGATGTGATGTTCCTTAAGGCCTCCTGAGCACAATGAGCTCTTAAAATGAAACTTTTTACATGCCAATCTTGAGCAAACAGATTTGAAAAATTAATTTTTTGGCATTTTTACATGCAATATATAGTAAAAATGTTGCACCATTTAATAAGTGATTGAGAAGATCTTTCGATTCCTTGCAAACCGGGAAGATGAGTTAGAAGAGAATCAAATTCCTCGACAATATGAGCAAGCAGCTCAATGTCCTTACACACAGAGTAACAGTCCTACCTCTCCAAAAGCAGAACATATGTTATAGACCCACAAATGTTACTTTTCAGCCCCACTTTTCTCGGGATCACCACAAGGAAAGTTTAATTTTAAAAGCTCATTGTGCTCAGGAGGTTGTGAGCCATACCTATTGTATCAAAGAGTACCTATCAAAATTTGATCAGCGCCGAATTTCCTGGTTTTGTGTCAGTAGTCCTTTCACATTCGATGATAACATTGAGATTGCTTTCAAGGCTATAATGAGTAATTCTAAATTTTGACAGCATCAGTATCAGAGAATATAAACTTTTTTTGAACATCAAAAAGGCAACGGGTGAAGTGAAGCAAATCCAAGCCTGCTTTCCAAAACTACAGTATGCTCACTTCAAGATTCTGTCACCTACAGGTTTTCTCTGACAAAGTGATAAAACAAAGAGCATAAAGCACTTTTTGAAGGTGATAAGGGTCAAAATTTCATCCTTTTCCATCCATTTCAAAATGGATTACGTTCTGTTAGCACTAAATTTCAGGAGTACACCACTGAAAAGAAAAGGAATAACTATCACTTACATTTTATATGCTGCATAACTAATATCTAAGTTTTTCTTGTCATTCAATTGATTTACTTCTGTTCGGCATACAACGTGAATGGTCTGACTATATCTCCGTATCCTGGTCTGATGACTGCATGCCAAAATATTCTTTGATTCGCAATCTCCATGCCTCCTATTAGAATTTTCATACACATTTTTCCCAGCTTCAACGAACAAAGAAAAGCTTCTTAAAACATCAGAGCTCAAATACAAGCGATAGAGAGATAGGTGGTCTGATTCTTCAAAGGGTTGGTTCAGATTTGTGATCTACATAAAAACAGTTTGAAACAGACAAAGTTTTATAGTAATTTTTTTGTTTTATCAACGATATTCTTTGAAAATTTTAGGGATGGATCGAATAGAAAGAAAGACTGCTTTGGTGATGTAGTGGTTACGGCAGTTTGCTGGCAGCACTAAAATCCCAAGTTAGATCCCTGGTGGTGACAGGTTCTTAAGAACACTTAAAAATCTGTCATTGTTGCTGTGAGTGACCATGTCACCTCTAATACTGTCACCTCTAATACTGTCTCGTTCCTTAAAGACAACAGGATAGAGGAGGGATATGGTCATCTAGTAGTACTTAACTTAGGTAGTAGACATGGTAAAATACTTTGAATTTGATGACTGAAGATTGTAACCTTGAGAATTTATTTAAAATTGTGTCAAGCGATTTTAAGTGAAAAACCTTTTCCTGACAGAGGAATTTGATTCCTTTTTGATGTCCATGTGTTCTCATAAAAATATGAGCTCACTTCTTTTGGTGTACGGTACATTGTTGCGACCTCAGACATGTGAGCTAAAATTAGTCTAGGTGTTACCTGAACATATTTTTGAGAATATTGTGGGAAATTCTGTACCTGAAATTTTATTCCAACTGAAAAATTTGCCCCATACGTTTCTGCACAGTCAGCAACTGTTTCTAATGTTGTTTGAAAAACAATACTTTGGTTTAAGAAAACTTTAAAAATCTTTGAATTATGATCCGTCTTGACATCATCAATCGTCAGAACCTCTGTCTCTGCTTTCCTTGAGATTTCTGCTAGGGTCTGCAACAATGAAAGAAAATAAATATGATCCAGTTTGGGAGAACACCGTTTACTGATCACCTTGGTCGAATTTGTTTTTTAAATGAATTTTTGTTTCTCATTTCAACTATCTTGGCGTCATCTTTTTCAGGGAATAATATTGGTAGCATCAATGGATCTTTAACACTAAGTACGTTGCTAGACAACCCAAATTTTCTTCATTTCTTCTTGAGAGTTTGCAAAAACACTTCCATGAAAATTTGAAAGATTAATTTTGATGATGAAGGAATATTTTGTAAAAATTTTGAAATGATTAAATTGATCAGATCCATTACTGAACTGAAGCTGAGGGAGTTAATGATGGTGCAATTTTTGAAACTGTTTTTTCTATATTGTCCTTTGTGTCGCTGTTTCTCTCAAGCTTGCAGTCTATTGAAATTACTTCATCTGTGGAAAATTTCCTCTCTAAATTTATACGACAAATCAAACTTCAACAAAATAAAAGGTACGCTAAATAAACTAACATTCAAGTAGAAATCAGCATTCAGAGATTAGGAACCTTCATTATTGTTGCAGTGCCCACCCAGCACTTGGTTTGTCAGTCTGACATAAATAAAGTTTCGTCATCCTTTTCCTAACTTTTCTAGCTACCACTTGCTGGACGGGCCTTGGTCAATTGTGTCATGTGAGTAAATGTATTTAGAGTCTGTGCAAAATAAGGTTACGTACTTCTAGACTGCGACAGAAGATTATCTACGTAAAGTAAATGCAAGAAGCAAAATGGGCGGATCTTTTGTCGCAGTCTGAAAGTGCGTAAACTTATTTGGCATGGATTCTAACTGTTGAAAAGGGCTGATTTAGAGCTGAGCAAGGACTGACTTATGTCTTGACATACACTGAGAAAATTTTGAGAACAACTGCTTTGCTGTTTTGAATTTTTCACACATTGACAGTGCAGCATACTCATAGATTCTAAGAAAGTGATAGATCCTGTAGCACTTACAGGTGGTTTCTGGGTTGCAGAAAAAGGAAAGAGAAGATTTCCAGAGATATGGTCCCTGCTGAGATATTTCCCAGGGTAGTTCTCCTTCTTGCGTCCGAGATGTTCCAAAATAGTGCTGATCGTGTTCTCCAAACTAGAGTTGTCGACACTCGCAAATGAACTCTTCATCGTGTATCTCTAGATTGCTGTCTGCATACTAAATAAATCGTCTGAGCATAATCTATGGATGCAGGGTAGGAATACCAATTGACATGGAGACACAGCTTAAGTAGTGAACAAATTTTACAATTTGATCGGAGACAGCTCCCATTAGCGATGGCTCCGGTAGAAAATTTTGAAAAAGGAAAAAGCTGTGCAGAGTGTAAAATTTCAGGTCAAAAGGAAAACTAACATTGTACCGACGACAATCATGAGAAATTAAAATAGGAAACACATCTCACATGAAGGGGAAAAACACACACATTCCTGCGTTGAACATTGATTGAAGATTGAACACTCAGACAAATTCTAACCTAAAAGTATACTCATTGCTAAACAGGGTCACTCTTTAAAAAAATTAATATTGCACTAGTATCAGTTGAACATTTATTTTTGTTTCCTGATTGCATGAGTCCTTCATTTCCAATTATCTTCATGCATTTCGTATTTTAAAATATTTAAAGAATTGTTAAGCTTTTATTGTCGGGCGAAATGTTATTATTTCTTCTTGAATTTTGTAAATTATGGATCTCCTCACCTGATAGACGATTGGCTAACCTGACTATCACATGGTTTTGTTTATTTACAAAAAATATTTATTTTCAGGTTATGTAGTCAACGATTCAAGAAAAATGTGCTGAAACTGGCTTTAATTGTTCCTAATTATAATTATTTAATCTTCTCACCCACGCAGCGGACTGTTCTTGGTGTGTATTTAATCTTTACTCTACCAGTTATTCACATCTCGTTGATCAATTCAACGCTCATTAGGTCACTCTTACCGCCCGACCCCGAGACAGGCTTGCCTACTCGCCAAGCATTCTTGCTCAAAATCAATACCTCAATCTTTGATTTTACTCTGCCCAAACTCAGAACCCGCAACTCTCCATTGATCAGATGGACCCGCAAGAAGTCATACTAGTTTTTGAGACCAATCTGCAACTTTTCTGTTCCAGAATTGCTTCCGTGGTGAATTACCTATGTCGCTGGCATCCAAAGTCACCCTTGGTCTTGCAGTTGCAGGATGTATTGGAACATTTTTTTACGTGACAGCAACTCAAGAATTAGACAGGTAAAAATTAGTCACTTTCTCTCAGCTGTTCATAGTCCATCTGGTAGCTATTCATTGCCAGCTGTCTCTTTTCAATCATCAAACTGACATGTGAATCCAATTAACTTACCGTTTCACTCAGGTCAGTATTATAAATATTAATGTTTATCACTCAATTTAAATAATGTTCACTGTCTCATTTTTGCGCTTAACCCAAAATTTTCCTTCTTTACATGGTAGGCATCACTGGGTGACCTTGGATCAAGGAACCAAACATGTTCAGACTTGTTCAGTCATGTCCAGCTATGTCTGGCATGGATTGGGTGTAGAGCCCAAGTATGCCCAATGTGTACCTGTGATGTACTGTTAATTTCATCTCAGTCGTTGAAAGTATTTAATTTTTCATTCCCGAATTTTTATCCTCTTTTCTTCTTTATTAAGTGTTAGTGAAACAATGCTCATTTTTCAGAATGAGAATGCATGAAGGAGTATTGCGAGATATAGAAAATCAAAAAAAGAAAAGGCAACTTGCTTCAGAGCAAGAAGCTGGATATTCGAAAGAAGGATTCTCTTTAGCAAAAACTTAATCAACATAATTCACAATGGTAAGTTATTTAATATTCTCACTTAATGGTCATTAACATTTCCGAACAAGTGACTACAGTTGTTTCGAACTTGCTGAATCAAGCTTTTACAGGTAGCCAAAAGGCCTCTGCCCTTTGGACCCTACATCATCGCTCACTATTCATTAGGCCACTTACTTTGCCAGTTGCTATACCTGAATTGTAGCATATTCGAAATTAAAGAAAAAGGAAGATAAAAACTGACGTCATACAATGAACGACTGGACAAGATATGGATTTAAGCATTCTGATGTATGTTACCTCTTCAAAATTTTATGCAGATCATGATTTCTGCACTGAAAATTACTGTCATTGATTTGTAACTGAGATATCAACGTTCTTATTCTGCACTAGTCCTGAAAAATGCGAATTTCCTCCTCATAAGAGAAGTCAGAGTTCACATTAAAATCAAATTACGCATTACGATAGTTTTTCTAGGCTTCTCAACCATGCTGTGTCCCTTTTCTGCCCTGCATGATTCAATGCTTGAAAAGAATGCAACTGCCAAAGTGTAGCTTTGAGGTTGAAGTTGCCATATTTTTACTACAGAGACCATTACGATAGCATTTAGTGTGAGATTTAACTCAAGTAGATGATGGTTTTTTTTATGAACTGAATATTTGAATGCATGCATCAGTATCATAGAGTACATAGAGTTGTATTGTAAGTGGGCAAACTGATGCCACTTTTAAGCATTTTCCTAGTCCCGAATTCGGAGACTCGATATATGATTGATTGTTTTCGATTCATCGGTACCCGGTCATCTGATGTAAAAAAAGGAGATAGGAATTACTATGTATTCCACACTGCCATTTTGGATCGAACATATCTCGAAAAAGTGACCAAAGCTTGGCGCACACCGGGTTCAGAACTTGTCAAGCAGAACATGGCGCCAGCTCTCCCATTTACATTATGACTCTATGTAGTCTGTGATAACTATAAGTTGATATTTTAACTAGTAGTTGTTCGGTCTAAGAATATCTTGCAGATTCAGCTGTACAAATTACATTCAAAGCTTATTTTCTCGTTAAAATGATTATAGGTATCAGGATGGTTTTCATAAAAAATAATCATAATTATGCAAAAATTTGCCATCCAGTTTTACCTTATTTGTCCATCAATGTAATGACAAGTGGATTATTTTTCTTTTCTCACACAGGAGGAGAGTACAGATAGTAGAATTACTGAAATTGAGAATCTTTCTCAGAAATTTGGTACTTATTGTATAGAAGATGATACCCCACTGATTCTATCCAGCAAATCCGAAATCGCAGTAAGTACTTATTTTGAAATACTACTCACCACATGCTGGCTGCATCGGTAATTTCCTGGCAGCATGTCTTTTCTAAATCTCTCAAAATTTCTTCTCTAGTAGTGTCGTCAGATAGGTCGGCATTTGTTTACTTTCATTTTGCAAGCGTAGACGCCAAATTTTGGCCTGTCGTTCGCTACTTGAATCCATCTTGAAAACATCTGTTTCATGATCGTATCGTAAAAAAACTCCTTATCAATTGTAATCCACGACTTTTATGTGGTTGTGATTTCTGTGCGGTTAAAAATTGCAATGTTACAAGGTTTGAAGGTATTAAAAAACCTATCCGAGCTTGTGTTCTCGCTTCTACGAGAGTCAGATGTGTTCATGTGGATAGTAGTGATGCGAAATCGCCTGCCAACTGAAATTAAACAAATGCCAACTTATCTAATGTTGCCCCCAACTGCATCGATGAATTTTCATGAATAGGGAGAACAGGGACGTCATTTCAGACAAATCCAATGGAGGGTTAAGGTTTTTTAGAGGGGGCAATATTTGCTAGAGGGCAGAGATAAAAAGAGCTCTCTGAGGTAAAATTTTGTCGCAAACGCAGCCTTGAAATATCCTTATTCCTTAAGAATTAATGTTTGCAATAGACATTGGTTAAAAAGCAAAAATACAAATGAAGTCACTCATATAATTTTAACTTCCATTTAATTTGCGTCAAAAATACTTGCTAATATTACGGTTAGGAGTCCATTGTTTAGTTTCCCATTAGGCGTCTAGTTGTCCAGGTAACATTTTAAAGAGAGACAGCCGCATTTCTTTTTACTTCAGACCTCGTCTTGTGGCACATAGTTTTGTCTCCTTCCTATTTTAGGATGATCTTAGTTGCTCATCATGTAATATGTTTCTTCTCCATCTCCAAGGTTGATGCAAAATTAAACTGCAGTCTATTTGACTTTCAAAGGAGAGGAATCCAGCAGATGTTTCAATCTTTCTCAAATGGCTCAGGTGCAATAATTAATGATGTCCCAGGCTCAGGGAAAAAGGTTCAGGTTGTCGCCTTCATCTCAGCTCTGATTTCATCCCAACGGCGGACTGAGTCAGGTAACTGTCAAGTTCAGCGAACATTGTATTATTAACTACACAATGTCCAAAAGGTAGTAGCACTGAAATATATTGGTATGTGGAATGTAGCCAAGTGCTAGAATTAATGTAACATTTTTTGGAAAACTTACATTTTATTGATAAAATTTGACCAAAGCGTTTCGAAGCAAGCGCTTCATCGTCAGGATCTCAAAGTATCAATTACAACGGCCATAACTTAATTTCCAACAGTGGTAACAAGTAATAACAGATGAAAACACTGTCAATAATCACAAGCAACTGCACTATTTGGTTGAGCGAGAATTTGAAACGTACAATGCAGCAATTAAGGTGCGCTAGTTGGTGATTGATGGTAACATAATAATCTGTCAAAGGAAATTTGATTGAGTTCTTTGAAGGATTGGTGTGCCACCCTTCGGCCAAAGCAGACTTGCATGCCATGAGTACTGGGCCGATTAAATATTGTGCCTTAAAAGTAGGAACATGAATAAAATTTTCCTCAAATGAGTACCTCCTTGGATTATATCTTTAATTTTTAGCTATAATCCAAATATTCTTACCATTAATGTATCAATCCTAGCGTTATTGCATTTCCTCTATTCATGCCAAAAAAATTTACCATTTTTTTGCTAGAGATGAAGTGAATCTCTCCCTTTCAAACTTATAGGTTTTAGATTAATTAATGAAATCCATGGTGAAACTTAACAAATACATTGATGGTTAAATTTGATAAGCATATTTTGCAGATTGCAACATTATAAGTCTCCGTTCTTGTTGAATCTTTCAAAGGGAAACTAACCAATGGTTTTTATTGATTTTAATGGTTTTAATTCCTTAATTCATTCTATGATAATTACACAAAATTGCAAGGAAAAATTCTAATTTCTTATCTTTTAAGAAAATAAACTTACAATCGGAGATTTTGAAACCATGCTATTGAGCTATGCATATTGCATATTTCTCTTTTAGCCATCAATTTATTTCATTATTCAAAATTTCAGCTCATATTTTGTTTTCTCAAGGTATTTTACCTGACATTTTTACACGAAAGAAAAAGAATATTCATGAACAGATAAAGAATAATCGTACCAAATTTTGCATGTATAATGACAATGATAAATTCCTGATTTCCTTCATAAAGGAACATATCTTCTTTTCACAGTTGCAAAATATACTTACATAATTAATTTTTTACACAAATGACAGAGAAATTTCTATCCAGCTAATTTTTTAGGACAATCTATTGAAAATTCTGTGAAAATTTCATTAAAGAAAGTCCGATAATTTTTTAGGAAAAATACTAATTATGTAATGAAATGTGGCATTGTTGAAATGTGTTTACGTTCTTGTTAGGGAAATTTATTACGGATTGTCCTTCAAAAAATGAAATATGAAAGGAAATCTGAAATGTTGCCAAACGTTTATAAATGTGATTTTTCTAGCTCCACCATCAAAATATGTTTTTTTCTCTAAAACTGTGATGTTCTCATTTTCCCTTTCACTGGTTCACAGGTGAATTCTTCTCAGCCAGAGTTTATCCTGCTCTAATTATTTGTCCTAGACCTAAAATTCATGTATGGGAAAGTCGCATTAAACAGTGGAGCTCTCTGAAGCACTCAGTTTGCTCGGACTTAGATATAAGGTAAGTTCCATCAATTTCATAAAATACCTCAATTTAGCCCTGATTTTCAATGTGGCTAGTTTTATATCATGTTTAACGCAAAAATATGAAATTTATTCACCTCAGGAAAACCAAAGGAAGCATTGCTTTTACAGTTAAACAGGACATCTCGTCACTCTCTGACAAAAGTATCACAAGTGCTATCTAGACTATACGTTTCCAAACACCTCAATATTGATTTAATTCTTTCTTTAAAACTTTCGAACGATCTTTCATGACGATATGTATATGTACTCATTGAATTGCCTGAATGTCAGCTTTGTCTGACGGACATTCTGGAGCAATGGTTAAGTGTTTAATGATCGATCGATTTTTCCCCATATGAAGCTGTGGTAAAGAATCAATTATTACCCTGTTTATTCACCCATAGATTTAAAGATTTAAAGATTTAAATAGATTTAAATTTATAGATTTAAATCGCAGATCAATCGATATATTGCAAAGCATGCCACTGCTCTGGAGTCAGTGGAATCAACCGTTTAAACTGCCCCTATAAACTTAGAAGCCCAGTGTTCAGATCAAAAAGTTTTCTATTAGATTACAAACAAATGTTGTAGCATATAAAGTGTTTTTAGGGATTTTACCATCCATGTTTTGAACTTATTTGAAATATTTTGATACTAAAACTGACCTAAAATTTGTTTATTCTTCAGCAAGGCAGCAGATTCTACAGATGTAGTTTTGTTTCCATTTGATCTCCTGGCCAAGTCTGTTGTCAATGTGGCTAAACGCAAGTGGACAGTTTTGTTTGTAGATAATATAGAAGTTATCACACTGAAACAGAAGTATGAACTTCTACTGCATCACTTGCCACGAGACCCTCGATTTGGAATATCCTCCAAAATTTTGGTAAGATTTCAATTCATCACATTTTTAGATGGACACTAATCGAAGTTTGCTCATTACATAAGAGATCGCTTTCGCTCAGGCATAGAAAAATTGTTCCAAGTTTCAAAAAGCTCAACAATTTTCATTTGACTGTGGAAGCGGCTCATATCAAACTAGAGGAGAGATAAAAAATTCTCTATAGTATACGCAATCTCATATAATATATTTTAAACTTTGCAGGTACTTTTCGGTTTCAGTGTTTGAGAATCTCAGCTATTATCTCGTTGAATAAGGTACCTAAGTGAATGCCTGCATTTCTTTGAAATTTTCACCGAATATTTTTCATGATTTTACAGTGTCTTAAAATTAAGATTTGGGAGAAATCACCTTCTATAGTCTATACACTTTTCTAAGATGTAAATTAGCGACTGAGATGCTGAAACTCAACAACCGAGAAAATCCTTCTGGATTCCAGTACCACAATTGCAATACAGATAGTTTTTTTCTTCTTTCATTCCCATTGCACCCTTTTGATGGTTTTAAAAGCAGTAGACAATGTTTAGGGGTGGGTAGGTGCACATGAACGACTCATTTTAATCCCTTGTTTGTTATTGATATCATTGCTCTCTGTCACAGCAAAGGGCATAAAAAGGCATTTTTCCGCATTATTCGTGTAAAGTGTCTCACTGGATGTATTGTCATCTTCCGGCCTAAATATCGAAGCACTATTTACGCTTAGTTGCTACGTTGCGGGACATCTTAAAATTGTCCTAATTTTTTCTCTAAAATTAAGTTAAATATTCTTACCTTTTTTCCAGGATGACAGTGAAACTTTGGCAACCATTGTTGGTTGGGTCTCTCCTTCTTACTATGAACAATTCAAGAGAGACAGATCAAACATCCTCTCGTAAGTTTGATGTTTTTCCTAATTTTACCTTTCTTACCTCGATCTTACCTAATTCTTACCTTTTCTTACAAAATTAATTAACGTAGTGACAGCTCGATCTTCTGCAGTTGTTCTGTAAGCAGCAGATTCAGGAAGGTACCACAAAATTACATATTTAAGTTTAAAAATCATAGCCAATCTATAAATAACTCACAGGTAAACCTGCAACTAAAACCAGATAAAACTAAAATTTCTAGCTGAGTTTTTTTCCACTCTTACAAATCTTAGCATTTTGATCTGTCCATTGGTAATGGAGCAAAAATTATACAGGTACTTTTTTTTATAGTATTAGCTATCAATTTGTCACCATGAAGATGTGCCTCCACCTTACTGGTCTTTCTAAGCCTGTTTAATGTACCCTATAAACATTATCTCACTAATTTAGATTTTTTCCTGTTTATTTTTTCAGTTTCATCAAACAATTTGATAGTAAGTCGGGACCGAAAGCGGACCAAATTCGAGGTCTTCATCTGAAAGCAAATCTTTTAAGCATACGAAATGAAGTCTTCATTAAAAGAGACGGGAGAGTTCCTGAAGCCTTGCTGGATATACCGAGGGTACGTATTGCAGCATCGCGCTTGTGGTCTGATGCCCATTTTTGCCAGATAATGCTGAAATATCTAAGTGTCTAAAATCTCAAAATCTAAATTTCTGCCATTTAAATCCATGTAAAATATCTTCATCTCATTGCACAGCCTCAGTGTCAAAATATAGTGAAACATTTTTTTTATCTATCCCAGGAAATGCTCTCTTCATTAGAGCTATTATATGTTTTTCTTTTTCACTGATTTTTTTAAATTTGTTATTTTCCAGAAAAATGCATTGTTTTTATTTAGACTTAAAAAAAAGGTTCCTTAATTAAAGATGAATTACATATCTTTGCTACTATACAGTTTTTAGCTCACTATTTTTTTTTTTTTATTTAATTGTTTTAGGATGCAGAAGAAGTAGATTTTGATCTCCACCCAAGCACATCTCAAGCCAAGAGAGCTCCTCCAAAAGCAAATAAGAGAAGATCGAATGAAAAAGTCAAACCAAAAGTGAAATCTCCTCGACTCAGTTCAAGAGACAGAGCTCCAACTCATGATAGTAAGTTTTGCTATGTATGTGATTACATGAGGAGTAATATTTAGGAGCTCGAGTATCCCAGGATGGAAAGATGGACCAAGCCATACGAGGAGGGACCCAAAAAAATGGAGTTTTGCTGTAATTTGGCAACAAAGGATAATATTCGGGTTCCACTGCTAGGAGGTGTAACTAGGAGCAATGAAAAGTCATTATGCCAAATTTCAACTTTGTAGCACACTTTCTTAAATTTTGGCGAAACATGGTTTAAGGGGTTGTCTGACGAGTTCGTCGTTTTTGAAGATGGGTCAATTTCAGTAACAACACTTAGCGCTCAAGTTTTTCTCTCTTACTCGATGAAAAAACGACTTCCTCTGTGAAAATTTGGAAGTGCTGCTTCAAGAGGACAATCCACATCAAAAACTTCAGTCTAAGTATAGTTTTTCGTTTTAGAAATGGTGCTGTGTCGCCCGAAACCCCTGTATGGCTCCAAACCGCCATCGCCATTGGATAGTACCGATGCAAATAATGAAAAAAAATTGCATTTTTGTGAATGAGGGTGGTTATGGATCATTTAAATAACTAGCAGATATCACTTGAATGTAATACAGAAACATTTCTGCAAGAAAATTTGGCCTAAAACGCGTTGTTGCCGAATTGACACCCCATTTAGCGCTCTGGCCGGTGACTGCCGCTGGGCGACCAGCCGAAGTTCGAACAATAAATCACACTATAAAACGAAGAAAAACATTTATTCACTCATGTCATGATTGAAACATGTTCCCTGCAAAATTCACTCCAAAAATTGACAGAGTTAGCCGTGTATTGCCTGTGAAAATCACTCATCTTCAAAAACGACGAACTCATCAGACAACCCCTTAAAGCAAGTCTTGCCAAAATAAAAGAAAAAGTGCTACGAAGTTGAAATTTGGCATAGTGACTTTTCATAGCTCCTAGTTACACCTCCTAGCGGTGGAACCCGAATTTATTCCCTAGTTGCCAAGTTACAGCAAAATTCCGGTTTTTTTTTTTTGATCCCTCCTCGTATAAAATCGAAACATGCAGGGAAGGAAAGCTATTGCTATGTTAAATAGGATTCTTTGGGATCAAAGTATCTCTAAAGAAAAAAAGAGAATGATTTATAACACCATAATGAAAAGCATTCTGACCTACGGTAGTGAAGTGTGGCCCATGAAAGATCGTACCAAAAAGATTTTTAAGGCAACTGAGATGGATTTCTGGCAAAGATCAGCGGAAATCTCAAGGAGGGATCACGTAAGGAACGAAAGAGTTTGTGAGATCATGAATGCCGAGCAGAACATCGTGCATGAAATTATGACCAAACAGCCTGTCTGGTATGGTCATGTTCAACAAATGGCGAATGATAGGTTGCCTAAGAAGGTACTAGATTGGGTTCCTCCTGGGAGAAGACGTAGGGGACATCCAGTAAAATCGTGGATAGGTGGCATTCAGGATGAATTCACAAGATGCCATTTACCAGATGACCTCTGGATCGATAGGTAAGGATGGCGATTAGGTGTCGCTGAGTGCCCGGGCGCGCTGTAAAGCGACTCGCATGTATGTATGTGATTACATGATGATTAGATCTCATCATTTAAAGAATCTCTACATCCCTTAATTGAAGGTATTATTAGTTATCCTCCTAGGGATTGTCCATTACAATCCAAACAATAACAATGACCTAACCTCTTTAAATGCAAAACATGAGAATAAATTTATTTGTATTGCTTTTCTGTGATGTAACACCATCAGAATCCATTCCTTGTTTGAAGAAAGTTAACATAGTAAATGGAGGCCTGAGGTCTGCACCTCAATCTGTTGCAAATCGATGGTGTAAGTCAGCAGTTGCATAACTTGGTTTGCAACATTGCAGACTTCCTGTCATACTTTGTTTTTTAAATGGAAAACTAATCGACAGCAATTCTTTGAAACTGCCGTGATTTTTCTCCTCTGTGCGAAGAAAATTCTGCAAAAACCTCAAGGATGAATGATGTCATCCTTGAAGTCAATTTGTTCTCCTTTAAAAAAATAACATAGAGACGGAGATTTTCAGACATCGCTAACGAGATATGCAATTGCTGACTTACACTGTCGAAATGCAGCTCCAAAATTGTCTGCGAACCGCTGCAGTCTTAATTTTTACCTCACTTCATTCTTATCTATGAAAAATGCAGTAAGGTGCAAGTCTCAAATGCCAAGTATCCTGCATCTGCTTGGCACGTTCAAAATGTCTTATGTCAAGTGACTGCTTGCAAATTTTGTTGCAAAAGTATGTATCGTCAAGAAAACTTGTCCCCCGTTGTTTTTTTTCATCAATTTTTTTTTTATCTTCAATCTGTATTTCTAGTTTCAGATGATGATGGTGACATCGAAGATAATGATGGTGGTGGAGACTATTCAGCCAGAACTAGACAAGGTTCAGCAACAAATGAGGAAGAAGAAGTTTTTCGTAGACTTCCAAGAAGAACAAGGGCAAGGAGCAATGATTTAGAAGCTCTGTCAAATGTTGAGGCAAAGCCAACTACCTCTTCAGAATCCAGTCGTAGATCAATGGATAGATCTCCTGAGCCACAGCCTTCCTGTTCAAGATCATCAAAAACAGAAGAGCTAAAGTCTGATCTCAGGCCATCAAATACATCTGACATCAATCACAATTCAGACTACGATAAACTTGATGCCTTATTCTTCTCTTCAACTAAAGTTTTGAAGTCGCCTAAAAAATCCAGAAAAAGAGCTCCTCCATCACAACAAGAACAAACCAACACAGAGTTTTCTGACGCTAGAGAAAGCTCAGATGTTGCTGACACCCAGGCGAGTATGGGTGTGTTCGGAGACTTCCGAACTCAACAATTGGAACTGTTAAATTCGGTATTCCTCAAGACTCCTCCTGTATCAAAACCTCCACCATCAAAATTTAAAAGTTTCACTCAGGCATCGCAAAAGACAAAAACTGTTCGCGAGCGAATTGATGGAAAATTATCTGAGACGGACAAAGAAGCTCCAATCAGTCAGGATTTGGACTCGTTCTTTGAAAGTCAAACCAAGAAACCTCCTCCTCGGAAACCAGGAGACTCCAAGATCTTTTGTTCTCAGCGACCGGAGGATTTGTTGGACGATATTCTTTTCTCCCAGCCTGTCGCGCGAAAAGGTCCTCCAAAAAAAAAGTTCTTCACTCAGACGGTACGTAGTTTATCATTTCTTTGTCAAATTTCTTATAAAGGGAAACTAATTTTTAGTTTATCAAAACATCGGATTATAAGGAGACTCAGGATTCGTTCGTGAAAAAAATGTTTGAGAACTTACAAGTTTCTGTCATCTTCATAGCTGAAATATAATCTTCTCAATTATTGTTCAAGTAGGAGATTTAGTCTCAACTTAGAAATTTTATTGTCTCTTCGAAGAGAATTAAATGATGCACTCGTTTTGACATCATTCTTTCACCAGCTTTTCAAGCACCTATAGATTGCTTTGCATTTTTGTATCTCCTACTATGTCTTTTTGCCTCGTTATTTTCTTTTCAGAATAAACTAGTCTTTCAGCTAATCTTTTATTATTATTTTTTATCATTTCCTCTTCCTTTCTTATATCATGCTTCCTCCTCTTACTTTTTGCTTTTGCTTAAACCTGCAGGCTCAGAAAGAAATTGTGAATGCAAACTTGCATTTCAGATTTTCAGTCAGTATTTTTGCTTTTTTGAAAGGATTAGAAACGGCAAATAATGTGATTTATAAAATTTGTCAATTCTAATCTTACGTCTCGTTTTTAAGAATTGAGTGCTCTATTGATGTGTAATATCTTTATCTTAATTGAGGCACTGGGTGTAAGAAGGGCGCTGCTAGGTTGCCTTGTTTCCGATCCTTCATTAAAAATTTATGTTGTAGAAAAGAATCCGGATTTCTTTAGATTTCTCTGATGTATCTTCAATCGGATATACTAGAATTATGCAGAAAATGAAAAAAAAATTTCAACGAAATATATGCATTTACTTTCCTTACAATGAATGGAATATCGACTGTGAAACTACCAAACCACGTATCTCGGTTTGCGACGTCGCAGACTTCCTGTCATACTTTTTTTTTTAAATGAAAAACTACTTAACATCCAGTCTCGAAAATTCCTGTGATTTTTCCTCTTTGTGCGGAGAAAATTTCGTGAGAATTTCAAGGAATGATATTGATTTCGTCTACTTCAAAAAAATAAAATGTGAGCGTAGATTTTTAAACACCGCAAACGAGATACGTGGTTTGGTAGTTTCACCGTCGATATGTAATTATGTATTAGCGGAGGTTTGGAAACACTGCAACCGAAGAATGCCCTTCTGCACCGAACCTCAATTATGAGTTTTAGACCAGAATTGTAAGATGCTTTTATAGACTACCTTAACATAAAATCTCTTCTCATGCCTTCCCTGAACATTCAAATCCCCATGGATAAGTCATTCTAGCGAGTCCAAATCGAGAGATATCTAAAGACTTCTCATACAATATTGGTTACAGTTCTGTATGTAAACTCTCATTCTTTTTTATAACAAAGAATAACTTACGGAAAAAAGAAAATTTTAAGACATTAGTTTGACTTTAAGTGTTGTCTCTTGTTGACAAAATTTGTTGTTTTTTAGTTAGATCCGTTCTGATTTAACTTAAAGTCAGTTTTTTTTAGTTAAAGAAACAACGCATTTTCACAAAAAAAAAACTGACTTTAAGGTGAAACTGCACGGATTTAACTAAAACAAAAACAATTGTTGTTAACAAGAAATGACGCTTCAAGTCTAAATAATATCTCAAGAAAAAAGTTTTTCAGCGCATTGTGCTCTTAAAAATGCATTTTTTTAAGGTAACTTGGATGCAAGTAGTCTTCAGCGCAATTTACCTCTTCTGTGAAGAGAGAAGCAACTTGGCAAAACTGCAAAGCAACTGTTCCATATAAATTCAGTGGAACTCAACAGCAGTCCTTAATGTTTTTAGTAGTTGTAACTTAGATTATTGGAAAATCTAGAATCTTATTTGCAACCGCCGATTTACATCAAGGGTAGATACTGCTAATTGCACCAAGTTCCGTAGGGTTTTATTCACGCAGTAGATTCCATGTGTCAGTTACATAATCCTGTTTGGATGGTTAAATCCTGTAGATTAGCATTAATCAACAAGATCCATCGAACAATTTATCCATACGATTTTCCAAATCCAATATTTACGTAGATATTGCCCATCCAAAGAACATGGTAACAGACATTATCCACCACAGTTGATGAATTCCTGAAATTTTCATACAAATATATGCATTCTGAAGGAAAAATTAAGACAATTTTGAGACGTCTTGGCAACCTAAGCTTAAAAGGTGCTTGTGAAATCTACTGAGGGTGGAAGGTGACGATGTATACATTTTCAACGGTTGTTCCATGCTAATCATGGATTACATTGGGGTGGAAGAAACCATGCTATTCGCCAGCGCAGGTGCTATTCTATTGTGTCATTCAAAAAGGGTCACACCACAATTAAAACTGGTCCTTGTAACTCAGCGATTGAATGGATCTTCTCCTTTTTCGCTAATTCACAGGATTTAATCACCAGAGCAAGCTTTCATGAATTTTGCAGTTAATTGAGTGTTTTGTGCCCAGAGGCCTCACAATTTGTATAATTTTTGAATTTTATTTATGTCTGTACAGGCTGCACTTTCCGATGCTGGGTCATCTTCAAGGCAACCAATGCAACCAATCAAGAACCAAGCTGTAAAATCGGATCAGAATTCTCCGCTTTTTGATTGATTTATAAATAAATCTATCAATCAATTGGGTACCTATCTAGTCAGACTTTTAAGGGGAAAATTTACACCATCATCTTTTCCAACAATTTTTACCAACTCTTTTAATTTTAATGTATGTGCTAGATTGCATGAGTTTTTACATATCTAATGGTTTTATGGGAGGTTTACAGGCAATTTATTGATACCTTTTTTTTCACTCTAATTTTATAAGGTTTTAAGGTTTAGAACTAGATGTTCTGTGCTTGAGTTTTATTAAATATATCCGCAGGATTTGAAGAATGTACGTCATTAAATTAGGAGTCTTAGTAGTTTGTGTGCGCTATTTTAACCAGAGGAAACTGATTTACCAAATTTGATAATCTACTCCTAATTTGTATAACTTTGTTATTTAGTCACTAATCAATACTTACCGAATTTTTTATTCAAAGGCTTTGGCTCATGTGCTCTTATTACCAATTTTCTAATTCCAGAATTCTGTAGGCATGATGAAAACAAAAAAATACAAGTTCATTTATTTTGAGTGCCTTGCTTGCACTAATTGTATCTCGTATTGACTGGTAACGTACTAAATTTATTTTATCTCTAACAAAGATTTTTCTCATCTCTTATCATTTTGGCACTCTATTTGAAATAAAAAACTCAATTCTTATTCTTTTCGAAGACTGGTCCTGTATTCAGTCCCTTTAATGTCATTTAAGATAGCTCTTACCTACTTCATTTTAATTTAGCAATATACACAATAGGTAATTTAAAATTTATACATTTACCCCTCTGTAACTGGCTTATGTCTTTCCACCTTGATTCATAACTTTCAATTGAGTTCTTATTTTTTGTTTGTTTTTAGAAGTAGCACCATGTAATATTTTCTCTTTAATTTGTTCAAGAATTCCCTAAGTGGGTTGGATTTCCATTATTTTTGAACTTTTTAAACATAAGTGAAGGTATATTAGTGTAGAAAATGTAATTATTTTTCTGAGTTACCTATTGTAAATTTTTATATTTTTTTAATTAGAAAATTTTTGATGAATTTAAAGGCCATCTTTTTATTTTAAGAATGAAGATTTACTCTCAGAGAAAACCCTGAGGGAAGTTTCCGAAAAGTTTTAATTTCTTTGAAAGATTATTCGTGAGCATGTTATAGTTTCCACTGGTCATCCACCACTATTGCAGTTATCATTATTCAATGGCCGTTTTTAAATCAAAAGGAACCACACCCAATGTGATGTGAGCCTTGTTTTCCATGTATTCAGATTGATCTCATGGCTGAGATGTCTTAGTGGAGATAGTTTCCTTTGATTTAAATGCGTACCTACGTCCAGTTGACCGATATTAGTTGAGAAAAAATAAGCGCTGTTTTTAGTTAATGTCAGTGTATTTGTACAGGTATAAACATTGTACAAAATATTATTACAATGTGGGAAGAACTCGTATTTCATAATGAGTACCTAATTAAAAATGAGACAATGAAAAAAGAGGAACAACTTCTGGAAATAATATACCTACTTTCTTGACAGATGGGTTTTCTATGAAAATGAAGCAGTTCTTTTTATGATGCAATAATTGAAACTTCAGAAATGGTTTGAATGGTTCAGAATGATTGGAAAATCATGGCTCTTATCCCTATTTTTTTCTCTTTAATGGAAGTAAGTATGACAATATTTATCTCCATGTAAGTACCTACAAGCAACAGTTTACCAGAAATAAGTTAGGAGTTCCCATTGTTCCTTTATGTAACGTGAATTTGTCTCTTGATCTCCACGCATTTTTTTCAACACAGGTGCAAGGCAGATAAAGAATGGTGGTTGCATTTCGTACCCTCTTGACGTCACATGACATTGGGGACGTTTCGGGTACATCCTGAATGCATGGCAAAGCATGTACCATCTGCGTGTCACAGCCTTTAAAATGGCGGCTCAACTCGGAATGCAACCACCTTTCTTTATCTGCCTTGACACAGATGGTTTCGCTCAGTAAAACTTTCCATATCAAAAATCAGTTCAGAAGCCTCAAAGTCAACAAGTAATGGCGATTCCCAAGTGGTGTTGCCTTACTCTTAATAATTGTTTCATTCAACATATATTTTTTTCAACAATTTTTTTTTTTAAATGCACCATTTGCAGCGTCTACTATGTACTCTTTTAGAAAGGAATCAAAGTACAAATATTTTGTTTATCATTTGACAAAAAAAAGAGTTCCCTGTGAGAGGGGCATAGGCAATTTGCAATGCAAAAAAATTGCATTTATTGCAATAAATTTTAATGAGATGAGTTCCTTCAATCAGTGTACCTATAGACAACACACACAACACTTAGGCACAATAGCAATAATTTTACCGTGCAGCATTGCAGTTGATTGCAATCTGTGCCACTAGGGTATAATTCGTTCGCTGAAAGAAATCTGCATCTTGTGGCTCACAAGTCAAAGATGATAATATGAAATCAATTCCAATTCCTATTGTATAGGAATATTTTTGTCGAAAATTATCTCCATGGTAGCCTTATCTGATTCTAAAGGAGGTATCTCAAGAATCATACGGCAAATTTCTCTCTTCGGACCTAAAGTAGCAGTATAGACATAAGAACTCAGGCCTAAAAACCTAGTTTAATTTTTTTCTTAGTAGGTACCGTTTGATGGGGTCAGTCATTATCAACCGTTGTTATCTGCAACATAGTTGAGATCTGTTCTCCTGAACCATAACTTGCAATGCCGATGTTACTATTTCCATGTCCTCTCTTGTCAACATATCCCTGGAAAGGAATAAACATAATAATTATTTGATATGCTACATGTCCTGAGTCAAACCGAACCCCCGATATTTTAATAGGAGTAACATTTTTACCCAATAAATAAACAAATAAATAGGTGAGTAAAAAACTGAAAAGAATTATTGGGAAAAAAATCCAAGCTGGGCAATTTACCAAACGTGTATGATTACTTAGATCTGATAACGATCCTTGAATCCATTCATGCTGTAGGTATCAGTTACTCGCTTTAACGGGCAGACTGCCTTCAAAATAACGGGTAGGCAAATCTTCCTGCGTAGGAGGAGGTATAGTCACTTTTCCAGCTGAGGCCCAAAATTGGAAAAGTTTTCCCCGCTTCGAGCTGTGGCTGATAACGAATTTTTTTCTTGTCAAATGACTTAATCGCCTATATACCCCTTGTAAAACTGATCCATTTGTTTCACATTCAAAAGGACGGGAAAATTATCTAATTCAGATGTCTAATGGACTTACTCTCTTTAAATTTTGGCTGCTGAGGCCAAAGATGACCATTATCCTTTTTCACCCCCCCCCCCCCCAGTATCTTTTTTTATTATTAATTAATTTATTTATTCGATTTCCTGGGAAATTGGTGAATGATGAAAAAAACCAAGTGGATTTTTGGCTGCAGCAGTCAAAAATAAAAGCGAGTAGGCCGAAAGTAAAAACAAGCAGGAAGCTCCAACGCATTCGCGTCGGAGAGCGGCTCTGGCGACAGTAGTTGTAGTCAAGAATGAGGGCCTAGACACATTTTGTCACTGATGTACAATCCGACAACTGTCGATTCATGTTTTGTAACTTAGCAGATTTACGTAGCCGGTGTATAAATGTGTATTGGCCCTTGATATGCAGAATGCATGGCACTATCACTTGTTGTATACTTTTAATTTTGAAGGCTCTTTGGAGGTCCGCATCCTAAAAAATTTCTCCCACAGTATTTTTTTTTAACTTGTCGTTGTGATTGGGCGCCAATTTCTTTCAATTGAGTGATCATCTTCTTTTTTTGTCAAATAACTAGTTTGTGCAACAATAAGACTGAAACTGACTGTAACTGAAATTTTGTCTTTTTAGATATTTGGTTATTTTGTATTTATTAGATTGTATATTTTCACAGCCCTGTGATAAGAAACTTTGGAATGCATGGTTGATAAGTCGTTTAGCGAGGCTGCAAAAAATTTGCATTTTTATATCTGAAATTGTAGGTAATGGTTTTGAATATCGAATTGCGATATATTACACGGTTAAGATAGGGCTATATGTCTTGTCGTAAGCGGCGACATAGAGTCGATGTCATTTCAATAATCGCCCCGATGGCCACGGTAGTTGTGTGCCGTCTGCCCACGTAGCAAATGGGAGGCGAAAATGGAAGTCATCAGTGCATCGGTGAGTGTTGAACGTGAAAATTGCGCGGGCCGCGCAAATTTCGCGATCATCGATGTGTCGGGGCTGAGCATCCATCATTTTCTATCTTGTTTTGAAGCTATGTGAGTTGTGATAAAGTACATAATTTTTTTGTATTATATTACTGTATAAATAGTGTAAAATTTGTACAGAACTTTGTACAAAATAGTTTCTTGTAAAAAGTGTGGACTACTGCCACGTCGTTTCCATACAAACTCCCAATACGCCGCAAGTACCACAAATGCCCATGTTAACCAAATCACCTCATCATCCATTTTTTAAGGACACAATTTTTAATTCAAATCAACTTACTTTATCAAAACTCCAATCGTTTATCAAATAACATATATCGAGTCATTTTAACAAAATCAAAGACGGCATAATATCATTTATCACACAGCCAAAAACCTAACCTAGAAACCACGATGTTTACAAACTCAAATTGGAGAACACTCATTGGTCCAATAATAAAAATTGATTTGCCGCCTTTTTTCTTTGCAAGCAAAACGTGTGAACATGTCTGAAAATGGGATCGGGCGTCAACACTCAACGATGCACTGATGACTTCCATTTTCGCCTCCCATTTGCTACGTGGGCAGACAGCATTAGACGTTTACGGTTTCCTTGGTAACCTTTGTTTGCTATCAGCTGATATCGAGTAAATGACTAGGAAGCTCCAACCCAGTGGTTAAAGCTTCCTTAACCGCGAAAACTTTAAAATTCAAATTTTCAAATTTTGAACGTAAAGTACATTTTTTCCATCACGAGATAAAAGCACAAACAAGTTTTGAATTGTTGACTGTATCACCATGATTCCAAAAATACAATACACAACATAGCATTGACTAACAATAAAACAGTATGCAATAAAATAAAGTCATGACAAGGAACATAGCCGAAAATGGCGCCGATTCCCATCAACCAACGCGCGGTCTCTACAATGTAACATGCTGCATTGATACTCCCCAGCTGGGACCGTCCGGAATAGCAGCTCTAGTGCAAGCACCAGAGCCGCTAAAAATTCGAAAATAATGGCTAACCTAGATATGCCCTCGAGTACTTCATGTATGTGGAGACCCGACTTGGAGCTGGTCTCCATGAATACCGCCTCGCATTCGTCGGCCAGTTTTTGCCCCTGCTCCGTAGGCACGCATGTCGTCCCTCGTATGGCAGCTTTCTCTCGAAGGTCTATCTTATTTCCGCATAGATAGACAGGGATTTGTCCGGCTACCTCCTGAAACAAGGAAACAGCATAGTTGAATTAATGGTTTGGGTTCAGGGCACCGCTGTTCAAAGTGATTAAATGCCCGGGTGCCTTCATTTACCTACAATGCAACACGCGTATACGTCGAGCAGTAATAGTTGCAGAGGCGGATCCAGCAATTTGGCAACACCGGATTTCCTCCGTTTGAACCTGTGCTAAGTAATCGATTCTTGTCGGAGCACCTGGCCCCTCCAAGAATCGATACATTTTCATAGGTTTAAATGGACGAAATCCGGTGTTGCCAAGTTGCTGCATCCGCCAATCATAGGCGTAGCTAGGCCATTTTGCTGGGGGGGGCCTGGCCCCCCACTACCGGGGGGTCCGGGGGGCCTCCCCCGGAAAATTTTTGAAATTTTAACTCTATTTGAGCGCATCTCGAGGCACTTGTGGCGTTAATCTTCCTTCAATTTCTGCATAAAATTCACCCAGTTTTATGCATTTTAAGGTTAAAATACTTTGAAATTGTTGCATTCAACAGGTTATTCCATTTATTTTCTCACTTTTAACCACTCATTTGTGTGAAAATTGCGAAATAAATGTTTAGTGAATGCCAGAATCATGCCAGAGGCATCCTCTCACGGGCCACGGCGACAGAGACTTACCGTTAAAGATGGTGTTTTTGCACCATCCAGAATTTCTGGGGGGGGGCCAGATGATACTATTTCCAATTTTGGGGGGGGGGGCCAGGCCCCCCCTGGCCCCCCCCTTCCTACGCCACTGCCGCCAATGAATAGTTGCCATCGAACCCGGCGCCACTAACATCGTCGCCTATCTCAAGTAGCAGTGATCGTGACAATAGCGATTTTATAGGTTGATTATCGCGATTATATCGGTGGCAATCTATCACAATATTATCTGGCGATTAAATTGTTATGCATCGCAACATTTTGCTCGATAAAAACGCGATCAATATTCGTCGATAAAATCGAGATTAAATTGCCATGTATCCCGATTTTTATTTCGATAATATCGCGATAAATTGCCGGGCGATAAAATCGCGTTTTTGTTGCAACTAGATCGAGGATAATCGCTCAGTTGTTGATGATCCTAGCGATGTTATCGCCGATAAATTGCAATTTATCCCGATTTTTCCGTTGAAAAATGCTACTTGGATAACAACGTCGCCTTTAGAGAGATGAAAAATTCACTCATTCACAATCGATGAATCAATTGGAATCAGTTCGACATCACTTGGACTACATTTTGCAATTCGAAACCATAATCTCTAGCTCACCTTGAAAACAACGTATGTACTATTAGTTTCCCTAAAGGCGTAATATGCGTTTTTACGGATGAGCCAGAAACTGTAGTTTCTAATTGAAAAATGAAGTCCATTTTACATTCTTTTGGCGAATTTCATTTCGCAGAAAGGAATTGCAATTTCTGATTCATCCATAAAAACACGCATGTGCTAATAGGGGAACTAATGATACATACGTTGTCGGTAAACTGAGCCCGAAATTGTAGTTCCGTCCAGGACCGGACTTGAGGCGTGTGCAGGGCGTGCGGAGCACACGGGCGCCAGCCTTTGGGGGGCACCACGAAAGAAGAAGAGAGGGAAAAACAGGGGGAAAAGGAAAAGGAACAGAAGAAAGGACAAGGGGAAAAAAGGAAAAGGAAACAAGGTTGGACAGTGAAAGCAAGGAAGAAGGGGGGAAATGGAAGGAAAAAGGAGGCAAGAAAAGTGAAAAGAGAGTCCGTGAGAAAGGGGGGGGGGGGCAAAAAAACCATAGAAAAAATATAAAGAGAATTGCCGTCTAAAGGTAAATTTTCAGGACCAAAACTCTACCTGGTCCATAGACGGTCAGGCGCCCCTTGACCTTAAATTTGCGGCTGTACAGAAATACAAGAGTAGGCATGTAGTAAAGGGGCGCCATAAATCCATCGAACAGGAGCCGACATAGCATTTTAGGCCACGTCCGCCATCTTGAGTTTGAGAATTTTCAAAAATCGACTAAAAATTCGAGTTTCCCGTCGGAGAGTACCCCTGATTCCGCGGTTCACAAAGCTCTAACGAACAGAAACGGAGGCCAGAACCGGGGCTCATTTTAGGCCACATCCAACATTTTGGAGTTGAAAATTTTAAAAAGTTGACTAAAAATTCGAGTTTTCCGTTGAAAAATACCGTGTGATACCGCGTTTCACAAGACTCAAACAAACAGAAACCGAGATAGCATTTTAGCCCACGTCCGCCATTTTGAATTTGAGAATTTTAAAAAAATGGACTAAAAATTCGAGTTTCCTGTCGAAAAATACCTCCTGACATCGAATTTCAGAAAAATCCATCGAACAGGGGCCGAGATAGCATTTTAAGCCATTTCGGATTTTCGAATTTTGAATTTTTTAAATTTTGACAGATTTTGATTTAAAACGCGTGATCCCCAAAATCGAAGCTCAGATTCGGATTCCTCGTAAAAAATCGATGCGATTTCATGTATCATACCCTGACACCGAATTTCAGGAGAATCCATCAACCAGGAGCCGAGATGGCATTTTAAGCTACTTCAGTCATTTCGGATTTTTGAAGTTGAAAAATTTGACTTAAAACGCGTGATACCCAAAATCGAAGTTCAGATTCGGATTCCTCGTAAAAAATCGATGCGATTTCATGTATCATACCCTAACACTGAATTTCAGGAAAATCTATCGAACAGGAGCCGAGATGGCATTTTAAGCCACTTCAGTCATTTCGGATTTTTGAAGTTGAAAAATCTATATATTTAATATCTTCAGGCCTTTTATGGTCTCCTACAGTTTGTGCTAATTCGATCTCGGAAACTACTGGACCGATTTTCCTCGGATTTGTTTTAAATGAAAGCTCTTAGGCTGCAGACGTGCCAATATCCCTTTTTTTTTTTTTTTTTTTTTTTTTTTTTTTTTTTTTTTAATTGAGAGTTTAGTGGCTTCTATTCCTTTAGGAATCTACAGCCATCTATAGGCACTATTTATTGTCCGAAGACATCAGGGAGTTTGGTAGACATCCATGCTCGGGCTTACAAATTTTCGCGGATTAAGGCCGAGCGAATTCTGCTTACAGATCCACTCGTCAGTTCCATGAAAATTTGTCGCCACCACCGGGATTCGAACCCGGGACCTATTGACCTAGAGTCAGACGCGCTAACCACTAGGCCAACCTGGCCGGCGCCAACATCCCTTGGTTTTTCGATTTGGGCGACCGACGTTGCAAAATTTACCTCCATTTGATAACGACATATTTGCATTTTTGACGCTGGACAGTTTGTGCTAATTCGATCTCGGAAACTACTGGACCGATTTTCCTCGGATTTGTTTTAAATGAAAGCTCTTAGGCTGTAGACGTGCCAACATTCCTTGGTTTTTCGATTTGCACGACCGACGTTGCAAAATTTACCTCCATTTGATAACGACATACTTGCTTTTTTACGCTGGACGAGTCATATGGTTGGGGGACCTCCCACCCTCTGATTTTCCGTTTCCCTCTCCAGGTAAACCCATCCCTACCTGCCGTTAACACGTGTCACCCTTTTACTCTGGCACAGGTCCTGTGGCAGTATACCTCCTTTCCTTATGCCGCCTGACTCGGAACACTCGCTACGCATTTCCTTCGTCGCATTGCTCATAATCAGTTCTCGGTTTGTCCAGGTTTCTTATTAGTACGTCTAGAGTTTTGCTTTCTTGATTTTGTCTTTAGTTTTTTTTTTTTTTTTTTTTACATGAAAATTACTTAATTTTGATATGTATTTTTCAGAAGATAATTTTCCTTTTTATGGCAGCACAGGTTTTATTGATAATTAACTTTTGTCAGCAGCTCATGTGTTCCTCCAAGAGAATCGGTAATTAATCTTCACCCTTTCGCACCGTTAAATTTTCACAAAGTGGTTTGATTTTTTTTTCCAAGGGTGTTTTTTATTTTTAAAGGATGTTTCTTTTTCTAGAAGTAGGTGGTTATCATTATTAGTTTCTTATTCTTTGTTTTTGAATTTATCATTTTGCCTCCAGGAAGTCCACTAATTACTCGTGGTAGCAAAGTTTGGCTCGCTTCGCCAGCCAACATTCACTCGCGGAGCGAGTGACTGGGGGTCCAGGGGGCGAAGCCACCGGCTAGCGGCGCGAGCGAGCGGCGCGAGCTGAATTTTACTTGGACGTATTTCTACCAAACAGACCTATGTGGCGATGAGAAATGTGGGGTGTGCTCTTGGAAGCTGCATAAGAAGCAATGTAAAAGTGGGCGTGGTTCCTTTTGAAGAATTGGCAAAGCGGGATATTGCATTCTATCAAACAGACCTATGTGCAACTGAATGCGGAACTCATGAGCCGCGGGCATGGCAAGAGAGCCTTGTGCACAGGGCTCATGAGTTAATGACCACGACTACCGGAACCACGAGGAACGTGACGCGGCGTCCTCCTCCGTTGACGTCACTGGCGCTTTATTATTCTCATTCACTCTTACGGCCAGAGACTAACGAGCACACCCCATATTTCTCACTTCCACATAGGTCTGTTTGGTAGAACTACGTCCACTTAAAACGCGTGATACCCAAAATCGAAGTTCAGATTCGGATTCCGCGTAAAAAATCGATGCGATTTCATGTATCATACCCTGACACCGAATTTCAGAAAAATCCATCGAACAGGGGCCGAGATAGCATTTTAAGCCATTTCGGATTTTCGAATTTTGAATTTTTGAAATTTTGACAGATTTTGATTTAAAACGCGTGTTCCCCAAAATCGAAGGTCAGATTCGGATTCCTCGTAAAAAATCGATGCGATTTCATGTATCATACCCTGACACCGAATTTCAGGAGAATCCATCAACCAGGAGCCGAGATGGCATTTTAAGCCACGTCAGTCATTTCAGATTTTCGAATTTGGAAAATTTGACTTAAAACGCGTGATATCCAAAATCGAAGTTCAGATTCGGATTCCTCGTTAAAAATTGATACAATTTCATGTATCATACTCGAGCATAGCGTGAAGGAAAGAGACGTAACGTAGACATACTGATTCGAGCATATGAATCCAACGTGGCAACATGGGTGGTGCTCAGTGGGTCAGCGGAGGAGGAAGAATAAGAATAATTTATCGTGAGGAATTCCTCGGACGAAAACGAACGCTTGTTAGCGCCGCGGCG
The DNA here is from genome assembly GCF_918797505.1 of Bemisia tabaci. Classification (NCBI taxonomy): domain Eukaryota; kingdom Metazoa; phylum Arthropoda; class Insecta; order Hemiptera; family Aleyrodidae; genus Bemisia; species Bemisia tabaci. Next base: position 7,454,967 of record NC_092798.1, read on the forward strand.
GCGTAGTTCAAAGGGGCGGTATAACAGAATCTATACGCGTCGTTAAACCTTTTTCGTTCACGCTATTCTAACATATAATACATGAAATCTCCTCAATTTTTCACGAGGAATCCGAATCTGAGCTTAGATTTTGGATATCACGCGTTTTAATCCATTTAAAATCGTAGGAGAAATTACAGAATTGTCCTTGAAAATTGATCACACATTAGTGTTTTTATACGTCCATTAAGCCTCTTTCCTTCACGCTATTCTAACATATGATGCATGAAATCTCATCAGTTTTTCACGAGAAATCCGAATCTGAGCTCAGATTTTGGATATTACGCGTTTTAATCCATTTAAAATCGAAGGAGAAATTACAGAATTGTCCTTGAAAATTGATCACACATTAGTGATTTTTTACCCCGTTTTTCTTCTACGTTCACGTAATGAAATTAGATCAACAGTTGACTCATCGACTAGTCTAGCCTAACCCCCCAAAATCTGTCTAAAGGGTGAACGATTTTATCAGATAAGATGTGCGGTCCTAGTTTCCGGGCAATTGCGGTTTGATGGAAGCTGCGATGAGGAGAAACGGAAGATATGCGAAACTCGGGCGGATATTAAGTGAGAAACCAGGTAGGGGAAAGGCTTTCTTCCCGAAAAGTTAGTGCTCGGGCCAACTTACATGGTCACTGAAGCATTGTATAGCAGGTTGTGGGAAACTATTTTTTTGCAGCAACAACCAATTGGATCGCATTTTGCAAAAAGGAACTAAGAGCATTTCAATGTTGCTAGGATTGTGCAACTTAGGTACATTCTTTGCAAAAAGTAAACTTTGCGACGGTAATTTTCGTCTTGAATTCATAGTTTATTGGGAGTAGAGGTGAAACTAGTTTAGATGATCGTTTATGTTTGCAAGGTTAGCGACATTGGAATGCTCTTTCCTTCAAGTCACATTTTGCTTAGTGTAGAAGTGATTTTTTGCATTAAATTGCATTTTCGGTTAGGGACGTGTATATTCGGCTGTGTTGCTCAAGTAGCCCTTGAATCACCACTACAAATAAGCAAACGGAACCACCATATCATGGAAATATAGAGCAAGGGAAAGGACGCGCGTTGATGATGGCGCAGAGATACAACTATTCTTGCTCGATGGATGTCCGTGTTGCATCTGCAAAATTGAAGGCGCGATGGCGCGAGACGTGAACTCGCAATGCTTCGTTTCATGCTGCCAATGAGGCGTGGCTCAGGTGCATAAAAAAGGTTAAAAAGAGAGGCCATAATACGTCTCTTCTATCTTCGACTGTGTTGACACTTGTTTTTCTTTTTCTTTTTTCAGTTTACTGGTACATTCCTTTTAATCCCCATAGTTAAAGCTCCTATGTGCCGGCCCTGTAACTCCTCCAGAAGAATTAGTCGGGTTAATTTGAACCAGCTTAGGATTGCTAAGAGTGATTGTCAAAAAAATTCCCCGACCCCCAATTTTAATGTTCTTTTTTTCAATTTGATGTTTGATAATTTTTTTTAGCGTGTATTGTATTGTAAACCTGTATTCAAAGCTCGTATGTACCGGCACCATGACTTCCTCAGAAACGACAGTCGGGTCAATTCGACCCGGCTTGTGCATCTAAAGGTTAATGTTAGTAGGTCGATTTTAGTAAGAGCTGTCCAATTCATGTAGGGAATTCGAAAATTTTGGTTTCCCTTTCAAAGAATTTTTAGCAACTGCCAGTAGCACTTTGTGTGTAGGGCTTTTGGGATTAAAGCCCCTTCATTCGCCATTTTCAAAAAAAAAAAAAAAAAAAAAAATCTACTGCAGCACTGTGATTGACTATTAATCTATTTCGAAACTACCTCTACATGGATTGTTTCTGCACAGTGTCACCCAATTTGCGAATGCTAACATATATCCGCTCTTTCAGTTCTCCGTTCTCGAATGCGTTCTTCAAATTATGAAAAGCTCAGAGCGTTTGCATGATATTGGGGTCAATTAGAGAGGTTCAACTTACCCTGACTGATTGTATCCACAGGCGCACATTGATAAATGATCTTTCATTCGTCACATCGTAGAGCAATACAACTCCGTCCGCTCGCCTAAAGTAGTTTTTCGTCATCGAACGAAATCTCTCTTGTCCTACAAGAATAACAAAATTCCATCTGATATTATATACATGGAAATGTAATTTTAACTCTAATTTTGACTTTAGAAGAAAATGGATGCCAGGTGGGGCAGCTCCCCGGGGGTTGGTCTCCGTGGGTACCAGGTGGGGCAGCCCCTTGGGGGTTGGTCTTCGTTGATGCCAGATGGGGCAGCCCCTCGGAGGTTGGTGTGCTTGGATGCCAGGTGGGCCAGCCGGGGGGGGGGGGGGGGGGTGTTGGTCTTCTTGGACACAAGGTGGGGCGGCCGGACCGGAGACAGCAGAACGCATCAGATCTGGTGGTGCCTTCAAATGACGATGATACTTTACCACAATACAGTGAAGTTAAAATATTTGTATCATCATCTAAATACGGCGTTTTGACGCGTGTTCACTATATGATTTGATGTAATGACTGATAAGTGCTCACTGGAAAAAATACACATTGGATCTAGAGTCCAGACTCTTAAAAACATCGACAAGAAAAAGCACTCTTGATTCAATCAGAATCTAGCTTAAATCAAGAACCCAGCCTCTTAATTTAAGCGGATTTCATTTTGATTCAAGCAAAAATCCGATTGAATCAAGAGCATTTTTTCTTGTTAATGTTTTCAAGAATCTGGACTCTAGATCCAATGTGTTTTTCCCCAGTGCTCCGAGTTTATTTTTTTATTTTTTTAATACCTCCGATTAAATTTCTTCAAGGAAACTAGCTGGCATTTTCTCTTGAAATTTTTATCCGAAGGCTAGGGTTATTTGGACGTATTTCTGTCAAACGGAGCTATGTGCAATGAGACATGATCCTTGAGACCCATAAGAATGTATGCATAACAAGGCTCATGTCATAATGCACATAGTTCCGTTTGGTAGAAATACGTCCATTTTGCGTTTTACTTCCCGTATAAACCAAATAAGTATTGAAATTTCTCTCTGTGCAAGCGATATATCTATTCTGCCGTGCTAAGGGAAAACGCCGTATAAACCTTCAAGCATTGCCAAATTTTCTTTTATAAAATGCGAATTTCCTGGTAAATTTTTGAATATTTTTCTTCCAATTTTTCAGATAATGTTGTTTGCGATTTCACCTTAAGTTCCGGAAAATTTCAAAGAAAAATAGACCGCGTTAAACAGAAAGGAACCAAGCCACATCAGCTATTGCCAAATTTAATCGGGCAATTTAATTTTTTACATGAAAACGATTGTGCGGATTTTTTTGCAAATTTCTGTGAACTTTCTCCATAATACAAAGCAAATTCTTTAAAATTTTCAAAGGAATCCGCAAAAACGTTCTCTCGTAAAGAGTCAAATTCCCCTGTTAAAATTTGGCAAGAGCTGATGTGGCTTGGTTCCTTTCTGTTTAAGCCGGTCCAAATGTTCATGACTTTCCTGAAAAAAAAAAAAAAAAAAATCATATTATCGAAGGAAATTTGGCAACTCTTAAATGTTCATACGGCGTTCTTCTTTAGCACGGCAGTAATTTCTGTTGGTACTAGTGATGCCAGGCGTACGGATTTATCCGTGCTGCGCGGACATTCCCTATACCGACACGGACCGCGTACGGACAAAAACCTTATGGGAAAAACGCTTCCCTAATCCCTATCTTAAAATATCCGTACGCGTGACGTCACAGAATGATGCTCAGCCAATAGCAGCACGGAGAGCGGTAGAGCGCACTATGGTCTGGGGGCGCCGAATTGTGGCCATAAATCAGGAAATGATCAGAATATCATGAAATTTGGTGTACTTATGTTTTTTGGGTCGCTGAATTCAAATTTGACCTTAGTTTTACAAAATTCTTAAATCCAAGATGGCGGCAGGCCCTTGAAACCAAAAAATTAGAAGAAAAGCCAAAATATGATTAGAATACCAAATTGAATGTCAGTTTAATGTTTTGAAGGTTGTCTCACTATAATATGAAATCTATTTTTCAATGATCAAGAGGTTATCAGGGCAGAAGCCCCAAAAATACGTATTTAATCCAGAAAAATAAGAGGAGAAGAAATGATTGAAATTGAATCAAGTCAGTACTATGTTTTTCGGTCTATTGATCCTGACTGGAGCGTAAGTTAAAAAAATTGCACATTCAATATGGTGATATTCGTGTTAGCAAGACATATGGCATTAGCCCTTTAGGGCGCCCCCTCCCCGAACCAAAAATTGTCCCTAAAAATTTTCATTTCTAGCGATTTTTTAAAAATAATTTACTCTTTGATCATCAAACCCTGCTAGCAAAATTTTCTAGATATACTCAATACTACTTAGACCTAAATAGCTTTGACATTCTTATACTCATTGGAGGCTGTCAACCATTCTGCGCTGATTTTCATGGTTAGAATTATTATAAAGATTCTAGGCCTAATGAATCGTGGCCAAAAATCCGATTTTTGAAAGTACGAAAATCTGGCAATCGAGCATATAATCCTTATCTACATCCTTTAGTAGGTGTGAAATGACCTATCAAATCTTATGTAATTGTTTTTACGATCAGATATATGGTGGCGAACTTCACATCCTCCGAGGTAAGTAAAGAAACGTGAGAATTTAAAGTGCACGTTATCGTGTATTGCCTTGTGTCGTTTGTGATAAGTTGGCGTAGATCCCCGATCAAATATGGAAAAGAAAGGTGAAAGTAAGTACTTTTTGATGGTTTAATCGTTTTTAGTATTAAGATTGATTTTATGACCACCATGAGACTCCAAAGTTTTGTCCTAATTTAGGCAAAAAATTGCCTTCACCTTAAGTTTTAGTTATCACTAACACGAGCTAACACGTTCTTATCAGTGCAAGAATGTAGCTCATATGTTCCTCTAACAGGATATCATAGGTTTTTTTGCATCTTTTTGCCTCTGGGGCCTTCAGACCCAGACCCAGATCAGACCCTAAAACCTTGCGGATTACCATTCTCGGGTTGCCTAGCCAGGAATTGAACTCGGAACCTCTTGATCTTAAAGCCAGCACTCCAACCACTACGCACCACAGCGGGCCGAGTTAATAAATTTGTATTATGTATACAGGCTGAAGAATAAAAAAAAATACCTAAGTTTTATCCACCATTTGTCGTTTTTCCGGAGAAAATATTATTTTGCTTAAAAATGAGGTTTTTTGCAAAAAAAACTTTATTTTCCGGAAATCTGGCAAGTGCTGGAAAAAAACTGATATCATTTTCGGATTCAGCAGCCAAAAATACATATGAATCACCCTATATCAAACGTTGACCTTGTCTCATCTCTCTTATCTCCTTCTGCAATGAAATCAGATTGCGCAGAAAATCGTATAAGTCCTTCACTAAAATGACCAAAAAAGGCCCCAGAGGCAAAAAGCGGCAAAAAAACCGATGATATCCTGTTAGAGGAACATATGAGCTACATTCTTGCACTGATAAGAACGTGTTAGCTCGTGTTAGTGATAACTAAAACTTAAGGTGAAGGCAATTTTTTGCCTAAATCAGGACAAAACTTTGGAGTCTCATGGTGGTCATAAAATCAATCTTAATACTAAAAACGATTAAACCATCAAAAAGTACTTACTTTCACCTTTCTTTTCCATATTTGATCGGGGATCTACGCCAACTTATCACAAAGCGACACAAGGCAATACACGATGACGTGCACTTTAAATTCTCACGTTTGTTTACTTACCTCGGAGGATGTGAAGTTCGCCACCATATATCTGATCGTAAAAACAATTTCATAAGATTTGATAGGTCATTTCACACCTACTAAAGGATGTAGATAAGGATTATATGCTCGATTGCCAGATTTTCGTACTTTCAAAAATCGGATTTTTGGCCACAATTCGGCGCCCCCAGACCATAGTGGAGCGTACGGATCTCGCACAAGGAGCACCCGGGAACACTGGTTGGTACGCACCGGCGGTATCCCAGAGCTGTAGAGCGACGTTCTTGTCGCCGACCTTGATGGACTTGACCTTGAAGTCGACGCCGAGGGTGGAGCTGAGCCGGGTGGTGAAGACGCCCTTGCTGAAGCGGTGGATGAAGCAGCTCTTGCCGACGGCTGCGTCGCCGGCGAAGACGACTTTGAACGTCCGGTCGGGCTCGCCGAGCTGCTCGAAGCTGCTCATGGTCGTAGCGATGCTCGGCCGGTGCGAGAGGGTCGTCGCGATGCTCAGCCGGTGCATCGTGTCCGCCTGCGACCCCCGCCGGAACGGGCCCAGGAACAGGTTGTTGTGGTAGTCGTCCAGGTACTGCTGCTCCTGAAAGAACCCCGAACTAGAGTACCTGTATAGGGAGAGTAGCGACAGATCTGAAACTCCGAAAGTCCATCAGGCCTTCACCGATGCCTCCGTGAATAAAGTTAGGGCCCAAAAGGGCAGCCAACCTATGAATTTCGAATGTCCAGAGCGATTTACAAATACAATTGTTACGAACCGTCGTTTAGAAAGCATGTATTTGGCTTACTTTTTGCATAAATTCACTTATTTTTGCGAAAGAACGCTCATTTATGTACATTCTTAGCCATCTTGGTTAGAATTGAAATCTGTAGGCTGGCAGTGAAATTTTGTGTGTTAGAAGTTGCTCAGAAGGGTGGCTGCACTTTTGGGCCCTAAGCCCTCCATGAACCGATCTGTCGCTACTCTCCCTATACAGGTACTCTACTCTAGTCTAAGGGTGGCTTCACGATAACTTTAATAGTTTTGTCGCCGTAGACAACACATTTTTCGGTCATATTTGGACCGCGTTAAACAGAAAGGAACCAAGCCACATCAGCTTTTGCCAAATTCAATCGGGCAAGTTAATTTTTTTCATGAAAACGGTTGTGCGGATTTTCGTGCAAATTTCAGTGAAAATTCTCCGTAGAACGAAGCAAATTCCTTGAAAATTTCAAAGGAATCCGCACAAACGATCTCTCGTAAAAAATTAAATTGCCCAGTTAAATTTGGCAATAGCAGATGTGGCTTGGTTCCTTTCTGTTAAACTCGGTCCATTTCTAGTAGAATCACTAAATGCAAAAAGGGCACATGTCCAGAAAACCAAATTGTCCAGGAGACACAAAAAACCGTTTATTATGTCTCCTGAACAATTTGGTTTTCTGGACATGTGCCCTTTTTGTATTTAGTGATTCAGTATAGAAATGATGATCACTCGAATTTCTTCGCATTAACCTTCAGAGGATTACGTATTTTAACGCTTTCTAATGATTTATTACTCTACTTCTCAATTAATATATGTAAATTCCGAAAATGTGCTGTCTGTTACCTACGCGGTAAAACGCCAGCGTAACAGTCAGTACATTTTCGGTCATTCAAATATTAAAATTGAAAAGTAGAGCGATAAATTTTTGAAAAGCGTTATAACACGTAACTCTGTGTAGATTAATGCAAAAAAAAATCGAGTGACTATCATTACTACTAAAAATATGACCGAAAAATGTTTTGTCTGTTACGGCGACAAAATTATTCTAGTTATCGTGAAACCACCTCTAAGAACTTGGTCTTCTAGACCTGAGGTTTATTGAATTCAGATGGAATCCTGCCATCCCCAGTAAAAACGGGAAAAATTAGAGGAAAAAGTGACTTGATTCAAACAGAAACATGATCACATTTACCGCCGAGAAGATTTCCTTTTGAATCAAAGAAGAAAATAATGCTTGTTCAGAGCAGAAAAGATGATTGTGTAAAAAGAAAAATCACTTACATCAAGCAAAATCCCGCTTTCATTTAGCGATTTAATTCTTGATTCAAACTAAAATCTTCTCGACGGCATACTCAAGAATGTTTTTGCACTTTTGTCAAATCACTTCATCATTTGTTGAATGTTTTGTCAAATCACTTTTTTCTCTAATGAATTCAAAAATTATGCTAAACGTTATTAAATGCGGATGCTAGGACTCGGTGAGTTTTTGGACTACCGCTCTCTTTTTGTGCCGTAGAATCTTGATTTATTTTGTAAGGAAAGCTCCGTACTTTCAAAGAATGCCTGTCGTTCTTAATATGTTGGAGCGCCTTCAATTTCGGATGATACTGTGCAACACCTCTGTTGTGAAATAGTTGCTTGAGGCGCCGTGGCGCGTGGCACGCTGCGGCGCGGCGGCCGGCCGGCCAGCGCCTACAAACCTAAGCGGATACTTCAAGCGTTGCGCAATGCGTGAAGTATCCCCTTAGGTTTGTAGGTGTCAGCACGCGTTCCGCGCTGGCAGCACGCCGCGCGCCGCGCCGTTCCGCTCTGTAATAGGAATAGGCTCTAATATTTAAAGTCGCTGAGTCACCGTTTTTCTACTCATGATTTTGAACTGTTTGCACACTCTACATGGATTATTCTCATTTAAATTGATAAAAAAAAAAAAAAAAAAAAAAAAAAAAAAAAAAAAAAAAAAAAAAAAAAAAACATGTATGTAAGGAAAATACAATGTGAGTTTTGTAAATATATGCTGGTTCGGTGTCAAAAATGACTTCCAAAGCATTTAAATTTTATCTTTTATATTTTGTACTTTCACTGTGCTGTAGCGATGTGTACGCGCAACCAAACGCTCAATATTGGACGTATTTGACTCTAAAATATCGACTTCAAATTAGTTAAAACCAAAGATTGCATGCTTCTTGGTTTTTTCCCCTCTTTTACATATATTCATTTTTGTATAGTTCCTCTCAACACAACTACGGCTCATGGAAATTATTATCGATGCCATCGCTTGGAAAAAGTTTTACAAATATGCGCCACCTTTTAAAAATTTACATGTTTTTCAAATGAAGTAATATTTTCATTTAAAAAAAAAGTGAATATAAGGTATATTTTATATAAAAAATTTGAAGGATAGAAATAAAACCAAATATTCACCAATGACAATTTGAAAAGATGAATCAAAAGAAGAAAGTAACATTTCATTTAAAAAATGAGTCACTACCTCCTTCTCTCTCAATTTTCTCATTTCGATATTTTCAACATAATGTTACATACGAACTAAAATATAACGCTTGGACCAAGTCACTGTTGCATATTTTACGCGTAGACAGGTGAGCGGTAAAAAAATCGTTGGTGGAATGTCCTGAAACCGTTCATAGGGACGGCTCCTATCACCAAAGGATAGTCACGTCACTGGAGATAGTGCTCACTGGTATAGACTAGTATTATGAGGCTGTCAAAGAATCTCTAGCTTACATTTTTGGAGGGGAAGTCAATTTCGGTGAGACTGTTGGGCTCCTCCGGGAAAGACTTCTGGTCGCTGTCATCTGTGTTGTCACGTAAAGTAGAGCGGCCGCTGTCTGATCAACAAAAAGAGAGGAGTTACAGCATCAAGAAGGAACTGGTGAGTATGTTTCAATATCAAGCACACAAAATATATTTGTAGTTTAATAGATTCCTCAACGCTAAAATGGAGTCACGATGAGTATATAAAAAAGTCTGGAATTCACCCCTCAATATACACATATTCTATGTAATCCGTTCCTGGAGTATTTTCAAATTTTCCCGTGCTTTGAGCGCTTTTTAATTCCTTGTTGGCATCAAAGTTTGCCCCGGTAGAAATGTAAAAAGAGCTAGCCTAAAAATATAACGATCTCACAAACTGTTAAATATCTTTCACGTCTACCATTTTTTCTATCATTTTGAAGCATTATTTTTCTCTTAATGCGGAAAAAGAAAAGAAAATGGTTTAACAAGAGGAGAGAAAATAGAAATCATACCTGTCAAATGTCAAAAACCGTTCGTGAGATTGTTCGTGGAATTTATCGTTAACTCTAATGTGAAGCAGATCCGTTCACCATATCTATTGGAACGTGGAATTAAAAAAAATTGACTAAAATAAATACTAAACTAACAACTTAATATGGGGAAAAGGCTGCAAGGGAAAAATATTTTTTTATTTTTTTTTGGCGGCCTTTTCCCCAAATTAAGTTGTTATTTAATTATGTGAATTTTGGCTGATTAAGTTGTTTTTAATAAAATAAATACTCTGGTTATTTTACCTATATCGTCCATAAGCCTTTGAATTACAAAGTGTGCACCGTTCTGCTCTTGATCGTAGTTATAGTATGTTTGATCCTCAAGCCTTTCTAAATTTTCTGCTTGCCTGGAATGGGAAAGGGAATGGCTTAGAAATCGTGACACTTAAAAAATTAGCCCTCATATATACCGCCTAACAAGCTTAAATCTCCTAATATAAATTGACTTTCTCTTTAACGCAAATGCGTCAAAATGATGTAGCACTCTACGAGTCAACCAAGTCAGTCGACAGAGGATTAAGACATATTAGAAAATCAACTCAACGCGCCTTCAAATTCAGAAGGTAGGCCAAAAAAGCACCGTAATGCACGAATAGTTATCTCAGCAGCGCCTTCCTTTACATCTGAGTTCTTTTTATCTCTTCTCTTTATCTCTTTACTTTATCGCTTCTCTTTATATCGTGAGAAACCGAGTATGTCAATTTGCGAAATTGTAGACTTTCTGTTATACTTTATTTTTTCTTTAGAAAACTAGTCGCCGGGATCTCTTGAAAATTTCTTTGAATTTTTTTCTCTGTCAGCAAAATATATTCTATAAAAATTTCAAGTCATAAAGTTGATTCGTTTCTCCTTGAAAAAATAAAATGGGATCGGAAGTTCTAAAACACCGCAACGGAGATACGTGGTTTCACAATTCAGCCATTGATCCTTCTCTTAATCTCTTCACGGAAAATAAAGTAGCACAATCCCAACTATACTCCTAGCTGCTTTTGGCGCCAGATATAAGAGTAGTTGCGCTACCGAGAGGTATGCTTGATTAAATGACACTTTCGGTAGACTCAACCGCGCCTCTGATTGGTGCCACTACTCTATTATCTGGCGCCAAAATCATTCAGGAGTATAGTTGAGATTGCGTGATGCTTTTTTTTCCGTGTTCCAATCAATGGGATTTCTTCCGACGGGCAAATACGTCCAAGTAATATTGCAAGTCGCGACTTTTAGTCGTCCGAGGTCAGTCAACAGAAGCCCAATATCTTTTAAGAAATTAATTCATCGCGCCTACAAAATCAGGAGATAGGCCAAACACAGCACCGTTACGCACGAATAGTTATCTCCACTGTGCCTTCCTATACCTTTCTTGTATCGAGAAGGACATCTCATGCATAAACTTCATCGTCGATCATGTCCTCAATACTGCCGTGCTAAGGAAAAACGCCGCATAAGCCCTCAGACGTCGCCAAACTTCCTCTGACAAATCATGAATATCTGGGGAAATTTGTGAATATTTTCCCGCCTATTTTTCAGAGTTGTGTTCGTAGTTTGATCTGAAGTGTCTAAAAATGTCAATGAAAAATATTAAAAAATTTGCTCCCAGTTGGAAGGACTTAGAGTCCCTTTATACTGAGAGTCAAGACAACACTCCGCATAGAGTCACAAACGGGAATAAAGATTACACAAATTGAACGTTTTTCGTAATCTTTGATCGGCTCATTCTTAAATTCCTTTCTCCGTTCCTTCTCTCATTTCGTTTGTTCCTTGTCGAACCCGAAATTCCTCGGTCCACTCCAGATTATAATCTTTGCAATTGGTGAAAATGTAATCTTTATTCCCGTTTGTGACACTGTGAAGGCCTAAAATCCGGTTAACCAATCAGAAATGGATTCGCATTGTCTTGACTCTCAGTATAAAGGGACTCTAGAAGGACTGACCTTTTGAGTCTTGCCGCTTCTTGGGCGGAGACGGCGGAATCGGAGCTGGCCTGGCTGGGGGCCCGACTGCTGCAGAACGGTGATGCCGGCCGCGAAGCGTGCACCTTCCGGGGGTCGTCCACCACGAAAAGGAGACTGTCGTTCGTGTCCTGCAGCTTTTGGTTCGTGTCGCTAGAATCAGTTACGCCGGTCAATTGGACAATGTTTTGCAATTAGGAATTAAAATTTCCGACTCAATTTAGAGACAGCATATCGACGGTGAAACTACCAGACCACGTATCTCGTTTGCGGTGTTTAAAAATTTCCACTCTCATTTTATTTTTTTGAAGGAGATCATATCAATATCATTCCTTGAAATTTTCACAGAATTTTTTCCGCACGAAGAGGAAAAATCACAGAAATTTTCAAGACTGGACGTTAAGTAGTTTCTCATTTAAAAAATAAAGTATGACAGGAAGTCTGCGACGTCGCAAACCGAGATACGTGGTTTGGTAGTTTCACCGTCGATATGTGCCATAAGTTTCCCAATGCAGATCGTTTCTTTTATGGATGAGCCTGAAATTGAAGTTCCTACATGCAAAATGAGGTCCTATGTTTAATGGCTTATTTGGAGAAGGTTGAGACCGCCAAAAGTCAAGTTCGAGAAAACGTGAAAAAACTTGATTCTTTCGACAATTAAAGGGCTTGGAGAACAAGAAGCATGAGTTCTGTTTTCTTCTTTTTTTTTTAAAAAAAAAAAAAAATTGAAATATTAATTATTTCAGTATAAAATTAGTTTTAAAATATATTCCGTAAACCACTGAAATTCCAATTTTTAAGCACCAAAATGAGAGTTTGAACTTTCTTTTCGCCACAAGGCTCCATGTAATTTTGCAACTTTAAACATGTATTTCTTGAAATTTTAAATAAAAGGAAAGTGATAGCCTTGTCGACAAATATGCTCAGATAATCGAGGAGGATAATAAAGCGAATTAAATAATATAGATATCGCAAATGCGAAGGAGAAAACATTAAATTTTTATCTTACTGAAGTAGTTGGAGTTGCTTTTGAAAGTAGTCTGTTTCGTTTTTGAACTGTTGTGCAGATTCCTGCTGGCTGGAATGAAACAAAAGTTAATATATTTATTAGTAAAATACTTCTGAAAACATGAATATCTTACAATGAGAATAGAATAGGAAAGGGAAAAATTATGTAATCAATAAAAAGATCATTATTCTCCAAAATGTTAGTTATGGCTACGTCCAGACAGAGATATTTTTTCTCCCGTTTCATTCTCAAAATCTTAATAAAGAGACGCATTCACTCTCACACTAGCTGCGTATAGATATTCTGTCTTTACTCATACAAATAGACATAATTACATTATTCTTCCATAAGTCAAAATTACCTGAATTTTCGTAGCATTTAAGGCGAACATTAATCGAGGGGCTTGGAGGACAAGGCGCTTAAGTACAGTTTTTGAAAAAATTGAGATTAGTGGTGAGGCGTGAATGATCGATTATCGATATTTTCCCATTTAAAGCTGTGGTAAAGAGTCGATTATTGAGGTGTTCGTTGGAACACCCTGTTTATTAATAATTTTCCATATGTTTAAACTACAGATCAATCGGTGTATCGCAAAGCACGCCACGCCTCTGGAAAGTAAATCTAGTCTAAACGCATAGTCTGTGAACAATTCGCTCCCGAATTCCAATTTTTAAGCATCAAAAAGTAGGTTTGAACTTTCTCTCCCCCATAAGGATCCATGTAATTTAGAATCTTCAAACACGTATATCTCAAAATAGCAAAAACTGCACTTGTGCGCCTTGTCCTCCAAGCCCCTCAAGTCATATCACAACGTGGATTCGCATGTTCAGTTATGCCTTCTTCTGAAAATACAATCAGTACTTATTATTAACTGACCTACCATTATGAATTGGATTGCATTTTGCAAAAAGGGACCACTAGCATTGCAATGTTGCTAAGATTGTGCAACTTCTTTTGTCTTGGAGGAAAAACCCGATTATCCCATCCCACCTATAATCCCATCCCACCTATAATAGTTATCCGACCTATGTCATCAATTCTTTCGTTCCCGATAACTATCGTTAGATTTACGTTAGCCTATTCAAATTTGGTAACTTTGTCCATTTTGGTCTTATAAAGAACTGTGTAGATTTTTGGTTAAATCGCACTTACCGTTTACTTATAAACGGTAATTAACGTAAGTGCCCTACTTACGCTGTTTTCCACTATTCTGTTTTTATGAAAGTTCCATTCCTTGGTTTCCTTGGTAACCTTTGTTTGCTATCAGCTGATGTTTTATTTCAATTTCTTTTCTTCTTTTTTTCATTTTTTTTTTTTTAAAATAAATCCTTGCTAGGTTAGTTCTAATTTTTTTGCCTCCCCCCCCACCCCTGCTCATTTTTCTAGCTCCATCACCCTCTCCCCTCAACTCATTTTTCAATCGATTTTATCATTTTTTTTTTTTTTTTTTTTTTTTTTTTTTTATGGCATGTCTTGCTCCCCTACCACAATTTTTTCGGGGTTACAGATATTTTAGCGGCCTCTAGACCCGTGATTCCAGTCACGGGCATTTCGCTAGTTTCTATTTTATTCGCTAAAAACTGTGAATTTAACACAAAAATTACCATCTAAATGTCATAGTTTCTCACGATTTCCGCAATTTTATTGCAAAGGTTGAAGTTGCACAATCTTAGCATCATTTCAATGCTAGTGGTTCCTTTTGGCAAAATGCAATCCAATTGGTTCTTGCGATTAACTTTTCAAAAGTATCGAAGGAACCGGGGCGGGGGATCAGGGCCGAATTCAGGGATGGCCACATGGGCCGCGGAACATGGTGGCAAATTTTCCTATTTTTTTAAATGTAGGTATAAAAAGAAAATCGGATTAAAAAAAAAAATTACAGACGAGAAAAGGCGACAAAATCTCTCATTTCCTGAGAGTATAGTAATTTCTAATTTTGTTGTCTTTCGGTGATACAAGAGACAGCACTTTCAATTAGTCTAGTTAAGAGAGAAACCAAACACGCAATTTGGCATGGAGCGGCAGGGCGCAAAGAACAATAATGACGAGGACTTGAGATGAAAAGGAGAACCCCTTAGCGCGTCGGCATGTAACACATATTAGCGCCTACAAGACTGCATGAATACTTCACGTATTGCGTCAAACACAGTGCGGTCAGCAGCGGCCGACGTGAAACGCATAGCGCCTACATGACTGCATGAATACTTCACGCATTACGTCAAAAACAGTGCGGTCAGCGTGAAACGCATAGCGCCTACTAGACTTCGTGAATACTTCACGCATTGCGTCAAACACAGTGCGTTCAGCAGCGGTCGGCGTGAACCGCATAGCGCCTGCAAGACTGTAGGAATATTTCACGCATGGCGCCAAACACAGTGCGGTCAGCGCGGCGGCGGAAGTTAAAATTAATAAACCACATTTATGTTTGTTCTTGCATAATCCTTACGTTCATTTCTTTCAGATGGAGTGCCTTGTTCACACAGAGATAGGTTTAAGGGACGTAACTTTCGCGCAAAGTTCCGTGAACTTTTGTTAGGAGTGTTGAAAGGGTTTTTGCAAAAAATGTGTCCAACACGAGTGAACGAGTCTTATGCACCCCTCCCCCTCCGACACGTTCACTTGATGGTTTTTATTAATGTTTCGAAACGAATTAAGAGGGGGCGGCAAAATACAGGCGGCCCAAGGGCGGCAAGTAGGAAAATCCGGCCCTGGGGGGGGGGGGGGGGGATAATGGTCGCTATCATCCCAACCTCCCCTGTGTTAGCAAAGAATGCAGGAAAAGATAGCAACAATATGGAAAAAACTCTCTATTGGGACCGATACAAATAGTTTTCATATTGTTTGCGTCTCGTATCGCCTCCCAAAGCCCTCATCGTCGTTGCCCCTGACTTAACCCTTGCTTTCAACATTTCGCGCTGATGAATTCCTCGATTTTTTTGCACTATATGACATCTGTTGAGCAAGTCATTTTGGTGCTTAGTCGGAGCAATTTGTTTGGACAGGTGTGCCAAGAAAAGGTGACGTCATGGGCATGTCTAGTCCTCGCATAATTCCCATTTTTCTCTCTTTTTGAGTTCCGTCAGAGTGGAGACCGAACGCTTTTTTATAACCTAATCTTTGCCCTCGCGTTTTGCAATCTGCGGAGTTTATTGCTTCGGGCGTATGGCAGCTGTCTAGGCCAATAACCTTGGCCGAACCTCTGAACTTTTAGGAAGGAGAGAAATTTCGTAGATACATAAATGTTGCAGGTTGACAGTCAAATTAAGTATTTTTTTGAATGCCTAGGCACACAGGTAATCAAGTGACTATTAGCAATTTAAATACAATTTATTTTATTTACAATGTACACTTTAGTAAATTACTAGTGTTGTGGGTTTCAATTTTTTTTGCTTCATGTTTACCATCAAATCATATGTACCTTTTTGGCCTTTCAATGCCTTTACAGAACAAGTAAATCAGTGGGTACTATGGAGACGGTCCATAGGATCCAGAAAAATGGTTTCAAAACTTAGGAAATACGCTCAGTTATGTAACTTGAGTATACTTCACCAACCCTATCAGTATGCCATAGTTTTCACCCTTTGGTTTATAACAACCAACTGTATCAACTGATAAAATTGCTGGATTTCCCTTTGTTTCCTTTGTCTATCGCTTTGTCTATCAATTTCAAAGAATTAGCTCGCTGAACCAACTGAAAATTAATCCTCCGGTGTCCACACTCTCACAATAAAGGTGCTCTACCTAACCCCTTCGATAATCTTCTACCCCACCTCGCCTCTGTGACATTTATTTATTGTGAACGTCTTACCTAAGAAGTTCGCGGCATTTTTTCTCATACTCGACTTTTAGCTGAGACATCTCCGAGCGAAGAACGGCCAGATTAGCCTTTGTGTCGTTCAGCATCATGCGCAGTTCTCTGTTTTCCACCAAGCTGGGTTTCTTAGAATTATTTATTTGTTCTGAATCCCCTCGCTTAGTAGATAGAACATCGTTCATCTGAAAAAAGAAGAGCCGATAGAATGTTTTAAGATTGTAATTTATATAATCAGCTGCGAAAGATTCTTGTCACAAAAGCTCAGCTGACCCAGCAACTGCTAAATTCGAAAGGTGCGTATCTCGATTTCAATGTTTGAAAATCTCCGATTATGATCTATATTCCACAAAGAAAACTAATTAAAATATTACGCTCCATTTCTGTGTGATATTTTTAGAACGAGGAAGGAAAATTCACTGATAATTTCATTAGAATTTGTTAGTTTGTTTTCCTTTAAAAGAAGAAAACTTAATCAGATATTTTGAAACGCTGTACTTAATAGAGATACGCATTTTTCGACTTCAACCATTGATGTATAATAGGGACGATGTACAAATGAATTAAATCAAAGGGAACTCACAATCCAATGGTGCAGCGAAATTATTGAAATAAAGTTGAAATATAATGCAATCAAACTTGCATTTTTTTCCGCCACAAAATTACAGTAATTTTATATAATTTGGTGAAAAGATGCCGAATTGAAACGAAAAATGAAAAGACGTATATAGTTTGATGTATAAGAGAGATAGGCAGCTCTTAATGCAAAGAAAACTGAAAGTTATCCCAATTTTACAGCGACACATTTCGATTAGAAGAGCCCCTTCAATTGGTAGATACGCAACATACACAACACTCCACGCTCTGAACCCAATATAGCAATAATACGGTCACATCCGCAAAAATATCAACGAGAAAATGTTCTAAATGTATCTGCTCAAGATCACCATTGAAGCTTTTCTTGTTTTAATCTGTCATTGTGCAGGGCCTCTTGTGAAGCATCACGAAAAATTCATCGTTCGTTTACAACTAAGCGTAACGCTAATTCCTCCACTATTCAGATGAAACTGTTCTTGAAATTCGAATATTAATATGACAGTGGGCTGATTATCGAAATTCATACACCGAAAAAAATAATATGCTACGTTTTAGCATCTAGGATGTCAAAAATGTGTCCGGTGATCCCAAGATGCTGCCTTTACTGCCCCCGCAGTTGAATTTGCATTCACAGGATGTAAAATTAACTGCGGGGGCAGTAAAGGCAGCACCTTGGGATCATCAGACACATTTTTGACATCCTAGATGCTAAAACAGCATATTATTTTTCTCGGTGTAGCCAAAGCGATAGACTGAAAAGACAAAGAAAGAATGGAGTGATTCGATCGGTAGGAGCGGGTAATTTCAATGAACAAAGTCGGTAAGTAATAGATTAAAAAACGGCAACGCAAGAGAGACCCTATAGTTATTCCAGGATTACATTGATCAAAATAATATTTGTGTTCTTGTATTAATTTTGGTTAATAGGGAAGGCGAAGTACAAAGCAACTCAAATTTTGTGTTGATTTTGGTACGATTTGCGGTGAAATCAACGCAGAAAACAATAGAGAGAGTAGGACACCCCAGAGTCAACCAAAGGGCTGGATTATTTTGTATTTTACTTCCCATATTAACCAAACTTTCGTGTTGAGTTTTCTCTCTGTGTAGTTTATGACAACCACTCGTTCCAGCCAAGGGAGCGATGCATTCTCTCTTTGTCCTCTTTGTCTATTGGTTCGTTTACCAATTTCAATAATCGGCTCGCTGGCTTGCTTAGCACTATCCTTTTATCTCTACTTTGGCCCTTTCATTTGTGGTCAGTAAAGACTTACTTTTTGCAGAAGTTTAAGATGGGCTTGAAGCTCTGAGGATTCTGACTCCATTTTGTCCATGAGGACGCGTTTTTCGTTCTCGAACTGGATTCGAGCCTCTTCGCGAGCGTTCTCTTCTATTTTCGCCACTTGGGCGTCCAGCTCCTCCTCCAAGCCACGCAGCCTTTGTAGGTGGTTCTCTTTCTCCCTGTAATAATTATAATCCCTCGTTACAACCTCAACTATGTGCTACTCGCAAAAATGGACTACATTTTGCAATTTGGAACTACATATATAAACTCCGTAAACGACTATGTGCCATTAGTTTCCCTATGCACATGAGTGTTTTTCTAGAATCACCGGAATTTGTAGTTCCAAATTTCAAAATGCAGTCCAAATAGTGCTTATCAAATGGATTGCATTTTGCAATAAAGAACCACTATTTCTGACCCATTTTAGAAACAACATACATGCCATTGTTTTCCCTATGCAGATATGTGCTTTTATGGGAGAGCCAGAGATAGTGGCTCCTTATTTCAAAATGTAATCCAAATCATCGGTTCCCGACGAAGGAACGTAACTCCATTCCAAGGTTGTAAAATTGACTCAAACAATTCCATTTTCTACAGGAACAATTTCGATTCAAAATTTCCCTAATTTTTGCATGAGATCAGGGGAATAATCATAGTTAAATTTATATTCAGAAATTCCCAAATTTCTCCAGGTAAAAATGCAATATGCGAGGGGAAATTTGGCAATATTGAAATGTAGTTACGTTCTTTTGTGATGGAAACGACGAAATACGTCATGGAACCAGGCCAAATCGTCGCCCCTCTGACGTAAGGGCGTATCTCGATTTCCACATGAGCCCTGGAAAGCATGGAGTTATATGGACAACAGGGCTCACCTGGAAATTGAAGTACTATCCTTGACGTCAGAGGGGCGACGAAATGTGCCTTAAGATGGGGGAACAACAAAAATGAGATATTAATACAATATGCAGAACACAGGTTATTATGCTATACTCCAAATTTTTCGGTCAACCGAACCGAAAAAGTTCGGTGCTCAATGAGAGTTGAAGTTCAGTATCTGACGGATACTGATCTTGCATCAAGGCGCATCAATCATCTCAGTGTAGTATCCTTAGGTCGAGACACTAACCGAATTATTGAGCCTGAGATACTCTGACCGTAGCCTCTAGGCTCTCTCTTATGCAGGTGCTTAAACTGACGAGTCTGTGCATCTCTGAAGAGTAGAGAAAAGTAGGAACGCCTTCAATTTTTGAATGGGCAACACGCACAATAATGGAACACGAATAGTTGCATCAAGGCGCCGTAATCGACTCGATCTAGCTGTTATGAGGGACTATCGTCGCACGGTGGATCGAGTCATAGGGCAGGCCGGACATGGCACATCACGCGACTTGGTTTGCTCATTTACGTAGTGTTTGCGCTCATAAAACAAATCAGGATACATGACTCTTATGTATTTTTCGTCGCAGATTTCATTTTTGATGACTATTTTCCTGATAATTGGGTTTAGATATGTGTTTTGGCACAATTTCAGATAAATAAAGAGATATTGTTTAACAACAGATAAGTTTAAACTTTCTACACTCATTTTAATCGGAGTTTTAAGTGTTCAATGGACTTTTTTCTCCGGTAAAATGTTTAAATATCGTATATAAAACGTATATTACTCATCTCTTTCACAATTCCCCCTCCTCTCCCCCAAAAAATGAATTAATAGAAATCCGAAAATGTTGAGAGGAAAACAGAGGATCTCCTTTCCCCTTCATTCCTGGGGCACCTTTTTAGCTTTCTAACAAAAGAAAATGACAAGGGGGAAAAATATGAGAGAAAAATACAAATCAAATACACATCAATCAACACAAATCATGTATTATCCGAGCCTTCCTAATTAAGGGCCCCGCGAGTCACCATTGTACACTGCCTTTATTTATACTTAGGTATCTAATGGAGCTTCTTCGGCTTAATGATTGCTGCTGAAGCTCATATTACCTCAATTTTCTCTATTAACTTCTAATTTTCCGAAGAAATTAAACATAAAAAAAAAAAAAAATCGATGTAAAAAAACGTGAGTTTTTGGGAAATAGTTAGAAGATAGAAAAGAATTTAGGCCATTTTTTACTTTAGCATCAAGTAGTAGATGAAAAATGCTCCATTAGACTCCAACTTGATATAATTTTCCCGTCTTTTCAGACGCAAAACAAACGGATTAGTATCATATGCGTCGACTAGGACATTTGAGAGGAAAACCCCGTTATCTAAAACAACGTGGACATTTTTTTAACCACGCAAGGCATGTTTTCTCATGTATTTTTGTCTCCTGGATTCGAAAATGACCTTGGTTTCTCTTTACCATGCACCAGTTTTCCGGAAAATCACATTTCCCGAAAAGTCCATTTGAAGTGGAAAATCTCAATTTTCCGGAAAATCGGTGGGTGTAGGAAAAAAACCAAGGTCATTTCCGGACTCAGCACTAAAAATTACATATAGATCACCTATCAAATGCCCGGTGTTTATTTGCCACAGACCTGTGAAATTCGAATTCTCTCGAGCCACCATTTTATGAACTTCACTTTTTCAAAATCATTTAAGCTTTATTCCCAAAAGGGCACTTTGGGGCAGCAAATTTTTCTTGATAATGAATCTTCAGGGATCAGTTAACACTGCTATACAAAGGTTTCCCTGAAATACGCTGAAATAGCAAGTTAAAAGTCTAGCTATATTATTATTTTTACGGTATTGAGAAGGGTACTTTTAAGCAAGAATACCGCTTATAAAAATAGCGATATTTTAACTTGTTATTAGTGAAATATATTCTACTTAAGGAGGAAGACAAGCTACTTTAGTCAGAAATTGTCAGAAATCTATCGGAGGGAAATGCCAACAGGCGAACGGTTTGTCCCGAGTGAGGCAACATTTTTCGAGTGCCGCCTGAGCCACTTTAGGAGGCTGTGTGCGTTAAACTGGGGTTAAAAAATTGAAAACCAATACCTGTATCATAAAATATAACTCTTTGGGAAGACATTCACATCAATGAAATGACTATTTGTGAGAATCGCCCATGTCCGACTTTTTGCAGGTTTCGATCCACCGTGCGTCGGTTAGCGCATAGATTGCATTAGAAGTGAACGACCGGTATAATTTTTAAACTTCTAACCAACCAGTCGTGGACTAGTTGCCCATTTTACGGACTACGTAAGAACATCGGTTAGTTCGCGGACCGGGCAAAAATGCTTCCCAATTCACCGACTGGGCCATTTTGCCAACGCAATACTCGTACTGACAAAACCGAAATTCTCGCCAGGGCATTTATAATTAGAATTTTTATTGATCCAATTGACAATTTCTCTTCATGAACATTAATAATACAGAAAAGAGAACTTTTTTTAAAAACAAAATTCCTTTTTTCGAGATCCTTTTTAAATTCTCGTCGTTTAATCCTATTTTAATGTTATGTCATGTGATGCTTTAAATTCTCATCTGTATAGTGATCCATTTTTTGAAGAAAAGACTTTCTATGGTCTGATACAACCGTGCAGTCATTGGTTCATATTAATAATTAAGATGCTGATTTCACTTACTTCGTAAACATATCCTCCAGTTCCCGCTTTTCATCATGGAGCTTTTTGACGTCCTCGATGAGTGAGCTCAAAGCTCCTTCGAACTGGTTCAAAAGTTCGGGGCAAGCGTTCGCAGTCTGTAGTTCTTCGTAGAGGTCCGCAAGCTTCTTTCCACTGGAAATATTCCCGAAACGTTTTTTCATTTGAATTTTTGACAAAGCCACGTGTCGTATGTGTCACTCAAATCCTTATTTCACTTTGCAGCACATCAGCAATGAATAATTGAAACTGATAAATAATTAGCCGTAAGACAAAATGCGCGATACTTAAACGGTTAGTTGAGTTAACATGCAGTCTTGAAATTCCGGGGGGGAGGGGGGTGGGAGCTCCACTAAAATCTTTCGCACGAATACCAACCGCAATGTATGCTTTAACTGAACTTTATGTTATGTTGTTAAATAAACAAACATTAGGTTGCCAGGCCTAATCTCACTTCCATCAACAGACCTTTGCAATACTTATCGTGGAACTGGTTGTTAATATCATACATATTTCTGTAAAGTATAATTGGTATTGAGTTCCAAAATCTATCGCACATGATCAACAATTTAGAATTTTAGGTATAGGATCGCGGTTTTGAACGGTTTGAAAAATACGCATGGTTCTTAGTTCATTTTATATCTTTCAAAAAAAAAAAAAAAATAGCACTTAAAGAAAAAAGACCGACGGTGATTTTGTTTGCCTCTTAAATGTCAATTTTAGAAAGAGACACGAATGGTCCATCAAATGTTTGCTATCTAAAAGTGCCGGCACGTTAAAATATTTTGAAATGAAGGGTGTGCTAAATTTAGCAGCCAAAGCATCAGTTTATCGCGGGGTTAAAAGCTGAACGATTTCTGATGAGAACTATTGACGATGTCACTGACAAACTACTGGTTTTCAGATGTTGAGAAATGCTACATTTTCCACGAGGAACCAAGGCTGCACTTTGTCATCAAACGGCGAACTCGTGGTTATTTCCTCGACTGCAAATACGAGCAGTATGTTCAAGGATTGATGGATTTACAACCAATGGTGCCAAATATAAGAGGCCATTTTTGGGCTAAATATAAGTTTTGCCAAATAGGTATACCCAAGCCGATATTTTCATGTAACGGATAAGTAATTCTACAGTTGCCATTGATTTTGTTTTGTTTTATCGGTGGTTCTAGATTTGAAAAAAATCCAATTTCCTCGTAAAAAAAATATAATGGCGGCGGAAATTTTTAGTCGTCGCATGGCACTTGTGATAATTTAGGAAGGTGACGATTATTGATTTAAATACTTGATTTAAACAGCTTTTGATAAGTTAAGAAATTTCAGAATTCGGAACCGCATTTTTCGGCAACAAGGATTAAAACCAACTGAGCAAACAATCATTTCGCTGAATCTACTTCGGTTGTTTGATTTTTGCACAATTGATATGTCAATGTTGTTCCCAACTATTTTTCTCGAGCGAGCCGTTTATAAGGCGCATGCCGTATAGTAATCATGGTGACTTTTTTTTTAAAACTATCTTAAGATTATTACTCGCGTCTAAGCTCGAAATATTAGGAGCCCGTCAAAACCATCATAAATTAAAGCCATCACCAAAATTCCTTCTATTCGGGCTTATGACAGGTTTAAACATGTCTCTGGTCAAGAAAGTTTCAAGAAGTGTCACACAAGTTGTTTCGAAAAATTTTGTTGAATAGCCCTTAATTTTTTAGGTTCAACATTTAAAAAATAAGTTTTGCATCATGTAATTCGCGAAATAAATGTTCGCCAGTGCTCACATTTCACCAGCTAAATCCATATGAATGGACAGCGTTAAACAGAAAGGAACCATGCCACATCAGCTATTGCCAAATTTAATTTGGTAATCTAATTTTATGCATGAAAACGGTTGTGCGGATTTTTGTGCAAATTTCAGTGAATTTTTTGCAAAGTACGAAGCAAATTCCTTAAAATGTTCCAAGGAATCCGCACCAAACGTTCTCTCGTAAAGAATTAAATTGCCCAGTTAAATTTGCCAATAGCTGATATGGCTTGCTTCCTTTCTGTTTAACACGGTTCAAATTGTATTCATTTGATTAAAAGAACTCGGCGCTTTCTTACAAATCAAATTATCTTTTTTTGTGACCACATCAAAAGGTATGTACTCTGTAATCTCCAACTCCACGCACTTTTAATTTTCGTCCCACTTATATTGAACAAGATCTGTCGGGCCGGATTTCCATGATTGTTTTACATTCAAAAGAAGACATTCTCTAGATGGATCGGCGGTCTTCAAATTTTTGAATTCTGACACGTTTTTCACTGTCAATAAATAATCCTCTGAAAAGTCAAGCATTAGCGATCAGACTTCACGCCAACATTTTAAAGGCCAGTGGATGGCGCCTCATCTAATTCTTGGCCTTATCTAAAATTACTCAAGAGCCAATACGATTTTTGACCAAGAAATGGGCCACCTAGGAAAAACCTGAACTAGAAAATTACTTCATATGTTTCCATTCAAAATATTTCAAAGAAAACAATACAAACAACGGGAAATTCGGAAATCAACTCTTAGACCAGACATTGAAAAGTATTTTTAACACAGATCAAATGGAAATTAAACCATATAAAAATGATGTCCTTTGTATTTTTGCCATTCAATGACTGTTTATCGAAAACACTCATACTTTGTTTAAGAGTCGATATCCAGACTTTCCATTGTGTGATTCATTTTCATTGTGAAATTTCGAAGAGAAAATATTTTGCGTAGTACTTCAACTCACATATTATCTGGTGACCCATTGTGCAATAAACAAGGTAAGGCCGCAACAAAAATCAAGGGGGCTCCGACTCCGTGGGGGTCACTGAGTGACACATTGTAAAATGTTGTCGCCGACATGGTACCAAATTAGTCAAATTGCCCAACAGTGACCAACGTGTTGGTATCAACATTGAACAGCGTTGAGACCAAGTTGGTACCACGTTGGTGCCGTTTATGGTGTCAACATTCCACTATATTCACCAGCATGGTGCCAACATGATCACTTTCAACAGGGACACCGCAGAGAGCCCAAGGTGGGTGAGACCGCTTTGGGGCTTGAAGGGAGGGGGGACTTTGTATAATTTCACGTACCTTCTATTCAGGAACTTGTGGATGGTGCCTTCGCCGACCCCTGCAACGAGATTGGACCATGCTGCGCGCGCCTCCCCGGGGTCTCCCCCAAGGCGCCGCTGCTCCCCGCGTCCGCCGAAGGTGCCCAAGGGATAGGCCCTCTCGATGATCTGGATGGAATTTCGCCGCTCGTCAGGCGACATGAAGTGCCGGAAGCCCCAGGCAAAGTCCTCCAGACTCACCTACACAATCATCACGTACGTGACATGAACCCCGTTCAGCAAAAAGGAACCAAGCCTCATCAGCTATTGCCAAATTTTATTGGGCAACTTAATTTTGTGTATGAAAACGGCTATGCGTTTTGTGCAAATTTTAGTGAATTGCCGCATGGTACGAGGTAAATTCCTTAAAATTTTTAAAGGAATCCACACAAACATTCTCTTGTATAAAATCAAATTTCCAGGCTAAATTTGGTAATACATGTAGCTGATGTGGCTTGGTTCCTTCCTGCTAAACGCAGTCCAGTTCTTTTAATTTCAGTTTTGCTACCACAGGAAGTGGCATGGTCTGAAACAGCCTTACACTTGAAAGTCGATTGCCGAAGTCGGAGAATCCGCACCTCCAATTACGACGTTTCATATATCTGAATTTATTTTTTTTTTTTTTTATGAAAGAAAAACTAACCATCGGTTTTTCTTAGGAAGTTTCTGTTCTCATCATTCAAACCATGTAACAAATTATTTCAAGGAAATACTTTGGTCAGTATATTTCGAAAAAAATGAAAAATAATCGGCCATGTTTAAATTATGTATCTACTTTCGTTATAGTTCAGCGCTAAAAGTAGTTTTCACTCAGGTCAACTGAATTTGTGTTGCATGACACAAAATTGGACGTATTTCTGCCGAACAGAACTATGTGCATTACGACGTGAGCCCTTTTATGTATGTACACTTATGGGTCTCAGGGCTCATATCTTAATACACATACTTCCGTCTGACAGAAATACGTCCAATTGTGTTGTGCCCGAAAATACTCTTCCAACACTGTCGTTTCAATACAGCACAGCGTGTCTTCTTCAATCGACACAACATGTTGTGTTAAAGTGACCTCCGGATTTTTCTCAAAGTTTTGATGGAGGTAAACTTGCCATTAATTATAAGTTTGTGTGCAGTTATTTCAGTAGGTAAGCACAAAGTTACGACTTACTTATTTTTATTGAAAATTGATGAAGGAGCCATTTCCGATTTTGTCATTGGAATAAATTACAGCCATGATAAAATAAAGAAGGCAGTGGAAATGATGGCTAATGTACGACACTATGTATATTTATTGCGGAGTTTCAAAACTTCCGCTCCCTTTCACTTTTTCGAAGAGGAACAAGCCACCTATATAGCTTGAAATTTTTACACAATATTCTGCATATAGAAAAGAAAAATCAACAAAGCTTTCAAGAAATTGCGTCTACTGGTTATACAAAGAAAAATTAAATTATAACAGGAATTCTGCGACGTCGCAAACTGAGATACACGGTTTTGCACTCTTGCCATCTATAATTTGTTTATTTTATAGATTTAGGCCCTTGCAACTTTGGCCATTCTCACCGATGCAATTAGAATGGAGATTTTGTTAGGATTAATATCAGAAATAAAAGAAAGGTAGAATTCACATAATATCTCAAACCTTTCCATCGCCATCATGGTCCAAGTCCCCGAAGATGACGTCAGAATCCGATTTGTCGATCCCGAAGCCCGCGCAGAGGTCCCGGAACTCCTCGATATCGATGAGGCCGGTGCCTTTCCGGTCGCAACACCGGAAAAGCTCCTCCAGCTGTGGCTTCGCCATCCTGAACGGCGGGTTGCCGCTCCACGCACCGCAAGGCGCTAGCTGCAAACATCAACGATTCATTTGTCAATCACTGTTTAAATCTTCTAAACCAAAACAATTTCATCCGGCGGGATTTATTTTGACTTTAGGCACGGGCGGATCTAGACACCTCGAACAGGAGAAAGGGCGTAAGGGGGATTCGGGAGAATTTTTTGGATTTTTCTTCATCTTCTTCTTTTTCTTTCATTAACGACTGGGGCATAGCCCTGTCTATAAGGCCATCCAGTATCGAGCTCAATAAACTATATAAATATTAAAAATCTAAAAATCACTAAAAATAAAGGACTCGTCAAATATATTAAAAACAGCATAAAATCTTCAATCATCCTCAGGAGAAGAGAGCCAGCTTTGTGCCCATCTACTAGGCGGTCGTCCAGGTAATGTCTTCCCTAATCTTGGATTTTTGAAGCATCTAATCTGTAGTTTGAGTCAATTTTGTCATGAATATTTACCAAATGTAAGCGTCTTTCCTCCCTCATTCCTTCCTTTTTCCTTCCTCTGTACTTCCTCTATCCTTTTTCCATCCTTCCTCTGTCCTTACTCTATCATTCCTCTCTCCTCCGTTCCTTTTCTCTTTCTTCCATCTCTTTATCCTCCTCCTTTTTTCGAGCGAACAGCGGGGATTTTCCCCCTACGCCCCCCCTGAATCCGCCTATGACGTAGGGAACTAATATATCTGACTCATCCATAGAAGCACCTATTTGCACAGGAAATGTATGTGCCTTGGGTTGTTTCCAAATAAGCCAGAAATAGTAGTTCCTTAATGCAAAATTGGACGTATTCATGCTAAAAGGAACTATGTGCAAAGGGTTTGCCTGTAACATAGCACCATTCAGCACTTCAATGCGGAAACAAATCGATGATGAAACTACAGAAATGCGCAACTCGGTTTTGCGGCGTTGCAGACTTCCCGTCATACTTCATTTTTTCCATCGAAAACCATTAAACATCATTTCTTGAAAACACTAGTGCTTTTTCCTCTCTATTTGAAAAATATGCTGCAAAAAATTCAAGCTATGATATCAGTCAAGCTTCCTTCTGAAGAAATAAATAGGAGCGGAAATTTTGAAACATCGCGACCAGGATACGCATATTTGGAGTTTCGTCGTCGAAATGGCACCATCAGAAACCCAGCGGTTTCTGGTTCCTCCCAAAGGTTCCTCCCAACAATTTTGTTCCCCCCAAGATTCGGTTATGAATCCATATAATCGGAGCAAAATATTATGAAAAAATCACAGACCAAAACGACCGCCCCTGCTAAAGATGACGAGTAGGCTATTCAGAATTCGCAAACTCACATGAGTAGAACTTTCTACTCATATGAGTAGAAATCCTACTCATATGAGAAGAAATTCTACTCATATCACTAGAATATTCTACTCATAACAGTTGTAAAGTCCAACTCATATAAATTCAATTTTTTTTTCATAATTCAGAAGTGCTGTTTCTGACCAGGAGACACCGACGTAGAATGTAAAATGAAAACATTTCGTTCTTATGATTTTTCTGATGCGGTGACTAGTTTCTGAGATATCGGACACGGCCGATTCAACGCTGTACTCATGTGAGTTTAAATTTTTTAGTCATAGAAGTTAGCGAAAACTATATAGAGAAATTCTGCTCATATGAATTTAATTCTATTCATATAAGTCGAAATTCTATTCATATGAGTTGAAATTCTATTCTTATGACTTTGATTTTCTACTCATTTGTACTCACCATTTTTAGCAGGGGTGTCTTCATAAGAAAATCATTCTCATTGTTAGTTTCTAGACACATCCTGAAATGTCAGAGGACACGACCTCGTGCTAATTTTTCTTTCTCTGCATTGTCTCCTCTTATCACCTTCCGAATTTTTTTTTTTTTTTTCCGGTAGGAAGTGAGTATAAAACCAACGCAAAAACAGCTCTCAGCCCTTCCACATTTAGTGATCTCGGAAAAATCTATCAGTGCTTCTCGTCTCTGTGCTCGTGTTTCTAATCCTGTTAAATCTTCTGTTTCGGCATTATGAGTTTTCAACGGCTACTGTGCTTCTTTGGAATCCTCCTTCTTTGTTATTGGGTCCAGGCTCGACCCGAAGGCAGTAATCTCACTACCAATGGACTCACATTCGAATTTAGTCCCGCTAGTTAGCCCCTACAACGAACTCAAGATCAAGCGTCAACGTGGAGCCAGCAGTGCCGATCAAACTGAAGTAAAAAACTAACTATAGTATCTGCCGTTTTCACCTCTTGTAACCACGCGAATGCATCAGAAGACACCCATAGATATTCAAGCCTGAATAGATGGATTGAAACTAATGCAATAAGTGGCGGAGTTTTTTTCTGTTACCGCCATTTGATTGTCTGTAAGTCAGATTCGCGTTCTCTTAGTTATCGGTGGAATTCTTACCTGGCATGTCTCCTTATCAGTGCATTGAAAAAAAAAAGTTACGGGCTTTAGAGACATACCGTCCGTTCCGGGCTCAGAAGCCGAAAGTTCCGGGTGCTTCGATTGCTGCAGGATGCTACTCCCGGAACTTTCGGCCTCTGAACCCGGAACGCGGACGGTATGTCTAGCTCGTAAGTACGAATATCACGGCCGGAGTTTTTATTCAGTGCGTCTGAGCAGAGGGATTGGAGAGTGTATGGAAATGTCATTATTATGCGTGTAAAATGATGGTGAGTCGTGTATTAACTGTTTTTTTATTGCTGTCGATAAAGGGTGTAAAAAAAGTAACTTGATTCAGACATTACGAGAAATATAGATGCTTCATGAAAGTGGATTCAATTTCTTTATCGATTGTTTTTTCTCGCTAATTATTGTTTAAAATATAAAATAAGAGGTACCGTTCTGTCCACAATTTTACGAACTGTTAAAGAGATGCATAGAAACCCGCATGTTCACGATAGATGTGTTTTTCCTCTGGTATAAAAATATCTTAAATAGCGAAGATTGACTTGTAAATCAAATAAAAAGTATGCATACATCTACGTAGTTTCTTTGAAGATTGTTCGAAACCCTCCTTGTAACGTTTGTCAAACTGGGACAAAAAATTTCATGTTTAAAGTTCTTTGTGCAAGAGAAGGTCAACGCAAAGTTCGTTTTTACAAGTCTTGTCTATCTTCAAGATCAACTTTATCACGACTTCAGCGTAAAAGTCTTATTGCGATGGCAACTTTGATTTTACGAAGCATTTTACATTATTGAAAGATACACGGATAAGGATCATTAGGTGAAAATATAATGATTTCCAGAAAAAAACGCGACTACAGTTTACAAATCCACGTAAAATCTTACGACACGAATGGATTGTAAACCTGTAATTTTGAACAAAAAATTGAGTTCCAGAATTTGATTTTTTCATTAAGTGTGCCCTTGGATGAGTTTTACTCGAAAAGACTGATTTTTTTTATTCAAGAAAAAAGTCACGTACATTTTTTGATCCATGGCACCCAATTTTTTTTTTAAAAAAATTTCTAAGATTGTACAAATATACTGTTTTCCCCCTTTTTTTCTTCCACGAGACAAATGCATTTTTACATTTGTAAACTGTCCCTTCCATCAATATCCTGATGTTTCTGTAGATATTTGACACTCCTACCCGAAATAGTTGTTTTTGGCTGAACGGTGAAATGTAGGATAAAATTGTCTTCAACTTCAGTAAAAATGGTTAGATTCCAGATCAGAAAAATCTAACGTTTACTCTCTGATCCTACAAAACAATTCATCACAGAAACAGATAATAAGTTCTTAATAATGCCCTAATGCAGCTAAGACTCCCTTCACTTTAATCTCCCCCCCCCCCCTATGCAATCTCCTTTTCAAATATGTATGCACGAGTATGTATCTTTCATTGATCAATATCCTTCCAAGCTTTCTTGAATGCTCATTACTGCTATTTGCCGTTCTTCATATCGGAAAATGACGCTGTTTTGTTGCATCTGCCAGTCATAAGAGTCATCTGTAAGCGAATTATGTCATTGAGACAACAATGCAACGCAATTGACTTTTTGGATCATCTGTGCATACGGCTGAGTGAGCATGGCCACGGAACTGCCTCCGCATCCTGTCTACGGATTTTAACGAGCTCTGGATCGATGTGGAGATGAGCAACAAATTTCATGATATACTTAAAGAAAAAAAAATATAAGTATAATTTAAAGAAATATATTGCTACTGAAGGGTATTTTTATCCCATTTCTAGCATGGTTCCGTAGTACTATAGCACTTAAAATGCTTGACATCATTTGCTCCTAAGGCTCATGACTTCCAAGATCTCACTCTTAATTCCCTACGTAAATTGACAACGTTGATAAAAGTGTGTTGAATCACCTTTGATGATACGGTTAATTACTAACAGCCCTATGAGATATTGTTGTACAAGTATATTACCTCTTGATACGTGTTAAACTTTACATCTGCTTAAAAGCTGGCAGGTACAAATGTAATTTGAATTTAGTAGATTTTTTAGCAACACCATTATTAACATTAGATTTTTGGATCCAGCCAAGGTGTTGGATTGGACGTTAACGAGGTACTCCTTATTTGCATATAAAATTGTTTATTATATTTGCCTTATGCTTTTCAGCACATACGTAGTGTCATCATCATTACTTGGTCAATTGAAATCATAAAATTACTATCACATGTATATAGCACTCGTTACATTCGGTTAACGATGACTCGATCTGATAATGACACTAAGCGTTGAAATGAAGAAGGCAAATAAAATAAATCAATTTTATGTGCTAATAATAAGGAGTACCTTATTGATGATCCAAATCCAACACCTCGGCTGAATCGAAAAACCTATTAAATGTAAATTGAGTGCTTAGCAATTTCAAGCGCATGTCAAGTTTTTCAGTTCTAATATGTATCGGCAAAGTCGATAATCGTCACTTTTCGGTCAAAATATTGCAATATTACGAGATATCTCAAATTTTGTTTGATTTTTCCTTTAAAATTGTTGCATATATTTTCATGAAAATTTCAGGGATAAATTGTACCTACAAACAAAAATATCCGTAAAATTTTTAAAAGATTCTATTCATTTATTTTTCCGTAAAAAATGGAACGAGTTTTAGATGTTTGGCAACATAGCACAGAAGCGAAATTAACGCTGATGATACTTTGGCCGAAAAGTGACGAAATAATGGTCTGAAAAATGAATGAAAATTAATGGAAAAATGGATGGTCTAGGTGACGAAATGTTACTTAAACCATTAAAATTATCCCCCATGAACCCTAAAGTGCCTAAAAATAATCCCCGAGATCATTATGACTCAGCGGGCTGATTATTGAAATTGATTGACAAAACGATAGACAGAGAAAACATAGGGCAAATGAAGCACTACTATTGGTGGAAGTGGGTGGTTACAATGGACACAGGTGGTATGCAAAGACTAACTAACGGCAACCGACAAGAGACCTTTAGTCAGTCCATCATTTTCCCCCTTAGTCTGTAACAACCACCCGTTTCAACCAATAGGATTGCTGCATACTCCCAATGTCTTCTTTGTCTATTTCTATGTCTATCAATTTCAATAATCAGCCCGCTGAAGTAGTTGAGGGTCTTATTTGCCCTGCTGACAGATCTTTATCTTGCACGTTATCTACCCATTGGAGCAGCATTACACAACAAGTTTATCTACATGAGAACCTCGAGGGGGGGGGGGGTGGGGCAATATGAGTTCCTTGTTATGTGTATTCAATTTTCTCGTCCTCCTTTCATAGTAGCCCTCGGATATAAAAATAGCCTCGATCAGGCTTCAAAATTTAAATCTCTCAATGTAGATGAACTTTTTCCGCACAAATGGAATACATTTTGCAATAAAGAACCACTATTTCTGGCCCATTTTAGAAACAACATACATGATATTTGTTTCCCTATGCAGATATGTGCTTTTATGGGAGAGCCAGAGACGGTGGCTCTTTATTTCAAAATGTAATCCGAATGCATCACAGGAATACAGCAATTTACGAGTCAGTCGACATGGTTAATACATGAGATCAATACAGATTTGGAGATCAACCCAGAGTGCCTTCAAAA
Source organism: Bemisia tabaci (assembly GCF_918797505.1). Lineage (NCBI taxonomy): Eukaryota > Metazoa > Arthropoda > Insecta > Hemiptera > Aleyrodidae > Bemisia > Bemisia tabaci. The sequence goes on from NC_092798.1 coordinate 7,488,008, forward strand.
TCAGAAGATAGGCCAAAAATAGTACCGTAATGCACGAATAGTTATCTCAGCAGCGCCGTCCTTCTCCGGCGGGGCAATGTGATCCTAGAAACTTGGACCAGATTTTGCCATAAGGAAGTACTATTTATGGCTCATCAGTAAAAGTAAGTATCTGCTCAGGGAAACTAATGGCACATATGTTGATTTTAAATGAGCTAAAATTGTTAGTTCCTTATACAAAATCTGGTCCACTTGATCGGTAGCTTGTTGAATGAGTTTAATCCAAAAAGTTCAGTTATTCAAAGTTCTTCAAAGTTTAGTTTAGTTTTTTAGTTCCTCTCCCGTAAACTCCATCGAACGAATCGAAATTTCCAGAGGGATGCAACCAGCAAGCTCGATTTTGTCTTTCGGAATCATAATCGTATATCGATGGTGAAACTGCAAGAGTGCGTATTTCGGTTGCGGTTTTTCAAAATCTCCGCTCCTCTCTTATTTCTTCAACGGAAATCGAACGAACATGCCAATTGAAATTTTCACAGAATAATTTTCACATGGAAATGGAGAAGAAAAATCATTGAAGTTTTCACGAAATGACGTTTGGTAGTTTTCTACGCAGAAAATAAAGTATGAGAAGAAGTCTGCAAAGCCGCAAAACGAGATACGCATTTCTGCAGTTCCACCATCGATATTTTCTTGTATATAATTGTTAACTTTCAGCACATTTTAAATGCGGCTGCAATTGTAGGTGGTACACAGGTCACTCAGAAATTCGTGGTTTTATTAGTTAAACTTACGGTCTCATAACGCCCATTGATCAGAACAATCATTTCCAAGGGTTAAACTTACGGTCTCATAACGCCCATTGATCAGAACAATCATTTCCAAGGCGTCAAGTTAAAAGTAACATCGCTCGCAAAATCTCGCCAAAAAGAACAGCCACTTTCATTAAAAACAACCGAACAATTGCATTCGTGAACAAAACTTCAGAATACTGATGAATTATGCAGTCTCAGGACATCTTCTTGTTCCCGAAGTGTAGAGCTGATAATGCTCTATACGCTAACACCTGTCCGAATTGTCGTAGTAAATTTTCAGCAGATAATTTTGTCATTCCGGTTGCATCATAATTCCTAGTTTTCCTCAGATAAGAGGGCAAGGTCACGAGCTTTGAAGGTTAAGACCGTGCAAAATTTCCTGGTTCCGTGCGTTCCCCTAATGCAAGATTTTTAAGCACGGTCATTGTTCAGTACGGCGCGGCGCGCGACAATACTTCTTGAGTGATGCTTTAAGCGTATTAATGCTTCTTGAAGTTTTGAAGATCTAATTGTAAATGTAGGCGACGTATGAGCTTCTACATTTTGCAGTTAGGAACTATAATTTCTAGCTTATCCACAAAAACACGTATGTGCACATGGAAACTAATGGTACATACGCTGTTTCTAAGCCGAGCCTAAAACAAATCTGAATTGCAAAATGTAGTCACTCATTTGGAGTGCTGTTGAATTTGCACAACTTTTTGCTTCGATCGCAACTTTGATGAACTCGACTGTCCTACTAAGTATATTGTCACGCCTAAAATTTACAGTATTTTCACTCATTTTTCGATGCAAGTATTAGCATATTTGTGGTAGTTTTCTATGCATAACACACGAAGGTTCCTCAATCTGCGCAGCACGCCGAAACTTATACGTCGTCTCTGCAAAGAATGTCTCTATTACATGATGCTTACTTGAATCATATGATCTGTTTACTCGATTGATTTAAAGAAAAATGCACCGACTCCAGTTTCAGCGGATATTATTGTAAGACTTAAATGGATGACGCGACTTAAAAATCTCACTTTTTGATTGTAGCGTTTCAAGAATGGGCGTATATCCGTTGTGTACTTACCGCTATGTTTAATACACATTTTTCTGTAGAATGTGTCCAATCACTGATCTTTTTTCAGGAAGAACTTCGAAAAAAATCCGATTAATTCAGCAATGTAAAATGAATCCCCATTACAACGCATGGGCGGATCCAAGAAGGGGGTGCGGGGGGCGTAAAAAAGTACGCCCTTCCGCTCGCTCGAGAAACAGGAAGAAGAAAAGGGGATGAAAGAGGATAGGAAGACATGGAGGAAAGAGGTGAGAAGGACGCTTATACTTGGTAATTATTCATGATGAAATTCAAACTGCACGATAGATGCTTTAAAATTCCGACATTTTTTTTGGCGGGAGCCCTCAGACCCCTTACCACCCCTTACTCGTTCGAAAGTATCTTGAACCGCCTATGTTACCAAATGTAATTGAACGGATTAAAGCAGAATCAGCAGAACTACATCAGACGTTGCCTGATTTCTTCTTATGTTTTTTTCATACAACAGATACCGAGGCAACATCATCGCTTGAAATTTTGTGAATATATTTTGTAAGGTCAAGAGGAAATTCACAGAAACTTTCAAGGCGTTATGTTGTTTGTAGTTGGACTGATAGTGTTTGAATATGATTTGACTACATTTTGCAGTTGAGAAACTACAATTGCGAGCTCCGTTTAGAAACGAAGTATGTACCATTAGTTTCCCATGTACAGAAGTGTTTTTACGGATGAGCCAAAATTGAAGTGGCTCACTGCAAAATGAAGTCCAATTGAACCTGCCAACCCCGTCTCCTACTCCTCAAAGTTCCTCGCGTAAGTTAGACCGACATTAGAAGAGAAAAATCTAATTTTTGTCGTATTTCAGAAACGACATACGTGTGATTGAATTCCCAGTGCAGATAGGTGTTTTCATTCATGCGTTGTACCCGGTTCCTTTATGCCAAACTCGGTCCATTTCAGAGCAAAATCAGCCTGAAACAATTCTGTTTTCGTCAAGTTCAGCGAACATTGCATTAAACAATGTCAAAAAGGTAGTAGCACTGAATATATCGGAATGTGGAATTTTTGTCAAATTTTAATAATAAAATGTAAGTTGTTTAAAAAAAAATGTTATATTATTTCTAGCACTTGGCCACACTCCACCTACCGACTATTTTCGGGTCAAAATGTTTTGTTTGGGCTCGGGGGGGGGGGGGGGTGTTGACATCTAAGACACTTTTCCACAATCTTACCGTAAATCCATGCCTTCTTCCGATTCACCTTAACGACAACCGGAAGTTCTCGGAAGTTGGGCCACGGGGAGGGGTCGAAATTTCGGGGGCTAATCAGGGATTTTCACGGAAAAACAAGCACGGCACGACGTTTTGGTGACGTTCCCGGGAAAGCTCGGCACAGCGGACTGACGGCTGGCGGGTGGATGTGGAATACAGGTGTTCAACAGTTTGCAGCCATCGCATTTCCCGTGTCAACAAAAATTATTTCCTCCCCCCCCCTTCTCGCCCTGCGCGCCCCCCAGGGCCCCCCGCGCCGCGGGCCCGTTTATCGCCGCCAAGCCGCCGCGGGCTGCTTTCAAGGTTGCCACATCGCTTTCTCGCACCGTTGCCAAGTCGAGGAAATCGCGTCAGTCAGTCGACGTGAAAATTCTGGAAAACCTTCATTTCTAGAGACGGCGCAGCGGCGCGTAGCTCCACTGTGAATTAAAAGGTCAGTTACGCGTATATATTGTGTAGCCAAGGAGTTTCGAGGGTTTCTGCTCCCCAGGTCCAGAGAATTTCCCCCAAAAAATGCTATCACTCGCGATGTTTAGGAATTTTTTTACCTATGGAACCCCCCCCCCCCTCCAAATAAGACATTTTTGTCTGTAAAGCCTCCCCCGTGAAAAATGTCTGGCCAGGCCTCTGACCCAACTGCAGTGCTTAGATGGGGAGAGTATTGTCATTTCTGTGCCACTCCTTGATTGGCTCATCAATTTTAGGCTTCTCATGGGACTCTTTAGGACATCAGGACTCAGGGTCAATGCAAACAAACTTGATTCAATAATTTTTTGAAAAATTATGAAATATGAATCCTGATAAAAATGAAAAAATTAACAAAATAATAAAAACCTGATCTAATTTAGAGAATTATACATTATCGAGGGGGGAAATTTGATTACATACTGTAATGAGGAACTAAAATTTCTGACTTATCCATAAAAACACCTATCTACAAATGGAAAGTATTCGCACATACTTGGTTTTTATAATGAGGCCACAAATTGTAGGACCTCATTGCGAAATGTTGTCCAATTAATGATCCTCACTGAAAAAAGTGTATTTTCGACAGGAATATCCATCGAACTTAGAACTTGCCTAGAACATTTCAGGATGAAAAAATCGTTATGACGTTGAGCTTGTTGCCATTTTTTTTATTTTTATTTTTTTTTTGATTACCATAAGCCAAAACTAGATGCGGAGGGGCATCCATGAAAGCTTAAAACTCGCCGATGAATCATATAGCAACACTTTTCCTAATGTTACAGGATTGAGATGACGATACAACACTCTTCTCATACACGGAGAAAAAAACCTCGTGCGTGAGACCCGAAGTTTAGGTCATATTGATCTCTGAAGTTTTCGGATTGAGCATCTGAACTCTTTAGGTCTAGCTGTCGAGGTTTGGATGACACATCTGAAACTCCAGTTCTTACATCTGAAGTACTTCAGATGTGAGAACCGAAGTTGTTCGGATGTGAAAATCGAAGTACTTCAGATGTAAGAACTGAAGTTTCAGATGTGTGATCCAAACCTCAGCAGCTGGACTTAAAGTGTTCAGATGCTTAATCCGAAAACTTCAGCGATCCATATGAACTAAACTTCGGGTCCCACGCACGAAGTTTTTTTCTCCGTGTAAATGTGAAGATACCCTGGATACGCTCACATCTCACTTATAATACAAAATCATAAGAGTATCGCGAAACGCTTAGTGCTTGAGGCACGGAGCGCTTCTGGGGGTTGAACCGCGAAGCGGTCAGGAGGCGTACCCGTAGTTATAGAAATATGAACATAGCCCTCTACACACCCGGAAATAGTGGACATTTTTGGTTTCGTGGACTCAATCATCAAATGGACTACATTTTTCAATTAGGATCTACAAATTCTGGCTCAGTTTAGAAACAACGCATATGCCATTAATTTTCTTATGTACATCAGTGTTTTTACGGATGAGCCGAAGATTGCAGTTCTTAATTGCAAAATGGACGTATTTCTATCAAACAGAACTATGTGCAGAGGGAAAGATGGGGTGTGCTCGTCAGTGCTCGGGCCATAAGAGTTACATTTCGGGCCAAGCAGAATGATCATCGGCCCAATCCTACAATCAAACCGTGAGAAGCACTCATTTTTTCTCAAGTTTATAAATACTAATCTATATCGTCAGTTTCCGATTGATAATTTTGAAGTAAAAGATTATCAATTGGCTAGTAAGACAAGCAATGAGATACGTAATTGCTTATGTAAATAAAGATACGCGCTCCTGAAAATTTTCGACGTTTAAAATTTAAAGATATGAACATATGTAGGTGAAGTTCAATGTAGTCAGTTTACGAATGTTCATAACGCGATAATTTCTGCTGGGAACAGTTTTCACTTTACATCACGTCTGCAACGGTCGTAATCAAATCAGTGTGCTGTTTGTATTTTTTTTTAAGAAATTTCATGGCAGTATGAACGAAATGATGTTTGTGATAATTCTGACTGCTCTTCTTTTTAGTTCGGGTAATGCCTACAAAATTTTAGTCATATACCCGACGCAAGCTTATAGTCATCAACGCGGAATCTTGGCGTTTACGGAGACGTTAGTTCGACAGGGTCATGAATTATTTGTTGTCAGTCCGTTCGAGGTACCGGTAAGTACTTATTTTTTGGATTGGCTGTTATTTTTCATTGCAATCCATATTCTCATTTCAAAAATTCAAACACAGTATCCGCCAATTTTTCTATTTATAAGGATCACAGTGAACTTTCTTTGCAGCGGCCAGTCCCCCCCCCCTTCCTCCCGTAACGGAAAACTCTCCATAAATGATAGGTAAATCTGTCAGTGGCTGTCATTCGACATATCGCCATTAAATGGATTACATTTTGCAATAAGGAGCCACTATCTCTGGCTCTCCCATTGAATCACATATCTGCCTAGGAAACCCGAAGGCATGTATGTTGTTTCTAAAATGGGCCAGAAATAGTGGTTCCTTTTTGCAAAATGTAATCCAAATCACGCTGCCCAAAAAAACGCGGCAAAACAATTGATACCGAAATAGTCAATAAATCGTATTAGATACATCAAACGAGTGTATACGAGATTATATCGATATCGATTGGTTCAAAACATAGACATAGCCTCAAAAGTCAATTGAGTAATCTAACGGAACAGGTTTTTAGTGATAGATTTGTGATTCGTATGAGTACTAATCGGCCAAGAGTAGTAAAATTGCTATAAAATTTCTCTTTTTTAGCTTTTCTGACAAAAATCCTACAATTTCGGTTTGAGGTTATGTTCTATTGTAGTGAACCAAACGATAGTTTGGAGTTATTCATCTTAAAGATATTTCTGACTCACAATGATGGTTCATTTCAAATTTTTCGCTCAAATTTACTTCAAATTTGGGTAGAAAAAAGGGGGGAAATGGGTCAAGAATCACTGGTTCATAAGGAACACACGGGAAAAAGACGTCAACTTCAAATGAAGATTTCTCGCTTAAATCGCAAAATGCTCTGCGTGGTTGACATTTTCTTAATCCTCAGATATCCCTTTTCAATTCTACCAAGAAGATCTTGTGACTTTTCGCGACTATCAGAGATATTTGAAGTTTAAGTTTTGGTTTTTTGCATTGTTGCTTTTGCATTGTTAACATAGTGCTGATTCGAGGTCGCCAACTTCAAATGAACTTTTCTCGAAAAATGCGTAAAAATCTTGAGAAATCACATTTTTCCTCGAGTGTTTTACTTTGATAGTAGCAAAGGGTTTTTTTATGTCGGTGCTATCATCTTCAATAATTAAAGTTAGTGTTTTTTACCGATTTTTGTCCGCATTGTCTATAAGGATGTCGCACTGTGCGGCGGCTTCGTCGCCGCTGACGTCACAGGCGCATTATAATTCCCATTAATTCTTTCGGCCCTCGACTAATAGACCCACGCCTTCTTTCTCACCTGTCTCTAGTTCCGTTTTGCAGAAATAAGTCCAATTGTGCCTGTAGATCGGCAAACTAATCGAGAATGTATTATGATGGCAGGGACTGGTGAATTTTGGCAACTACACCTTCGTTGACATTTCATATCGAGTGCGCTATGAAACTTTGGACAAAATCATGAAAAACACACAACGTCAACGTACATTATGGGAACTAAACAGAACATTCTCGTTGTCAGCCGACGCAAGGGTGAGGCAGTTCCTCAGCAAGCCGTTCACAAAGTTCAAAAAGTAAGTATTCGAAAATTTGTGATTAGCTCAAGTAGATATTTCAGTATGAAGTTTGCTTACTTACGCACACCAAAGTCAGCCGTTATTGCTCACACTATGCACTTTGGAGGTGAAAGTACGTAACCACTGCTTATAAACTTTAATATTTTTAAGGCAAGCTGATGATAGCTTTCGCCCTAAATTCTCTGTGCATTACCTTTGCCTGTCTATAAATCTCATTTGAAAATTCCTTTTAGAAATGTCTAGGAATATATGCTTAAGAAATTAAGCACGATCATAACACGTGCAGGGCCTTATTTAGGGGGTGGCCTCATGTGCCGCGGCCCATGGCGGCAAATTTTGAAATTTTTTTTTAAACGTAGGTATAAGAAAAAATCGGATTTAGAAAAAAAATTACAAACTAGAATAGCCGGCAAAATCTCTGATTTCCTGAGAGTATAGTAATTTCTAATTTTGTCGTCTCTCGGTGATACAAGAGACAGCACCTTTAATTAGTCGAGTTAAGAGAGAAACCGAACACGCAATTTGGCCTGGAATGGCGCGGCGCAGAGAGGAATGATGACGAGGACTTGAGATACAAAAGGAGAAGCCCTTGCCCGCCTCGACGCGGAGATCAGCATATCAGCGCCTACAAGACTGCATGAATACTTCACGCATTGCGTCAAACACGGTGCGTTCTGCAGCGGACGGCGCGCGGCGTGGAACGCATAGCGCCTACAAGACTGTAGGAATACTTCACACATTGCGCCAAACACCGTGAGGTCAGCGCGGCGGCAGAAGTTAAAATTATTAAACCACATTTATGTTAGTTCTTTCATAATTGTTTCGTTCATTTCTTATAAGTGAAAGACCTTGTCCAGTTGGAAGGCCCTGAAGACCATGGATTTTGCAAAAATTGAAGTTGAGTAGTTTTCTATCTTATAAATGGACTGAATTTTGCAATTTGGACCTATAAATTCTGGCTCATCTGAAAAAACACTTATCTGCATAGGGAAACTAACGGCACATACGTTGTTTTTAAACCAGGCCGGAATTTATAGTTCCTAATTGCAAAATGTGGTCCAAATAGAGTATGACAGGAGGTCTGTCACGTCGCAAACCGAGATACGCGGTGTGGTAGTTTCACCGTCGATATATGTATCTATATATTTAATCGAGATTTAACTAATGGTATGAGGCGTAATACTGGTTCTCTGTCATTGCGTTGTTTCAGACTTGTGGACTCAAAAAAACTTAAGTTCGATGTGGCCATCGTGGAAGAATGGATCATGCCTTTTACTTATACGATGGCACGACTTCTCGATGAAGCAGTTCCGATCGTATCCATGTCATCTCTGAATACAGCAAACGCCGAACATTATCTTGGCAGCATATCTTCTGCTCACGCTTCCTTATTCACATTGGGGGCTGACAAAATGGACCTCAAGGAAAGAATTCAAAATTGGATCTCATACATATACGGTTCTCACACACAAGAGCGCGTGTTCGAAAATACTGCCAAGCGTTTTTTCAGGGAAACATACGGCTCAGAAATCGAAAGTCTCGTCGACAGTTGCTGGACGGATATCAGTCTGCTAATATTGACCTCCAATCCATTATATTTTTATCCGAGGGCTCTGGGTCCAAATATCGTTCAGGTGGGGCCTCTCCATCTTGGGCCTCCCTCGGAACTGCCGAAGGTAAGAAAATTGGACCGCGTCAAGCAGGAGGGAACCAAGCCACATCAGCTATCGCCAAATTTAATTGGGCAATCTAATTTTTTGCGTGAAAGCGGTTGTGCATATTTTCGTGCAAACTTCAGTGAATCTTCTGCATGGTACGAAGCAAATTCCTCAAAATTTTCAAGGGAATCCGCACAGACGTCTTCTTGTAAAAAATTAAATTGCTCTGTTAAATTTGGCAATAGCTAATGTGGCTTAGTTCCTTTCTGATTAACGGGGTCCAATTGGACTACATTTTGCAATTTGGAACTATAAATTCTAGCCCGGTTAAAAGCAACGTATGTGCCATTAGTTTTCCTATGCACATAGGTGTTTTTCCAGAAGAGCCAGAATATATAGTTCCAAATTGCAAAATGCAGTCCACTTGATGATCGTCTCGCCGAAGCAAGCAAAAATATGGAGCCTGTATTGATCAAAGAAAAAGGCGGCTTGGGGTGAAAAAAGGTAGTTGTTACCCTCAGCCGCATTTTATCCCGTGGCTCACGGCCCTTCAGAGTCTCATGGGGGAACTAAAAAATGTTTGTGGGGGGCAGGAGGGGACCTGAACAAGGGGGTCTTGGGGGGGGACACAAAAATCACTCCACTAAGAAGGGTCCACCTGCGACTGCGGGATTGCCCTAGCTCCAGAGAAGGATTCAGGGAAAATGTCTAGCTGTAAAGGAATGTCCGGAGGGTCACTATTGACAGCTAGATTTTGGTCAACAGAAAATTTGTCTGTGAAGATATTTATGGCTGGATTTTGAAGATTTTTCTGAGATCCTCAAAAGTTTAATTGTTTCCAGATTCTAAAAGACTGGTTGGATGGTGCGGAAAAAGGCGTGATTTATTTCAGCCTGGGGAGCTTCTTTAAAACTACATATTTGTCCGATGATGCAAGGAACAACTTTTTGAGATTCTTCAAAGAATTACCATCGGGATATCGCGTATTGTGGAAATGGGAGCAGGATGGACAAATCCCCGGACAATCTGATAACATATTGACACAGAAATGGATGCCACAGGATAGTGTGTTAGGTCAGTCACCTCTCTCTCTACACATTAAGATGGCAAAAACATCACACTGAACTTATAAAGCATGTTAGAGGCCTAGCATTGTGAATACAATCATGCATATTCTCATCGAAATAATTTTAGGCAAAAGAAGTTCATCACATTGGAAATTTCAAAAATTCAACCAACAGTGAGGAATCAGTTTTTTTGCGTTGATAAATTCGAACTTCTCGCTTGCTTAAAAGAAAAATCTCTATACTAGAATCAAACCGAGCATCAACCTAATTTCAATGTACCCTCTGATATAGCAACTTCCTTCATATCTCTAAAAGAGCATTCAGTGCTTTAAAGGAAGAGGGGAATTTTTATTGCGAATCAATCCTCGTGTAATTTTCCAATTGATAAGTTTGTACTCAATGACCGATCTGAGCTACATTGATTTTGATTTTCTAATCTTCGTGAGAGAAACGTTTGATTTGGCTGATTTTTATGTAAACATGAACAACAAACTTCCGAATTTTCCGTCAAAATTTCAAAATACGATTTTTTATTCAGCTAGACTAAAATCATTCTGACGCAAATTTTGTCTTAATGGAGAACTGTTCTTTTTTTCTTATCCACGGTGAAACTGTTGAAACACGCATTTCGATTTCCGGCGTTGCAGACCTCCGGTCATAACTTACTTTCAATTTCTAATACTCATCTCATTTCTTGAACTTTCGGGGATTATTTTCACTAGTATATTTCGTGAAAATGCAAGCCAAACTTTTAGTTCGGCCTCCTTTTAAAAAAAATGAGATAGGAGTGGTGATTGAGAGACACCGCAGTCGAAAAACGCGTTTTCGTAGTTTTGCCGTAGATATAATTAGATCTTTTTTTGCTCGAAATTAATGATCAGATATATTTCAACAGCTCATCCAAACGTAAAAGTTTTTATCACCCAAGGAGGGTTGCAGAGCTTTCAAGAGGCCGTTCACTACGCTGTACCGACGATTGGGATTCCTTACTGCTGGGATCAGAGTGCGAATGTCGCCAAAATGGTAGATGCGAAGATTGGAGTTCAACTGCTGCTTGAGGAGCTACAAGAGTTTGGAAAAGTTGAGCTGGCTCTCAAAACAGTTTTATACGATGAAAGGTTGGTGCAAGCAACCTCAACCTCAACGTATTTATGTAGCTTTATATATCTTCTACCGGTGAGATGAAGAAGTTCCATCTAGGAGGGACAATTTTGATTTAAAATTTGAGCTATATTTTTTTCAGAAACACATTAAAAATTATGTGATAATGATCAGATCTGTGAACATTTTGCCTATCTTCGGTTAAGAGGAGTGTGACTACAACTCATGAATGGTTATAAACATTTCATCGGCTGAGAGTCTACAAATGTTCAGCGTATATTAGCCTCATAAAGTAGTTCACCCATTTTTCAACAGTATGCTACTTAAACCCAATTTTTGCTAGAAATAATGTGAATGGAAGCTAGCGTATTGGCGCGCACAAATCTGACATTTTTCACCTCATTCATGAAAGTAGTTGCCCCACCTTTTCCTCGAAGGATTAAAAATGGCGGGTGTCATCTTTCATTCGTTTTCTGGTTAATGGTTTTTTTTTTTTTGTTCTTTTGAATTTTTTTCCAAATATTCACTTTGTCCTTGAAACAAGACGAACTGTTCAGCAGATTGGAATTATCACTCTTGTAACTAGACATTTAAAAAACTGATCTTGTCTGTGTTATGTGCCAATTTTTTTTACTTTTTGCATTTTTTACGCTAAAAAATGCTCCTCGACTAAAAAATATTTTAGTTTTAAAGTCTCCACTCCAAGTACTGATCGTGATTTCAGCGAGTTTACACAATTTTCCTTGATGTTCCAGCTACGCACATAACATGAGAAGATATTCGGCCATTTCCCGTGACTTCTCATCTCAAGCACTAAACAAGGCGGTGTTTTGGGTGGAACATGTGGCCAAACACGGTGGCGCACAACATCTGAGACCAGCAACCGCTGACACAAATCTATTCCAGTTTTTCTGCTTAGATATCATATCTGTGATATTAGTTTTTAGTTTTGCACTGTTATTTGCCATTTATTCGATTTTCATGTTCGGCGCATCCATGATATTCGGGAGGTTAAATTTAAAAGAGAAAAAAGTGTGACCAAACGGGTGGCAAATCCAGTTTTACATATCATAATCGACACGAAGCTCTCCGCGATTGGCGGGTTTCGAAAGTCTGAAGTATGTGCAAAGAGAGCTCTCAATTTGTGCCAATAATTAAAAAACGATTATTTTATCAGTGAGAATTTCCATTTTAAAAGAGTAAGTTATTACAATACTCAATGGCATCTTTGAATGTCTCCTCGGTTACCTCGAAAAAATTGAAACTGCATATTAAAGACCCTTAAGGGGGCAATTTAACCCAAGTTTGATTCATTTAAGGGAATTGTCGGAGATTATTTGAAATGTCACTCCTCTTCCGTGAATTTTCCTTCCCTCCGAAAAATTTTATCCCTCTCAGATTTGGCTGAATAACGCGCTTAAACACAGTGTTCTTGAAGCAAAAAAAAAAAAAAAAAAAAAAAAAAAAGTAGCGCAATTTGTCGGAAAACAAACGAAGTACGGATTGTGCAATCCATTCAATCTTACTTCTGTTGTTCTCCAGCGGGGTGCTCTACTTTCGTACATTAAACGCCTTCAGAGTAGTAGTAGTATGTAATGAGCTGAGATCAGCACGCACAACATATTCGTAACAACAATTGCTGCGGACGCAGCTGAAGGCAAATTGAAATCAACCGTATAATACACGTTGAAATGTTTTCTATCTCTTTAATTAATATTGTTACCGATAGAGAGTTGTATTTTACGGTCCTTTCCTTGGAGAATCTAAAAAAAACTTCTCAACATAAATTAAAGTATAAACTGAGTTTAAATGCAGAATAAAATATCCCACTCACAAACTGTCACTCATGGCGGGAATCCTGAACTACCCACCAAGACTAGAGAAGCGCTAATACCACAGTGCTCTTGAAGCAAAAGAAAAATGCGACGAAAATGCATCCAAAAACGGTTTTCAGGGTCCGAATCTTTAGGGTGTGTAGCGTTCCCAGTGCTTGAAAAATGTACTTTGGAGACTTCCATGACATGCCTCCGACCGATATGCCAAAACGTCATTTCCATCTATGAATTCGAAACTTTCCTCTAAATGTCTTACTATGACATGGATTTTTAATGATGTAGAGGAATTAATTCAAATCACGACTACAAAAAGAGAGCGGTAGTCGAAAAACGTATTAAGTCCTAATATCTGTATTCAGCATGATTTTTGAACTTCATTAGAGGAAAAAGTGCTTTGATTTTAGCATTTTACCACCGGGAAGATTTCTTTATGAATCAATAAAGAAAAGAATGCTTGTGTAAAAAAGAAAAGAGGCTTATATAAATAGAAAAGTCAGTTATGTGAAGCAGAAATGAGCTTTCTTCCAGCGATTTTATTCTTAATTCAAAACAGAATCTTAATGGCAAACTTAAGAATGTTTCTGCCTAAATCGAGTCATTTTTTTCTCTTATGAAATTCAAAAATTATGCTAAACGTTATTAAATACGGATGCTAGGACTTAGTGAGTTTTTGGGCAACCGCTCTCTTTTGTGCCGTAGTATCTTGATTTATTTTGCGAGGAAAGCTCCGTTCTCTGAAAGGATGCCTGCCATTCTTAATATGCCAGAGCGCCTTCAATTTCGTATGATACTGTGCAACACCTCTGTTGTGAAATAGTTGCTTGAGGCGCCGTGGCGCGGCGGCCAGCTGGCCAGCGCCTACAAACCTAAGGGGATACTTCAAGCGTTGCGCAATGCGTGAAGTATCCCCTTAGGTTTGTAGGCGCCTGTGCGCGTTTGGCACGGGCAGCACGCAACTTCGCTATGTGTTAGGCTCTAATATTTAAACTCGCAAAGTCAGCGATTTTCAATTCATGATTTTGACATTTTCGCACACTCTGCATGGATTATTCTCATTTAAACTGATGAAAAAAAAAATATGAATTAAAGGAAAATATAATATGTGTTTTGTAAATTTTAAGGTTGTTCCGTGTCAAATTTGATGATTTCCAAAGCTTTTTAATAGTTTCTTTTATAATTTGTGCTTTTACTGTGCTGCAGCATGGTGTACGCGAAACCAAACACTCAAAATTAGACGTATTTGACTCTAAAAGACGATGTACAAATGGGTTAAAACCAAAGATTGCGTGCTTCTTCTTCCCTTAATTCATTAGTGTATAGTTTCTTTAAACCACGGATCGTTGAGATTAATTAAGTATCATTTTCATGATTATACTTAGTATGTGTGAATAAAGTATATTTTATAGCGAAACCTATCGTAAAAGACCTTTGACTTATCAACTCGGTCTCATCCTCTCAGAGGATAGTCCCCTTAGAGATAGAAACATTCCCAAAGTTTCGTTTTTCTATCCATAACAGTTCAAAAGTTAGAGGGGGAAGCGGAACTTTTGGAACACTCTATAAGACAAATACCTCTGCCAAATATCCAGCGTATAAATATATATATATTTTTTTTAACAATTTCAATACTTGAAACAATTTTTAATACTGACGAGACAATTATTTCAATCCTTGAAGGATTGATTCCTGCCAGCCTGGGTTTTAAGCGTGCCAGTAGGGCTCGCTTTTTGAAATCACTCGGATGTACCAGATTAACCAATGCTATTCAACGGGTCGTCCAAATACTTTTTTCCTCGCACCCGTTTCTTTGTCTTTGAACCATTACACTGTCAAGCCCTGATGGTTTTTTACCAAAAAATCTAATGAACTGCTAATTGGAAACCCTTGAGAACATTTTTCTGTCAAAATCGTATTATTCAATTTGACAGAAACCTCATAGGAGCTTTCTTACGCTCGGAGGACTCAACTCTAGAACCTTCTTTCCCGCCAAAACTCTATAGCCAATGAGCGTCTTGCACTGTAAGTGCAATCTGTGATGAGCCTCGTGACTCATTATACTATGTACTAACCATGGCCCCTGCCGAAATCCACTTAAACCACTACAGTTATCTCGCGATATAGCTTTGGGTGTCCGGTTTCGAGCAAGGCAATAAAAGACGGCGAGGCGATTAACCGATTAACCATTCACCGTCATGCCAGGATCCACCAAATTTTCTCAAAAATTGTTTTCCGTCTATTTAGCGAGTTTTTCTTTACTTTCCGTTGAAGTACAAATAAAAAGAGACCTCATTTGTACAAATCGGCCGAATAGGAGAGAAGTTACAGTTCGAAATCCAAAGAGATTAACTGAACGCGATTTCGATGCACGGCAGTTCGCCCAAATCACGGTCGTGCGCAAATGCCGCATATCAGCTTAAAATCAAGATAATTGGACGGAATCTTTAAAATCAATTTACATTCAACGTTCATGAATCAATATTTTCTCCCAAATTTAGCAAAAAGTACCAATTGATGCAAAAAGCAAAGACGTGAAAATAAGAGGTATTTGTCCAACATTTCAGTTATTCGGCACGCTTTTCCAACATACTCATGTTGGATTTTTTCTTCTTGTTTTTCTTTGTTGAGGCCCGACTTTCCCGGATCGGATCTCATCGTTGAGTTGTGTGTCATCTCTTACGATCCCGATGAATCAATGTATCGGAATATAAATATTTTTCACCAAAAATAAATATAAAAAAAAATCATTTTTTTTCATTTAAGAGAAAACTTGCAGGAGAAAAATGTATAACAGTTTTTATGGTAAGATAATGGTAAAACACACTCACTTGCGTAAAATTGTATAAAATAATAACCGGGACGCGTTTCGGGAGCTTAGCTCCCATCCTCAGCCGCGACTGAAGGTGTTTGTTTACCTCGCAGCTCATTCCGCCAATTTGCCGGGTTGTCATGTTTGTCGTCGATAAATTTGAACAACACATTCGTGGCGCCCGACTCGTCAAAATTGAAATTATGGTCAGGACGCTCACACCGCGTCACACATACTAAGTATAATCATGAAAATGATACTTAATTAATCTCAACGATCCGTGGTTTAAAGAAACTATACACTAATGAATTAAGGGAAGAAGAAGCACGCAATCTTTGGTTTTAACCCATTTGTACATCGTCTTTTAGAGTCAAATACGTCTAATTTTGAGTGTTTGGTTTCGCGTACACCATGCTGCAGCACAGTAAAAGCACAAATTATAAAAGAAAAAATTTAAGTGCTTTGGAAGTCATTTTTGACACCGAACCAGCTTATATTTACAAAACTCACATTGTATTTTCCTTACATACATGTTTTTTTTTTTTATCAATTTGAATGAGAATAATCCATGTAGAGTGTGCAAACAGTTCAAAATCATGAGTAGAAAAACGGTGACTCAGCGACTTTAAAAAATTAATATTGTGTCCTGTAAAAACGACACTACGACACAGGCGAACCTTTCGTAAGAGGAGTCGTTACATTCAACCCTTACGCACTAGGATTTAACGCAATCAATTCAACATGGCCGACGCCAATCCGCCGTAACATACGTGACAGGACGAAATTTTATCAACTTGCGGGTTGATATTTGCATTCCCCTTGCGACGATTAAGACCGTGGTTTTTCCTCACGATTTGCGCCGGAAGCGTCGCACAGTGGATCGAGTCAATTAGAGAGGTCGGACATGAAATTTTTGACTGAAACTGCAAATTTTGATGTTGATTTCGTCACGTTTTAAATTATAAGGGGTGCTAATGGAAGAAAATTTCACGAGAAAACCAATGGAACCACTTTCAGAACCTCAAAGTTTGTGTAAAGGGAGTTATAAGCGGTTAAAGTTTCCAAATTTTGTCCGACCTCTCCTATTGACTCGATCCACTGTGCGTCGTCAGCCAGGTTGAATATTGTGTAGCATCCAAGGATCGGATGGAACGACTCCTCTCAAGAAATGTTCACCTGTGCCGTGGTATTTCTTTTGAAGCGGGAAGTTTAAAAAACGCATAATTTTAACGCAGATTGTGAAGTTAGGAGTATTTAAGACTTTCACGATGCGCTCATCGTGATTTTTGAGCCATTTAAAATAAGAATGAACTATCCTTTTGGCTCAAGCTGAATTTTGCAACAGACCCATTCACAAATTTGTGAAGAGCAAAAGTAAGTTACCTCGGGGACCTTTCGTCTAGACAAAAAGAAAAGAGAACGAAGCAGTAACCGATTATGATTTCAAGTGAAACCACTTAAAACCATCGAATCTACTTGTAGTTGATCACTTCTCTTTTCGACACAGCATACGATAATGATTTGCGTTCGTGCTCTCAACTGAGATATCTCGCTATTGAGCATGGTCATCTTATCGTTAAACCTGTGATACGAGCTACCAAAATTAAAACATCAAAGCCTTATCTGCAATCCCAGTTCACGAATCATTGATGGCTAATTTCTCGGTTTTTGACAGTGTTTTATTGACTATGTTCCTATTTTTATTTTTTAAATTGGAAAGTTCAGTCCTTGACACACGCGATGTTGAATTTTTTTAAATTTCAGTGGTTACAGTTTCAGCTACAACTTTGTTTTTCAAATAATTTAGCTCCGTAGTCCCTTTACTTGGCGCTATATAAGGGCCGCCGTTTGGGTAAGTAGATTATAAAATAAATTTCCACTTTAAAAACTATTTCTCCCTACTATTTTTTTCTTTCAGTATTTATATATTTTTTCTGAATATATTATTTCCCCTAATGTATTTTGCTCCTCTTATTATATAATTTTTATTTCTCTAAATATATTTCTTATCCTTGTAATATATTTTCCTCTCTTTTAATATATTTTCTGCAAAAAGATTTATAAAATTTGTATTTATATTTTCTGGCGACTCGCAGCCAGGTTGTCAGAGTGTGGTGCAATTTGGAATGAGTATTTTTGTGAGATGGGTAGTAACGGACCGAGCTCATCGTAGGAAGTACCAACTTTACCTCCCGTGCAAAACGTTTCTTGAAGGTTCGAATAATGAAAGTATAATGTACTAAAGTATATGTAAAGTAATTTAGGTACTTTTCTACATTTTACCGTGACAATAATTGCACAACGTCCCTTTCAAAGTCTAAATTCACAATTTTTTGCCGTACAATGTGGAGAATGAAGCGTAGATAATTGGCAGGCATTACTATGACAATGGGCCTGTTACATAAACTTTTGCGAGAGCTAAAATAAGAGTTAATTCTATCAGTAATTGTCTTAAAAAGTACGATAAGCGCATTGGCAAAGTTTAAAATGCACTCCTAACTTCATGATCTGCGAAAGAAATTTGCGTTTTTTTGAGCTTCCCGCTTCAAAAGCGATACCACGGCATAATCGATCATTTACTTACTGACCAAAGACGTGAAGACGAAAGATACAGTCCAACATAAGATGTCAAAAAAAAATTAAAAAATTGAGGACCTCATAATGGTTTCATAGAGGAACGACTTAGATAAAAAAAAAAGTACATTTATAAAATATTGATTCATTATTTGACAACAAAGTTTGATCCTTTTAAACAAGTCAGTTCTATTCGTACTAATTACAACTCGTCTGAGTTTATCTTACGGACATTCAAATAATACAAAAAGAAATACCTAGATACGAAGTTGAGTCTGATCTTGATGTGGTTTATCTTCCTCAATAAAAGTGATTTACATATTATGCCCATTTACTTTTGAAATCGTATTGAATGAAGTGTTTTCTCAGGAACTTTTATCACTTGATCAAATGGACCTAGAGGAACAGCTGAATACGGTTATATTCCCGGAAGCAGTGAACGGTGGTTGCTTTGGGGATGACGTGGAAAAATTCATCCGTTTCAAAGTGATGAGCCGCCCAGGCACACCTTACTTCTGCTCGGATACGATTTTTGGTGATGTCCTCGTGGAGAATACAGCAGGCCTACGTTTTGAAGTGCCAGTCATCGTAAAAACGAATAGCAGGTTTTACAATACACTAGCTGTATTTATTAAGAAAACAGTTTGTTAACGTTTGTTAGTCGTGTTGCACCGAGCAGCGTATCTCTTAGAGAGAAATTTGTGCTTGCGTGTGAGTTTTTTTCCTCTGTAGTGAGATATCAGCTTTATGCTGAATTGAACGAACGTTGCCTAAAAAACTCCAACATAAATTTTCAGTTTACTGATTCAAATTTAAGATAAGGAGTCATTTTTCTTGTAATAGTTGGTTTTGAACTCATCGAGTATGTTGAGTTTGCTCTGAGCGAAATTTTAAAGAAAAACATATTGCAGTGCCCACTGCAAACACTGTCCAGTATCTCATCAGAAAAAGTGTAGTTTTTTCTAGAGGCAATGTTTTCAAGAGACCCGGCACAGCTATTTTACCTATAATGTAAAAGATACTCCCGAAAAGTCAACGTTCAAATTCGCCTAATGACGATTCATGACCAAAACTTTGAGCAATTGGTTTATCTTAACCTAATTTTTAAAACAAAATTCCTAGCAACGTGCTCACCCTAACATTCACTAGTCATCATAAGGCAAATTTCATGCTCATACAGGGTTATTCAAAAGTTACGCACCACTGACCATAACTTTAGTTCTAATTATGATATCGATTTGCGGTTTGTGGCGTCCTTCCTCATATCGAGGGGGAAACTTTTTGAGGTACTTTTCACTTCTTCACCCCCCCCAGGGGGAGGGGGGGCGGGGGGCAACTCAAAAATTTCAAATGGCAACCCCCATCATGTGATACATCGTTAGAAAGAGCATAAAAAAAGAAAATTTTTGGCGCAAACCGGGAGTCAATCTGACCCCCCTGTCAAAAGTTAGGGGGGTCCAAAGGTTATTTAGGGGGTCCGTACCTTCATTTTTTAGAGTAGCTTCAGCGGCTCTTGGACATACCGTTTCTCTTTTCAAAGAATCCTCGAATACTCCAAGTCTGATACCGAAGTCTTCATATTGCCCCCGGGCCACCACAGCCCCCCCCGTAGGGGGGGATGGGCCTGTTACAATGAAACATTGCATTAAAATGCGAAAAGTCACAGAAGAGCTTCAATCTTAGCATCAAATCCGAGTGGAACTTCTTGCCAATGTTAACGCAAACGCAGCCTGCGACTTTAAAGTGAGTTTTCAAAACTCTTAGCCCCCTGCCCCCCCTCGTTTTTGGTTGCAGAGCGGGTAAAAACCGGGAAATTCACTACAAATAATGCCCGAAACTAATGTCCAACTTGAGGAGGACCCTTGAAACGTTGCGATCAGTCGGAGCATTGAAACACAAGGACTGCCACCCACTTTAAGGACGGAAACATCCATAAAACCCCCGCTGCCCCCCTCTTTTTTCGTTGCAGAGCTGGTAAGAACCGGGCATCATTTCTGGCGATTTTCCCGGTTTTTACCCGCTCCGCAACGAAAAATGAGGGGGGCAGCGGGGATGTTTTGGATGTTTCCGTACTTTAAGGGGGTGGCAGTCCTTGTATTTCAATGCTCCGACTGATCGCAACGTTTCAAGGGTCCTCCTCAAGTTGGACATTAGTTTCGGGCATTATTTGTAGTGAATTTCCCGGTTTTTACCCGCTCTGCAACCAAAAATGAGGGGGGGCAGGGGGCTAAGAGTTTTGAAAACTCACTTTAAAGTCGCAGGCTGCGTTTGCGTTAACATTGGCAAGAAGTTCCACTCGGATTTGATGCTAAGATTGAAGCTCTTCTGTGACTATTCGCATTTTAATGCAATGTTTCATTGTAACAGGCCCATCCCCCCCTACGGGGGGGCTGTGGTGGCCCGGGGGCAATATGAAGACTTCGGTATCAGACTTGGAGTATTCGAGGATTCTTTGAAAAGAGAAACGGTATGTCCAAGAGCCGCTGAAGCTACTCTAAAAAATGAAGGTACGGACCCCCTAAATAACCTTTGGACCCCCCTAACTTTTGACAGGGGGGTCAGATTGACTCCCGGTTTGCGCCAAAAATTTTCTTTTTTTATGCTCTTTCTAACGATGTATCACATGATGGGGGTTGCCATTTGAAATTTTTGAGTTGCCCCCCGCCCCCCCTCCCCCTGGGGGGGTGAAGAAGTGAAAAGTACCTCAAAAAGTTTCCCCCTCGATATGAGGAAGGACGCCACAAACCGCAAATCGATATCATAATTAGAACTAAAGTTATGGCCAGTGGTGCGTAACTTTTGAATAACCCTGTATAAATCGTCGCTTCGCTGACATTAGGGCGTAACTACAAATTGAGATGAGCCCGGGGAAGCAGTAAGTTGTATGGACGGTAGAGTTCACTGGAGAGGTTAGTTATACCCTTATGTCAGGTGGGGGACGAAATCACCATTGGGCCGAAAGGGTAACTTTGCATGGTGGCAACGATCATGGTGTCAACAAACCAAAAATCTGATCATGGAGTCAACGATTGTTGACGTCGTGATCAGGCAGTAAAACACAAAAATGGGCCCTGAGCATGGTGTCAACGATCACGGTGTCAACAAACAGAAAAATATCTTCCTTGTGAGTAAAATTAAAAAATTAAGTGTACAGGAGAGGTCTGGGTCACGTATAGTTGGATTAGGTTAGTTTAGGTCAGGACATGTACGGTTAGATTAAGTAGGTAAGGTTAAAGTTATGTAGGGTAAGGTCGGGGAAAGTTAAGCTCTGTGAAAGTGGGATAGGTCTTTTAAGGTGAAGTTGGGTAAGGTTAGGTTAGGTTAGGTTAGGTTAGGTTAGGTTAGGTTAGGTTAAGTTAGGTTAGAGTAAATAACACAAGAAAAACAAGACTTGAAATTTAAAAGGTGTTATTGAGGCAAGTTTTAAGTTTCGTTGACGTCGTGATCGTTGACACCGTGATCATTTTTCAGAAGGGTCAGAATTTTTTATTTTTGGATGATCATGGTGTCAACAAAAACTTAGAAAAACTGTTTGTTGACACCATGATCGTTGACACCATGCTACGTAATCGGCGGAAGGTAGCATTGACCTCCAAACTAAACTATTGCCTCACCAAATTATGGAGTGGGACGGACTTTGTTACACCCTGTATATAAAAATAAAGGTAATAAAAATAAGTAGATCTCTAACCATTGTGATGCCATTTTTTTATTTATTACATTTTCATGAGGCCTTTCGGCTTATGCCATCATCAGAGCATAAAAAAAATGAAAAAATGTAATAATGACAGCATAATGATTAGAAATCTACTTCTTTTTCTTACTTTTAATTTTATTTTTGTTTATATTTTATATTCGCGACCTCTCCAAGCATGTTTAAATATAATTATTTATTCAGCGCTCGACACTGTCCATTTTTCTCGCAGGAGTAGCAGGGGTGGCTTTCCGTCCAAAACTTTTTTGGATGCTATGTTCCACAACGAGGTGTTATTCTACTCGAAGATCGTGCCCTCTCTCCGGAAATACGACGAATACGACATCTTGTCCGCAAGTTTTCCGGATTTCGTGTGCGGGAGAGCTATCGACGGCCAAAATTCTGAGGAGGACTTAATCATCCTGAAGGATCTTCGTCAGAGAGATTTCCAGCCATACGTAGCAAGGGAAAGTGAAAAGAAAAGAGGATTAAGGGCCACAGTTTTGGATGACAACCATCTGGCGCTTATATCGGATAGATTGGGCGGATTCCACGGATTATCAATGGCATGGCGAAGGGAAGACCCGGCTGATTTTGAAGAAGTAACAGCCGAAATAAAAAATTTTGATGAAGCTGAGCTTTTTCGAAAGTTTTGTAGTATTGAATGCAAAGAGGTGATAAATCCCTCGATGATTTTGTTGTCTACATAAGCGAATCCAGACACTTCGAACGGATTGGGGTGCAAGAGGGGTCTGGGGGGAAGGGGGGGTCCTTCCAGAAAATTTTAAAGCATCTAATACGCAGCTTGAGTCAATTTCGCTATGAATAACTACCATATAACTGAATACTCTTTCCTCTGTCCTCCGTTCCTTCTTGCTTGCTTTGTTTCCTTTTTCTTCCTCCTTTTTCGGGCGAACGGAGGGAGGAGCGTGCGCACGATCTACTCACATATTGTCATATTTTATCTTCATATAAAATCATATTTTGAGCCGAAAAATAGATCGTAAATGTTAAGTACTTTGACTTCCGGACACCTATAGGCGACAAATGGGCTTTTACTGTACCCTGCTGTTTCATTTCTAGTGCATTTTCCGCGAGAAATATGAATGTAATGTCTTTGAGATATATTAGTGTATTTGGTGAAGGCCTCAACAGTAGTTGAGCGATGAATTAGTTTTCTATTTTGACCTATAATGATGTTTCACAGAATATGCATTAAGACTATGTAGTTTCATTTGAAATCATTAATATCTCGTCACCTTCCAGGCAAAGCATCACAAGCGCCGTGCGACGTTTAAAAATTTCCGCCGCCATTTTATTTCTTTACCGAGAAATTGTTGGTTGAATCTGTTTGGAAATTTCACTAAATTTTATCGGCAGCACAAAGAAAATTCAGTGAAATTTTCGGACAGCTTCGTTGAACAATTTCTCTGTAAAAAATAAAATGGCGGCGGAAAGAGCCATGCACAAATTCGCCCGTTTTTGGGCCCTCGAAATTGGGGTCGGTGTGAGGTTTTTTTTTCATCTATAGGGTGACCCTTTACACATAATAAAATTTCAGATTGAGTATACGCACCGTTTTTGAGATATGGGGGGGCAAAGTCCCCGATTTTTACTCATATTTGCAGGTATTTTATAGTCGAACTTCGGCTGCTACAAGGTACCGGATGTAGATATTGAAGCGCGGTTTGCGGTGATTTGTCAAGCTATTTCTGGATTATTTTTTCACATCTTTTACAAACCCGCAAATGGTTTTTGGGGGGGGGGGGGGGGGGAGCTTTATTCATATTATCATGACCGTTCGTATACGTCTTACTGGCATTAATTGCTTCGTTCTCGACTCCTCTCCACGCCGTAATCATGATGGTATTTTCTGTTAGGAATCTTTCTTCTTCTTTATATTTGACCAATTCTAATGTTGTCTCCCCCTTTCTCCCTTTTTAACCTCCCCCCCCCCCCCAATTCTAAACACTCCCTCTCAAGTGTATATTCCTGTGCGGCAGATATGAAGGTGTTATTTGTGGGGAATTATTTTTCTGTCTTTATGGTTCATAAACTTTGACCCCACCTATTTCCTCCTTCCCCCCTTTACCCCTGTTTCACCCCCCCCCCAATTTCCACCGTACCTTACTCGAAGTTGTCTGCTCCCTCCGCAGCAGAAATGAGGATGTTTCCAGCGAAGAATTTTTTACTTTTTTAAACTCAATACAAGGGAGACACCCCCCACCCTTTTTTCTCTTTCCCATCCCCCCTCACTAGTTCATATTTCCTACCTTATTCCCTCTTTCCACTGCCCCCCCCCTCTTTTCTCTTTTTTACATGCTTGAATACTTTTTTTTGTGAGAGTATAATAGTTATCGGATAGTGTAATAGTTACCGGAAACATCCTCATTTCTGCTGCAGAGGGAGCAGACAACTTCGAGTAAGGTACGGTGGAAATGGGGGGGGGGGTGAAACAGGGGTAAAGGGGGGAAGGAGGAAATAGGTGGGGTCAAAGTTTATCAACCATAAAGACAGAAAATAATTCCCCACAAATAACACCTTCATATCTGCCGCACAGGAATATACACTTGAGAGGGAGTGTTTAGAATTGGGGGGGGGGGGGGTTTAAAAAGGGAAAAAGGGGGAGACAACATTAGAATTGGTCAAATATAAAGAAGAAGAAAGATTCCTAACAGAAAATACCATCATGATTACGGCGTGGAGAGGAGTCGAGAACGAAGCAATTAATGCCAGTAAGACGTATACGAACGGTCATGATAATATGAATAAAGCTCCCCCCCCCCCCCCGAAAAACCATTTGCGGGTTTGTAAAAGATGTGAAAAAATAATCCAGAAATAGCTTGACAAATCACCGCAAACCGCGCTTCAATATCTACATCCGGTACCTTGTAGCAGCCGAAGTTCGACTATAAAATACCTGCAAATATGAGTAAAAATCGGGGACTTTGCCCCCCCATATTTCAAAAACGGTGCGTATACTCAATCTGAAATTTTATTATGTGTAAAGGGTCACCCTATAGATGAAAAAATACCTCACACCGACCCCAATTTCGAGGGCCCGAAAACGGGCGAATTTTAGCCCTTTTTGTGCAAGGCTCTTTTTAAACGTCGCATGGCGCTTGTGATACTTTGCCTGAAAGGTGACGATCTCAATTTGTTCTAAAACCGCACTCATGCGCCTTGTCCCTACGTTCCGCGAGAGATCTCCAAGTATGTTTAACGATGCCAGTGATGTTGTATTTCAGATTTTTAAAGAGTGTCTGTTTCGAGGCGTGGAGCCTTTGCAGAGAGAGCCCAAATATAGGGACCGCTTGACCGATTTGTGCGCAACCCTGGAGAATGCCGAGGCGCGATTTGAAGAGAGTGCGGCCGCCGCAGGGCCTTTACCCGTGGTGGCTCACGGGGATATACACTTGGGCAACATGATGTTCAAATACGGCGCCGATGGCACACTAGTCGACGTGGCGTTCTTCGATTTCGGCATGATAAAAGTCTGCTCGCCCGCCATCGATCTATGTCATGTGCTGTTCGATAACCTGCCTCCGGAGATGAAACGGGATCACTGGAGCGGTCATCTGCATCAGTACTATGGTTTGTGGATTTCATCCATAGAGCACATAGAGTCGTAATGTAAATGGGAGAGCTGGTGCCATGTTCTGCTCGACGAATTCCGAGCCCGGTGTGCGCCGAGTTCGGGTCGCTTTTTCGATACATTTTCGATCCAAAATGGCGGTGTGGAATACGTGGTAATTCCTATCTCCGTTGTTGTTGTTGTTGTCATCGGATGGCCGGGTACCCGTGTATCGCAAACAATCGATTATGTATCGAAAAAGTGACCCAGCGTCACACAGGAGTCTCGGAATTCGAGACATGGAAAATGCTTAAAAGTGGCGTCAGCTCTCCCAATTACATTACGACTCTATGTACTCTATGATTTCATCGCCTTTTAACCACCGCTTTCACCAAAATGGGACGCGTCTCTGCCAAACGGAGCCAAAGAGAGGTGGGAAAGAAGGGGTTTGCTCGTGTGGGTCGAGGGTCTCAAGCATGAATGGGAATCATGAAGCGCCAGTGACGTCAGTGGCGACGCGGCGTGCGTGGGGAGTCTTTAAATCATGAGTCTTGTCCACAACACTCTTGTCACATGCCCATGGCTCATGAATGCCGCATTCACTCGGCACATACCGCCGTGCTAAGGAAGATTGCCGTATAAACATTCGAGAGTTGCCAAATTTCTTCCACTAAAATGTTTATTTAAGGGGAAATTTATGATTATTTTTCCCCGAGATTTTCAGGAACTTCGGATGAAATTGCGAACAAAATTATCTGAAAATGTTGAAGAAAAATTTTCATTATTTTAACGGGAAAGTCGTGTTTTATCTGAGGAAATTTTGCAATGCTTGAAGGCTCATACGGCTTTCTTCCTTAGTACGGCAGCATAGTTCCGTTTGACAGAATGTAAAATCCCGCTTTTTAATTTCTTCAAAGTGAATCACGTCCACTTAAATATACGTTGTTTCTTATCCAGCGTTCTTGAGTGCACCCTATCGTTCCCACCTGTCCATAGTTCCGTTTGATAGAAATGTGTCCCACTAAGATGACCAGCTCTGCAAAGTTACTCGTCTCGATTACCGATGGATCACTAGACCATGGGCAAATTCTGACTTGCGAATACATATCTCTGCAGGTAAATGACGCATGGGACACGATGCGCACATAAAAAATCCAAAAAAGTAACTCAGAAACTGAGAAACACGCAGATCAAAAAGCGCAACTTTTCCGCAAAGAGCCTCCCAAAATAAGGGCTGACTTTCGCCCCTTCTTCGGTATTCGATTTGACCATCGAACGAAGGTTTAATTCGTACCCCGTTGCCTGAAGTCAATGATTCGCCTGCAAATGGCGGGGTATGCAATATGACTGGCGTGACGCACGAATAGTGGTATCAGAATTTTGCATAATGTTTACGGATTGATTTGAAGGCGCTCTTCTGTATCCATTGTGAGTGGCCTTTTAGAATGATGTTGACCAAAAAGTTCATAATTTTGGGAAGTGAATATGGTTTTCTACATCTTCTGTTGGATATTTTTCCACTACTTGTACATGAAAACAGTAGGGAAGTAGAAACTATACCTTCAGAATCAAAGACTCGAATCTCGTTCATGTTATGTATAGTTAACAAGCGACAATTTCAAATTGGTTTTTGCTTTATTGTAACAATCATCAGTGAAAAATGATAAAGGATTGGACCGCTGTAGTACATAAGTTCCATCATTTTCCCGCCTCTTGCGCGTTTGAAATTCCGTCGTGTTTTCGGACTTTTTGAAAGCGCGATTTTGGCTCAAAAAATATGTAAAATTTCTCCATGTAATCTAATCACATGGTACTTTCAGAATATCAAATAGAAAACACAAGTTTCAAAGTCGTCTTTTTTTATGTCGTCGGTCGCTTACCGATGGCATCGCTGTGATTGCGACTGATGGTTACGCCCATTTTTCTCTATCCAATCACAGACAACTTGACTTTGTTATGACGACAGAGGACGACGCGATCACGGGATTACGCTACTAAAAAATTGTTAGAGGTTAGGTTTCACTGATGGTGCTCCATGGAGACACTCCGGACTCGGGTTACGAGTGATTGCGGCTGATGGCGTCAAAGCGTCACGTGACTGATGGTCTAGCTCAGTTTGACAAACTAAGCTCCGCCCATTTCTGATGGCATCAACGAAACAAAACACGAATGATTGCGCAGTGACGGCGACTGATGGCGACCGATGGCATAAAAAAAGACGACTAATGACTCATTCCACTCGTCCACAGGTAGCTGGGCCACGGGTCGGTACACTGCCGCCCTGAAGAAAAACTCCGTATGAGCCTTCAGGCGTTGCCAAATTTCCTTCGACAAATCACTTGTTTTCAGGAAAATTTGTGAATATTTTTTCTCCAATTTTTCAGAGGATTTTGTTCGTAATTTTATCTAAAAAGTTGGAAAATTTTCATGAGAAAGATGCATAACTTTCTTCAAAAATACATGTTTTATTCGGGGAAATTTGGCAACTCTAGAATGTCCATACGGCGTTCTTCCTTAGCACGGCAGTATGGTGAGCCCATGCGCGCAGCCCATAATTTTTTTTCATTTCCAAATAACGTGACTTTTTCCTGAATTTTCCCTATCGTCGCGCAAAACTCCCATTCAATTTTTTTCTTTTCAAATTCGCTGACTTACTAAACTGTGCGCGAAATGACCATATCTGAAGATACAAATAATGCAGAATAGCGCAATTTGTGTTTTTGTGTTGTTTTGTTTATTCGCCATCCAATAACGGTATTACAGAATTAAAAATACATCAAAAGAAAATAGAAATATCACTAGAGAAATAATGAATATAGATACAAAATGGTTAATCAATTATAGGGTGACTGGCGGAATCACTGTTAGGCATAACATAGCAACAGCCATAACATAGACATTGAATAGCACAATTGTTAACATTCTCTCTCTATAGGCAGCAGCGAAGTTGCTATGTCGAGGGGCTACTCACTAAATTTCGTGTGTACGATTCAATCTGTAATAACCGTTCAAGTATATGTATCGACAGGTTCTCTAGAGATAGTCAAAAGAAAATGGATGTCAGAATATTTAATTTGCGGTTAATTTCCTTTTGAATTTTACCGATGTAGTGAGAACACGATTTTCAACTTTTCCATAGGCGCTCTGTGTCGTCAGCTGGGCGACCGCCGACCGAAGCCATCTTTCGAGGAGGTTGATTTAGACCACAGATTAGTCCAGATCGCTAACATCGGCGGAGGAGCGTGAGTAGTTTTGTGAGCGCCATTGGCGGGAAAATCCATGGGCATTTAAAACTAGGAACCAAAACTGAAATTTTGGCTATTTTCAGCAGATTTTCGGCGGGAGAATACTTCTTTTTCAGATTTTTGTGGGATGAAACGTTCCGAAGAATTCAAGAATTAGTTTCTCAGTAGAATTTATGTGGTTCAATATTTCCAGATTAAATAATTAAGGTGGAAATAAATAAAGAAGGAGAATTAATTAAAATACGAGTAAACAAGGCTAAAAATTATTGAAACACTAAAAGGTAAGACGTTTCGAGCTGCTTCCAGCTCATTTTCAGCTGCAAAAACACATAAAAACAAGTAAAAAATTGAGTGGCGACCTGACCTCAGCCGTTATCACGTAACCACTCATAATAACGGCTGGGGTCAGGTCGCCACTCAATTTTTTACTTGTTTTTGCAGCTGAAAATGAGCTGGTAGCAGCTCGAAACGTCCTGCCTTTAAGTGTTTCAATAATTTTTAGCCTTGTTTACCCGTATTTTAATTAATTCTCCTTCTTTATTCGTATAATCG
Organism: Bemisia tabaci; assembly: GCF_918797505.1. NCBI lineage: Eukaryota > Metazoa > Arthropoda > Insecta > Hemiptera > Aleyrodidae > Bemisia > Bemisia tabaci. The sequence goes on from NC_092798.1 coordinate 7,517,407, forward strand.
GGCTATGTTTTTGTGCTTTATCGGTGGAAATAAACAAATCAGAGTTCATCAGTATACTGAGTAGATAACATTATTGAAAAAATTTGCAGATTATAATATATCATATTTTTGAAGTTTAAAGCCTTAGAAACCGAAAATTAAAGCAAAATCCTGCCAAAATGAGACTTTTGGTTCCTAGTTTTGAATTCCCGCCAGGCCCCCATGAGAGCAGTTAATTGCTACCAACTGTTGTAAGAATATTGGAACAGAATACTTAGCATAACAGTACTTGATAAAATCTTATTTGATCAAAAACCATTATTACACATTACTATTTATACTTTTTTCAAGCTTTATAATCAGATTCAATAGGAAATTTCTCTCGATCTGGTCAAGTTCTTTCACTACTGGTAGTGCCATCAATTTTCTAAAGTTGCCTAACCTGTAGCAAAAATTACTCACGCTTCTGAAGCATTGGCTAGATTGGATGTTAGCGATCTGGACTAATCTGTGATTTAGACATTCGCAGGAAGGGAGTCCACGCCTACTACATCATCGCGGCTTGCTTGCCGGCTTCAGCGATGAGAAGGAAAGGGGGAACTGGATTCCCTGAGCAACCAGATCCAGAAAATTTGGACGAAACGGAACTACAGGAGGCTATGAAGACTTACAGGCGGAATATAAGAGAACTAGGGGGTGCCGCCGTCACTGAGATCCTAACTGAAATCGTCAGACTTATGATCGATGAGGAGTTCCTTTTTGAACGTTGAGACAGGGATGATTCTCACGGGTTATCAGCACTTTGATGTATATGCACGTTTTTTATGTATATGCACATTTTTTATGTGTATGCACATATTTCATGTACGAGTATATGCACATTTATATGCAATATTTTTATGTATACGCGCACTTTTTATGTATATGCACATTTTTTATGTATATGCATCTGCCAAATTTTTTGTAAAGACGGCAAAAGCCTAGGATGCTGAATGTCTGAAAATAAAATAGTTAGTTAGTTAGTTAATATATCTTTAGACATTCAGCGTCAACTAACATTTTTGATGTATATGCACATTTTTCATGTAAATGCACATTTTTTTGTATATATGCAATTTGAAAACGCCTCGTTTGAATGTTTATTCGACCCCTCCTATATTGAAATGAGGGGCGGCTAAGTTGAGACGGAGGAAAGTATTTTTAGTGTCCTTGAAAATATCGCACACGCCCGGTGTTCCTTAAAACGGGTTTTGATCAGGATGAGTTTTTAGATCTTTAGAAAAACAAGAATCCAGAAGTTTATATTTGTTTTCTTCACACTTCACGGCTATATTTTGGAATTTGAACACAAAAAGGTCTTCGAGCGACCAGAAATGCTACAAAAATGTACCCAAAAACGGTTTGCAAGGAATGAGTCTATGGTACGTGTAGACTTGAAATCGCGGAAAATCAAAATCTTGGCAGATCCTTTTTTCGAGATATTGTAATTTGAAATTTTCATTGTAAATGCATGTATTCTACTGATTTTGATCCTCCTTTTTATTTATGTGCCCATTGAATCGGTGTTGATCGGTTCACGTTTTTATTTTTCGAATTCATGCCGATCGAATACATGCCCTCTCGTTACATGCAGACTTCCAATCATGTTCTTTTTTATAACTGAACAATTCGCCTTCAGCTGCGTCTTCAGCAATTGTTGTTATGAACATGTTGTGCGTGCTGATTTCAGCAAATTACATAGTTAACTCTCTGAAGGCGTTTTATGTGCGCAAGTAGCGCAATCTGTTGGAGTACGAACAAAGTAGGAATTGAGCGATTCATTCAATCTCACTTCCTTGGTTCTCCAAAAAGGCGCTCTCCTTCACCACATTAAACGCCTTCAGAGAGGCAACTATGTAATGAGCTGAGATCAGTAGGCACAACATATCTGCAACAACAATTGCTGCGGACGCAGCTGAAGGCGAATTGAAAATAACCGTATGATACACGTTTAAAACATATTAGCTCTTCAATTAATACTGTTACCAACAGAGATTCGTATTTTATGGTCTTTTAATGGGAGATTCTCGAAATAACTTTCAAAATTCACTAAAACTCTCTACCACTCTTTGGTGCAATAGGACTTAATTATCTCTCAAGAAATTCCCTTCTTGTTATTCCCAAGCCGGATAAACCTTTTGATTTGCCTCAGCTGAAGACTCTTGTATTTTTCCTGTGTACGATAATTTCGCGACGGTCGGCGTGGCGCCAGCGTGCTGCGGCACTTCGAGTTACTATTTTGCCACGAAGCGCGAAGGTATTGCACTGTATCATACGAGATTGAAGGTACCCCAACGTATCATGATTGATGGCATCTTTCAAAAGCACGAAGTTCCCTTCCAAAATAATTCGAGTGACTACTAAAAAAAGAGAGCTGTAGTCGAAAAAAGTATTAAGTCCTGGTATCCGTATTCAATAACGTTTAGCGTGATTTTTTAATTTCATTTGAGAAAAAAGTGCTTTGATTCAAGCAGAAATATGCTCATATTGTCGAGAGGATTTCTTTATGAATCAATAAAGGAGAGATTGCTCGTGTAAAGAAGAAAACATGCTTATATAAAAAGAAAAGTCAGTTACATTAAGCAGAAACCCGCTTTCATTCAGCGATTTTATTCTCGATCCAAAACAGAATCTTCTTCATGGCCAACTTAAAAATGTTTCTACTTAAATCGAGTCATTTTTATCTCTAATGATTTGTTAAAATTATGTAACGTTGTTCAATACGGATGTTAGGACATAATGAGTTTTTGAACTACCTTTCTCGTTTTGTGTCATAGTATATTGATTTATTTTGCGAGGAAAGCTCCGTGCTCTTAAAGAATGCCTGTCATTTTTAATGTGCTGGAGCGCCTTTAATTTCGTATCATACTATGCAACACCTCTGTTGTGAAATAGTCACTGGAATAGTATAGCACCGTGGCACGCTGCGGCGGCGCGGCGCGGCAGCGGGCAGCCAGCGCGGAACGCGCAATGGCGCCTACAAACCTAAGGGGATACTACAAGCATAGCGCAATGCGTGAAGTATCCCCTTAGGTTTGTAGGCGCCTGTGCGCGTTTGGCACGAGCGGCACGCTACTCCGCTGTGTGTTAGGCTCTAATATTTGAATGCGCGAAGTCAGCGATTTTCAATTCATGATTTTGAAATGTTTGCACAATCTGCATGGATTATTCTCATTTAAATTGATGGAAAAAAATATTTATCAAAGGAAAATATAATGTGGGTTTTGTTTTACGGTTGTTCCGTGATAAATTTAATGATTTCCAAAGCTTTTTAATTTTTTCTTTCACAGTTTGCGCTTTTACTGTGCTGCAGCATGATGTACGCGGAACCAAACGCTCTAAATAGAACATATTTGACTCTAGAAAATCGATGTACAAGTGGGTTAAAACCAAAGATTGCGTGCTTTTTGGTTTTTCACCTCTTTTATTCATTTTTCTATGGTTTCTTTCAACCACGAATCGATGGAATTAAGACCGTTGCCATAGTCTGATAAAAGCTTTGCAAATATTTGCAACATTTTTAAAATGTAAACGTTTTTCAAATTAAGTAATATTTTGCGTTGCCAAATTTCCTTCCATAAAATGCGATTTTCCTTGAATACTTATGAATATTTTTCTCCCAATTTTCCTCGGAATTTCATTCGCAGTTTCATCTACTGTATATGAAAATTTAAAGGAAAAATATTTATGAAATTATCATTTTTGAGGAGGAAATTAGGCAACACTCTAATGTTTATACGGCGTTTTTCCGTAGCAAGGCAGTACCGTGCCCGGTATTTTTTTTAAATTTAAGTCTTTTAATTTAAGTATTTCTTTTTTTAGATCCTAATTTAGGTCGGACGAAGTCCAAGACCACGGGGACAATCAGGGAATCGACCTCGAGGAATCCAAATTTCACGGTCCCGGAGCGCCCCCCCCCCCCTCCCCCCAAGCAACTTTAACCAACGCATTGTTAAGCGGTGTCTAAATACATTAAGATTTGATAGAGTTTCATAGAGTATTTCAATTGAATAATGGCATATGGTATGATGAGGGTATGGTTGCATTCTGTAATAAGGCTCAAGATATTTTAAAATCCTCAAACCTATCAAGAAGTATACATTGGGCGCACTTCAGGGTGATATGAATCTCTCGTCAAACCAGTTTGAGATTTTACTCTAAGTACAATTATTTTTTTAAACAACTCAGGACTACACAGTAGTGACTAGATTTGTGATAAAGATCTAAGGAGGAATAAGAAACAAAACATACTTTTGTTACGAAATAGAATCACTATTACTATATTATATTTACAGAGAAAGACAAAATTGCTTACAGATATAGATGAGTATTTACAGATTCATTCGAAATGGAAAGTTTATTGAGTCGAATTTTTCAAGGTGAATTCAAGCATTTTTCGATGTACATCGAATTCGTTCATATTTAAGGTTTAAAAAGAGTTTTAATCCAGTACTTTTAAAACATTGGATTCAATTATTAGATAAATATTGGTTTTAAAAAATTACATTGAAATTTTTATGCCGTACTTTCAAGAAGTGAGAGCAAAAGCACTGAGGACAAATCATCGTTGTTTGAAATGACATCTATCGATGTAATTATTTTTGTCGTGTTTCTAATCCTGAGTGTATGTGACTCTATGTATAATTCCATTTTAAAATTTGATTTTATTCTTTTGAGACAAACATAATCTTCCTGTGAATCAAATTTCTTCATGATATTCTCAGAAAATCTTGAAAAACATCTCATGGAGAAATTAGTTCGGTGTACATCGATGAAATTCCTTGATTAAAAACGATTCAATCTGATAGGTTATCGGCGCGAAGATTTTATCGAATCAAGCGATGGTCAAAGAGCTAATAGGTTGATTGACTGTTGAAACTTTGGTGTAAAAAACATCTCTCCATGCATGACGAGCATCTTGAGGTAACATTCTGTAAACAATTAAGGGAAATAAATGAGCAAATAATTCAATCATTTAATAAGTATGAGTAAAAATAAATGTATTTAGATACATAATTATGTGGCGTATATTTTCTCTTTGTACCTTTCGGCCCGAAATCTAGAATGAAGACTATAATCAATTTGTCTCACACTGATGAAATTGATAGGCCTCAACAAGTGGGCAACCCTGGTTTTCCTTAAATGTATGTAAAGCAATCGATTTTTGGTGCAACGGCTTATCTTTTGGAACGTTAACGCCCCACATTAACTCGTTTCCTTGCCCCTTCCTTTTTTCCAGGAATGGTCACAAATTGTATGACTTCCTGCGTCTTGAATTGACGCTCTGTTTTCCATACGTTCATGTTTTGCCTTAAAAAAGGTATCTTAAAGTGGTTTCCTTCAAGCTCAGGCAACAAGAAATGTAGTCCAGAAGGCATATTTTCATTTAGTGACGAGAAACATGCTCATACTAGCCGTTCTGGACGCGCAAAGCGCGTCCAGAACGGCCAGCCAAGGGGCTGCGCCCCCTGGACCCCCGATCACTCGCTACGCGAGTGACATTCGGCTCGCTCCGCGAGATATTTTTCTCAGTGATTGGACATTTGATCACTAAGATGGATACATTTTGGAAACTCTGGAGGCAAAAATGATTTCGTCACAGAACCTTGTTGCCGGAGCGTGCCATCATTTGCACATGAATAGATGTGTGGAGATGAAGCGATGATGGGGATCGATCATTTCTTCAAAAACGCATTTGACTGGGACGTCATCCCATCGGGTGGCGGAAAAAGACAATCCCTGGATCTCCTTCCGCGATTTGACTTGCTGAAGTAGCAAAAGTTCATCTTTACCTCTTAAGAAGATTATCGGTGGCGTAGGGGTCTAAAAACTGCTCAACGATAGTGTAGTTCGAGTTCCGAATCGCAGTGAGCCCACTTGTGTTGTTTTCTTATACTTTCATCGCATATAAATTTCTCTGATGTTTTTGTTTTATTTCCTCTGATTGCATATTAGTAATCATATCCTCATTTCATTTCCTTTCCCTTTTCCTTTTCTGTAGCATCTGTGTACATTCACAATTATTATTTTAAAATAGCTTTCCCCTAGTCCCTAGTATACAATTGATGCTTCAAACGGAATCAATTGTTTTAATGACATTTCCGGCTAAATCATGGGCTTTCCCGGGAAGGCAGCCTCTCGTCCCTCACGGACTGTATTGTTGCAAGATAAGTTGCTTTTTTAGCACTTTTCCCAATTCCAATCCATGTAAAATATTCGCATTTATCGCACGATCTGGCAACCTGTCGAGTGAAATAGAAAAAGGTGGAATCGCTGAAAGTCTGAATCCTTCGAAGTTTAGATTAATGATAATTTACCTTAGGAGATGAGCGAAGAACCTGAGCTGACAAGGAATGCTGACTGACTCTTGATTTCGCAGCATTGCCTGGATAATAGCCTTCGCTACGTAACTTGGTGCTAATTGAGGTAGCCTAAAATGAAGAAGAAGTGAATTATAAGGTGTTTTACTTTTCATTATAATATCTGGGTAATCGCCATCATTGTGCCAATTTTGCATTTACACTACGCTATAACGCTAAATTATCGTTTGCTTTGCCGCCGGAAAGTGAAGCGAGTCAATCAAAGAGGTCAGACATGAAATTTTTTGATATAACTGCAAATTTTGATGTCCATTTCTTCACATTTTAAACTTAAAGGGGTATTTCCAGAGGAAAATTTCACGAAGAAACCAATGGAACTACCTCTATAACCTCAAAGTTTTGTATGAACGGAGTTATAAGCGATTAAAGTTTTCAAATTTTGTCTGACCTATCCTATTAACTCGATATACTGTGCCGCCGAGGTGCAGGAGATACGTTTGTTGCCTAACCTAGATGTTGAAGGCTGAACAAAGATCGGTTTAGTACAACTATTTGCTTACGTAGTTAACTGTCGCGCCAGTCGCGTTTGGGCACGTACGGCAAGCAATCGAGCAAATTAAACGTAATATGTTTGCATAAGGTGTATCGACAAAATTTACAATATTTCATATTTACAGCGTTGTAAATCTTAATAATTGTAATGATAATCACCTTAAATCTAACACTTCGGGAATATCATCCCTGGTTTGTACAAAGTAAGGATGTGCGCAGGTTGTCATTATGTTCTGTGACTTCAGTTTGAATTCCTCAGCCAGAGCATCCATCAAACCTGAAAACAAAAAATTAGTTTGTGACTTTGAAACTCTAAGAAAGGGATCGGAGAGTTGTCAATTTCTGATAGTGTCATTCCAATAATTATTCATTTTTTAAATTTTCATTCATTATCACATAAAGTAAAATATGTAAGTAGACTACCAAAATACAGAATATCAATTTCTATATTTAACTAAAAGCGAATTGCGAATATTTTTTTTTATTAAAAACCAGACGGATGTAAAAAAAAATCTTGCTTAAACTCAAGCTTGACTTTCGGTATCCCTAGTGCTGGCTAAGTCATAATAATTTCTCACGCTTCGACATGTTATGCGTATGTTATGTTCAAGTTTTCTGTATGAACTTTTGACCAGTTTTTGACCCCTTGACCCCAAGGTAAGTGAAACAAAAGTAGGCTCTTCCCAATCCTTTCGGCCAGAACTCGGCTTTTGGCTCCCACCGCTAGAGCTGTGGCGCGAAGTTTAAATTTCAATAATTTTGCAGTCTTGCCCGATAACAAATATAATTGTCTGCTGTTGATAAAAAACGAACAAATTCAATGCAAACGAATTCTTGAAATATAAAAATGCACTTGTTTTTAGTATTATGACTGTTTTTTTTTTCATTTTTATCAACAGAGGCGGTCAAATATTTGTTTTCGGCCGAGATTGCAAAATTTTTGAAATTCATACTTCGCGCCAAGGCTCTAGCGGCGGGAGCCGAAGGGGTCGGGAAGAGCATACCTACGCTTCTTTTACCTTGCCTTGAGCCTCCTTTTTGTAAAGCAACCGCAGTGCAACCTCTCCCTTTTCGGTTACCTAAGATTGGCCTGACACCTAGAAAGAAGAAAGCCTAAAAAGTAGCAGAAAAAATAATTTTATCCTTTTTTAAAAGTGAGGGACTCTTGTAAGAGTAGGTAGGCTTGACCTTCCTCTCCTCCTCGTAGGACCCGGTAACACAAGCTCAGACACCCCCCTCCCCAACAAGTTGCTTACGTAATATGTTCTTGAACAATCCCTAGACCCCTAAAGTATCGCCAATGGAGATGTTGCATGTGTGAGGGTTTCGCGATTTGACAAATTCTCCATGCAAAGATATAGGGAGCAAATACATTGACAGGGCTGCCACTTTATTTGGGGACTCCAAAACTGAAAACACGGCATCACTGCTAATGTATTTGCTCCCTATCTTTGCATGGAGAGTTTGTTTTGATGTAGAGGTGGACTCTCAGGGTAGGATGGGATATCCCCTCCATTTTAGCCTCACTATGAGAGCTTTTTTTGAGCTTGGGAGATTATTTCAGAGAAAACCAGTGGCACCATCGTGTTTCTCGCAAACTTTTACATAAGAATCAATGGTCAAATCGCAAATCCCTCACACATGCAACATCTCCATTGTTTCATGGAGGTTTCTTTACAACGCGGCATGCGGCGCACAGTGAAACGGGTCTTCGGAAGCAGTCTGACATGAAATTTGTCACAAAAACTGTAAACTTTCACGTTTATTTCGTCACAATTTTAATTTTTAGGGGTGCTTATTGTAGAAAATTTCACAAGAAAACCAATAGAACTACTTTTAAGACATCAATATTTCATATTAATGCATGTATACGCTTTGAAAGTTTTTAAATCATGTCCGACTTCTCCCATTGACTCGATCCACTGTGCGGCGTATGCAGGAAGCTGCCGTTTTTAAAAAGGAAAAAGAAGAAAAACCCACCTGCAACTCCAAATTTGGTCGCTGAGTAAGGGACTTTATTCGCGAGTCCACTTAGACCGGCCATCGATGAGACAGCCACGATATGCCCTGAGCCGTTTTCAATCATTTTTGGTAAGAAGGCCATAATCGTCTGCAAAATTAAGCAAATTACATCAGAGCACGTACAAAATAATGTTAAAAGTTCGGTGAATTTTTAATTTGCTGTTTCTTCCAGTTCAATCAGTTTCACAAGTCATGCAAAAAGCGGTCGGCGTAGAGGAAGGGTTCTCCTACGGCCCTTAAGGGCCTCTTGTTAAAGGGCCCTCGACTGCTCCAGCTCCGGGGCTCACTGAGAGATATTAGGGCCTGATCTAAAAGTTAAAACTGTTGGTCCTTTCAGAAGAATACTCAATCTCAATGGAGATGTTGCATGTGTGAGGAATTTGCGATTTGACTGTTGATTTTTATGTGAAAGTTCGCGAGAAACACGATGGTGCCACTGGTTTTCTCTGAAATCATCTCCCAAGCTCAAAAAAAGCTCTCAAGTTGAGACCAAAATGGAGGAGATATCCCGCCCTACCCTGAGAGTCCACCTCTAAATCAAAACAAACTCTCCATGCAAAGATAGGGAGCAAATACATTGACAGGGCTGCCACTTCATTTGGGGACTCAAAAACTGAAAACACGGCAACCCTGCTAATGTATTTGCTCCCTATCTTTGCATGAAGAGTTTGTTTTGATGTAAAGGTAGACTCTCAGGGTAGGGTGGGATATCCCCTCCTTTTTGGCCTCACTTTGAGAGCTTTTTTTGAGCTTGGGAGTTGATTTCAGAGAAAACCAGTGGCACCATCGTGTTTCTCGCGAACTTTAACATTGGAATCAACAGTCAAATCGCAAATTCCTCACACATGCAACATCTCCATTAATCACGCCACTTGGCTTGCCATTACGGCCTCTATAAGAAATTCCATTTCTGAAGAGGCCTCAAGGAGGAAGCAATGGGACAGAGGAATACTGCCGTATTGAGGAACAACGCCGTATGAGCCATCAGACTTTGCCAAATTTCCTCCGAAAACCCTCCCGATTATTTGTAGGATTTTGCTTGTAATCTGATCGATAGAGTCTGAAAATTTAAAGGAAAAATATTCACAGTTTTCTTCCAAAATTAATATTTTTTAAGAGGAAATTCGGTAACATTCGAATGCTTATACGGCGCTTTTACCAAGCACGGGAAAATACTGCCGTGCTAAGAAAGAACGCCGTATGAACCGTCAGACGTTGCCAAATTTTTTTCCGGATTATCAAGATTCTCGGGAAAATTTGTAAATATTCATTTTCCAACTTTTCACATAATTTTGTTCGCAGTTTCACCTAATGTTCCTGAAAATTTCGAGGAAAAATCTTCGTAGCTTTCCTCAAAAGGAAACATTTTATCGGAGGAAATTTGGCAACTCTCGAATGTTCACCCGGCGTTCTTCTTTAGCACGGCATAATAGTGGGAAGGAGGAGAGAGAAGGGTCTCGTGAACATGAGAGATTATACTTCAAGAGTGGTAAAAAAATGTGAAAAATGGAGCATGAATTATATCTCTCAAGACAGACCCACTGATTGCTCTTTTCTTGGAAGATGATCGAGGATCATGCCAACAGAGGACCACACGTTCCTCCACGCTTTTAACGACTCGGTTGCGTTACCTTGGACCCACCGTGGCGGCCATTGCCTCGGTTTTCAAGTGCATGACCTGGCGGTGACAAGTAATCACATCGTAATGAAGATGACGATATGAGGTTTTCAACCAAGGAAACGCCTGCATTCAATACGGAAAAATTACGTCTAATTTGGTTTCCGCGGCGTTTTCTTGAAGAGCCTTGATGAAGACCACAGATATCTCGCGGGTATGGATGCAGGAGGAAGGAAGTTACTGCTTCACAAACCCGCAATAGCGAGAGATTTTATCGGATCATGGTTTTGGCCTCTCCTCTCGTTTTAACCGCGATGGATGAGGAGTCAAGACCGATTCATGCGTTGGATTTTTACCGTGATTTTGTCATCATCTATGCTTGGGTTTTCATTTCTTTCGATGGCGTAGTTAGGTTTTTTTTTGCGAAAACAAAACATATGCGGACATTTGAAACGTTGCAATTAGAACGTGTTCAGCTATCGATATTTAACATTTTTTGTATTTTGGAAAAAATTGACGATTTAATCTTGGAGAGTGAACGGTTTTACAAATTCTCATTTTATCCGTTTCGTCTGTTTGCATTTATGATCTATCGCTGAAGTCCTTCTAAGTAACGATTAAATTAAAAAAGATTAGAAAGAATATCCCCCACAGCCTTAGTTTTATATCAGAAATAACGCTTAAGCATCATAAAATTTTATCGTACAGTCATGCCACTACGATCATTCACTTCATTTTACGTTAATGAGTAAAGCATAGACTTGTATCTGTCATTAACGGACACATGCGAGTGTGGCGAGTAACCGTCAAAAACGTGAGCGTCCAAGTGCGTCAAGATACTCGTCAGGGTCGGTCTTGGTTGCCCTAAAATCAGGGCCAGATCGGATTACTAAGTTTCAGGGACATGATTACCGCCGGATATAAACTAATCGCGGACCACATGTTAGCGTAAATCAACACAAAAATAATTACAAGTTCAAGTCGTGGATGTGCGCACGTTCCGTGACGCATTTTAAGATAAAATAAAGCCGAAGTATCTGTCATATCAGCACTCATATCACTCGCACTTTGGGTGCTGAAAGGACCACGTTAAGCAGAAAGCTTCAGCAATCAGCTTTTGCTAAATTGGGAAATTTAATTTTTTACACAAAAACGGTTGTGCGGTTTTTTTTTTTTTTTTTTTTTTTTTTTTACAAAATTTCAGTGAACTTTCTGCATAGCACGAAGCAAATTCCTTGACATATTCAAAGAATTCTGCACAAACGTTCGCTCGTAAAAAATTGAATTGCTCAGTTAAATGGCTATAGCTGATATGGCTTCGTTCTTTTTCGCCGAACGCGGTCCAAATAGACTCCGGTGCCAAAATTCACTCTCCAACTTTCAACAATGAAGCTTTCACGAAGGGGACGCCCAGTGAGAGGGTGGCGATAGGGGGTATTAAATGAAATGAGGGAGTGTCAACTCCCTGATGACCTGTGGGAAGACCGAGTTTTGTGGCGATTAGGCGTCGCACAGCGCCAAAGAGCGCTATAAAAGCGACTCATGTATGTTTGTATGTAGGTTTCAAAGTACCTCTGAAATCCGTGTAACTTACCCAGAAGTGAGCGAGGAGGTTGATATTTACAATATTGACGACATCAGCGGGGTCGGTGTCGAGGATGGGCTGCGGGGGCATGATGCCGGCGTTGTTGACCAGGATGTCGACACGGCCGAACCTCGAGCAGACTTCCGCGGCTAATCGGAACACGGCCAGTCGATCGGATACGTCACACGAGTACGCAAAAGCCTGTCCTGGCCGCATCCCCGCAGAACCACCCTTGCCTTTGATCACCACACCGTCGTTGTCGTTTTCCCCTGAGTTCTGTAAAAAACAAGACGTGGATTAAGTGTAAGGCCGAAGCATCGCTGGTTGAGTGTGTTAGCGTAAACGGTTGTTTAACTATGCTGGAGGAGTATTGAAAAAAACATACATTGTCTTAAACAATAGTATCCTGTTCCCACTTTGAATATAGGGCTGATTATTGAAATTTATAGACGAAGCTATAGGCAAAGAAGGCAAAAGGGACATGGAGCGATCCGATATTGGTGGAAGCGGGTGGTTGCAATGGACCAGGAGGTCAGTAATACACTAATTGACTGCAACTTACGATAGACCCAATATCCATCATTATCCTCCTTAGTCCGTAACACCCACCCGTTTCAACTATAGGATAGCTCCATTCCCCTTTGTCTTCCTTGTCTATCGTTTTATCTATCAATTTCAGTAATCAGTCCGCTGAGAGGGCCTCCTGGTCCTGGATCATCCCTTCCTCTGGACATAGGGGATTCTCCCGACCCTTATTAGTGGGGCGTCCCCCTCTCCCATCATGATTCACCAATGATAATATTATGATCCGGTCAAACGGCGAGTTCATACGGAGATATCTATCGATTTCATGATAGGCCATGTCATCTGATGGTGCATATTTATCCGGTTGTTTCAGCCTTTGGATGCATCGAAAGGTGTAGGCTCCGATTTTTAGAATTTTCCGTTTATGCGGATGGTTAACTTTTCTATCGTTGCGTTAAAGTCTCTCAACTAATAACTACACTATGACGTTTACCTACACAGATCCATTTTTTGTGCACCACTGATGAGGATAAAACAGAAGAGACTGTATCTACCGGCAATTTAGCAGAGACTTTAACGCAGGGGTAGCAAAGTAAACTAATCGCGAGAAAGGAAAATCTTAAAAATCGGCTTCGACGTGCGGAACAGTTTCTCAACGGCACGACTCTCGTCAACTTACAATCATTCTCGCATTTGTCGAGACAAATCTCGCAGTGACCGGCAGCCCGCAATCACTCGGTATCGCGGAGCAAACGAGCATTGAGGTTGGAAAAAAATTGGAAATAATAAAAGGAAAAGTGAGGCCGGTGATCGGTAATTTTGAAAAGCCAAGTCACCCACCGTCCGAGTATGACCGACTCGGTGCGGTCATAAAGTAAACTATCCATCAAGAAACTGACAACCGCCAATTAGACGAACTCCGCACGCGAGGCCATTCTCATTCTAAGTATGGACGTATATCCAAATCAAAAGGAACTATCTGCATTGTTAAAGGAGCCCTGAAACCCATAAGAATACATGCATGACAGAGACCATGTCACGATGAAGATAGTTTTTTTTAATTTCAACACGCCTATATGTAGGTGCGGAACGGTTGACTTTGAGTAAAAAATTAAGCTCCGGATAATAAAGTAAAAGGAATGAAAGGCACAAAAGTTGCTGAGAGCCAGCGTTATTGACACCTTTCAAAGGCCGAGTTTACTGATTATTTTTTCACTGCAAGGGCGTGTTATCAGAAACTCGAATGGATATCGTCGGGTTTTAAGGTGAGAAATATTTTAAAGAATGGCGAGATTATAATGGTGCAACCGAGGGGTATAGGGTCCTGAAACACAAGTTTGGGAGGCTATAATACCCCAGTTGAATTTGAAATTCGACCTTTTTCGGGACGATTTCACCTAATTTGAGGGTATTTCCTAAGTTTTTCAGACTCACTTACAAAAGTTACATTCTAAATGAACAGACAAACTATACCATTCGCTTGAAAGCCAAGCAAAGTGCCGAGTGCAAGTCACCATCAAGAGCGTGAAATAATTCTTCTGTCTATTTAAAAAATTTTAGGCTGGCCTTGTGCCGGACTTATTCTGTTTTTATCTGTCGAAAGAAAATATGACCCCTTCCTGACAATATCAGATGCCTCCCCTCCCTCGACCTATGCTTACAGTGAGTTGTCTCTGAGAAGCTTTTGCTTATCTTGGCTCATATTTGAAAGTATATCCACTGATTAATTTTATTTTCTTCATATCGAAAACGGATCTTATATAATCTTGTCATGCACGCATAACAAGAAACAAAAAAAGAGGTCAGAAACAAAGATAAATAGAAAATGCATATCAATGGGTCGTCCTTGTTTCAAAGATCCGTTCGATATCAGATTCTGTTAATTCTCATTAGTAATTGGACTGTATTTTGCAATTAGGATCTACAATTTCCAGCTCACTTTAAGGAACAAGGTATTAACATTATTTTCCTCATGCAGGTAAGTGTTTTTATGAAAGAGTTAGAGAGTGTAGTGTCTAATTGCAAAAAAAAGTCCAACTCTCAGGAATGAAGAAGTTCCAAAGCGCACGTTTTGCTCGTTTAGACAAGACGCTTCATCGCGTTCTCTCACTGTGAGCTTTTAACTTATTGCTGTTAGTGTTTGCAAAGGGCAGATCAGCGATCAGCGAGACTTCCTTTGTGTGTTCCCCACTCATGGTCCGCAAATTTGCACGGAAGATATTAAGCGTCACCAAGTTTGTCGAATTTTGCCGAGGCAAACATGCCACAATCTTGGAGCAAACATACAAAATACAAGAAAGCGCCTTCATTCATTTGAACGCTCTCTCCATTTAAAAGATGCCCCTTTATGACCAACTCAGAGCACGTTTATTAATAAGTCGATGGGTCTGATGTTTTAACGGTTTCAACTAGAATTAGCCTAATGCATTGCACGTTGCCAAATGTCCTATCTTATTTTTTTACCACCTTATTATTACACTACCGCGCTAAGTAAGAGCGCCGTATGAGCATTCGAGAATATTGCCAAATTTCTCCGGATAAAACAAGTATTTATGAGAAAAGTTATTCATATGTCTATTTGAAATTTTCAGATATTTTAGATAAAAATGCGCCCTGGTAAAAACTGGCGATACGAGCTGCGTTTCAAAATACCATAGGAGTTCTTATAGCCGACTAAAGAAGGCTATTGAAAATCATACATATAGCTGGCTGTAGAAAGCGGAGCAAATCATATAGCCAGGCTATACAAAATAGCTATATAAATAAGCTAAAAAAAATTATACAGTCGGGCTATGGTTCCTATCGCCGGGCTTTACACTTTATCGCCATTGGCTATAAAAGGCTATAAAAAATTGTGTAGAAATTCGTGTGCTTTGGATATCATTAAGTTTGATACGGAACTACCTTAATATTTACAAAACGCATATTATGTTTTCCTTTAAAACATATTTTTTTTCATCAATTAAAATTAGATGGTCCATACAGAGTGTGCAACATTTCAAAATCATGAGTTGAAAAACGCTGACTCCGCAAGATTAAATATTCGAGCCTAACACAAAGCGGAGCGGCGACGCATTGGCGCCTACAAACCTAACAGGGATACTTCACGCATTGCGCGGCGACGCACTGGCGCCTACAAACCTAACAGGGATACTTCACGCATTGCGCAATGCGTGAAGTATCCCTGTTAGGTTTGTAGGCGCCAATGCGCGTTTCGCGCTCTCTGCCTGCCCGCCGCGCCGCAGCGTGCCACGGCGTCTGAAGCAACTATTTCACACCAGAGGTATTGCACAGTATCATACGAAACTGAAGGCGCTCCAACATATTAAGAATGACAGGCATCCCTCAAAAGTACGGAGCTTTCCTCGCAAAATAAATCAAGATACTACGGCACTAAAAGAGAGCGGTAGTCCAAAAACTAACTAAGTCCTAGTATCCGTATTTAGTAACGTTTAGCATAAACTTTATCGTCTGGCTATTGCTTAATCGCAATCGGCCATAAAAGACTATAAGAAATTGTACAGCCGGCTACAGAAGTTATTGGAAATCTTACAGCCGGCTTCAGGTCTATATTATTTTGGAACACACATTCTACTGCCAATTTTTACCCGGGCGAACAAAGTTGTCTGAAAATTTTGAGGGAAAAATGAAGAATTTTCCAAGAAAATTCTGGTTTTATTGAAGTAAATCTGGCAACGTCTCAAGGCTCATATGATGTTTTTTCTCAGCTCGGCAGCGTAGCCCAGGCCACATTTTCTAGTGTTTTTCTCTCATCTCGATTTATAGTCGTCTTTTGCACCGAGGTTATTTTTTTCTGTAAATATTCGCATATTTTTTTGTGATGTTTTCCTTGGGTAAGAGGATGGCGGATCGACTGGCCCATTTCAGGCGACAAAATGACCCAGATTCCGACGATGGATGTGTCTGAAAACGGCGACGTCCGAACACGTCAATGTTTCTCGTTCAACTTGAAACCAACGGCGACGCGTTTCCTTGACCGAGAGAGAACGAGAGTAAGACCCCGCGTGTGATGTGACTCACCCAACTGCAATTAGGTGCTCCGCGCTGAAGGAGGGAGAGTTAATCTAAGATGAGCTTTAAATGCAGTGCAGCTGCACTGAAGAGCAATGATAATAATTCGCAGTTCGCCGACGACGGTGCATCATCTTGATTTGACGCACCGCGCTCATAGTTGTCAAAATGTGGTCCACGCTCCTCGCAGTTCCGTCAAGTTTAACCCCGATTGCGTCACCATGAGTGCATCGCATTTTCTCAGTGCTGCCAAACGGGTGGAAATCGAATATTTCCTTTTGAAATTTACCCAATCCCAAAAGTTTCAACAACTTGTTTCATTGAAGTAAATTAAATTTTAGAGTCTTGGAGCAGACTTCTCTATCATTCTTTTTTTATGATGAAAACAAATGTGTGAAGACTGAGGCAGTCTGTAAATTCCTGTGTGAATTTTTTCAATTGAGAGGTTTGAAGGACAAGGACAAGGCGCATAAGTGCAGTTGCTGCTTTTCCAAGAAATACATACTTGAAGTTTCAAAATTACATGGAGCCTTGTGACGGAAATGAAGTTTAAACTCACTTTTCGATGCTTTAGAGTTGAATTTCAGTTGTGAAATTTTTCCAGAATATACTTCCAAACTAGTTTTAGTTGAGCTCATGAATATTCAATTTTTTTCAAAAACTGCCATTTTACGGCCTTGTCCGCCAAACCCCTCAATTTTAAGTGTATAATAAAAAAAACCTTTATTTCATTTTTATTTTCATTTTTAAAAAAGATTTTTCGGACCCTTCACAAGGTCAATCTAGATGAGTCTCGCCATATTTTTTCTCTAAGTTCTAAAATGTATATATCATTGGCATGATCCTGCATCGTGAAAACATTCTGAGTCAAATCCGGAGTACATTTTACTCCGGAGCTTTTTTGCTGTCAAACAACCGAATGACATGGCTGCGGAGCAAAATCAGCTCTCCATGTAAAGTTAATTCCACTGTTACGGAACTTAATTCATTTCTTACTCTTTGATCACCCCCAGATTATTTTGCGTGCAAAATCAATGCAGTAATGAAATGCACCCCGGATTTCACTCTTGAACTTAAAACTTGTAGGCTTTTTACAGAAGATTGACATAATGTCCTAAAATCTCCTTCAAATCACTGAAAACTATGGCTATATGGGCTGCGAAAATATTTTCCTGTTTTTGCTTCTTTTGCTCTTTGAAAGTTGGATCATTTTCAAACTAAAATGGTAGCATCTTAGTAGCGTTTAATGTGCCTCATCATATTTTCCCCCAATTTTTGAACTTTTAGTATTAGCCTGTTCTGCCGTGCTACGGAAGAACACGTGAGCCTTCAGACGTTGCCAGATTCCCTTCAATAAAATACGAATTTACCGGGAATATCGTGAATATTTTTCCTAGAGTTTTTCATACAATACTGTTCGCAATTTAGTGTAAAATATTTGAAAATTTCGAGGAAAATTATCCTTAACTTCACCCAAAAACACATGTTTTAGCCGGGGAATTTTGGCAACTCTCAATTGTTCATGAGGCGTTTTTCCTCAGTCCGGTAATTTTGCTACCTATTGTGACATTTTGACAATCGCCACGCGGGATTTCTGCACTGCCGTGCTAAGGGAGAACGACGTATGAACATTCGAGAGTTGCCAAATTTCCTTTGATAAAACATGTATTTCTGACGACATTCATGCATATTTTTCCGTGAAATTCTCACATATTTTAGATTAAATTACGTGCAAAATTGTCTAAAATTTTGGAAAAAGTATACACGACTTTCCTAATAAATTCGGTTTTTGTCGAAGGAAACTTGATAACGTCTGAGGGCTCATGCGGCGTTCTTCCTCAGCATGGCAGTGTACAAGCTTAGATGAAATGGCAAACGAGCGAATGAGTTTATTGTTGCAGTCGCGGCTGGGGTTGGGGGAGTCATTACCATTCAAGCGGCGCGCCAGCTTTTGTAATCTCACAGCTCACACGTGATGTGGTCGCGACTCCTAGTAAGTCGTAACGCATGCGCAGACGTGAAAGTATCACCCGCGCTCTCGATCGGAACCCGCAGGGAAATCCATCCGTGGAAATCCAACAGTCTTCTCAACGCAGCTGCAGAACTTAGTCCAGGTCCGTGGTAAGTCTACCTGGAAGGGAGATGTTGCATGTGTGAGGAATTTGCAATTTGACTGTTGATTCTTATGTAAAAGTTCGCGAGAAACACAATGATGCCACTGATTTTCTCTAAAATTAACTCCCAAGCTCAAAAAAAGCTCTCAAGTTGAGGCCAAAATGGAGGGGATATCCCACCCTACCCTGAGAGTCCACCTCTACATCAAAAAAATCTCTCCATGCAAAGAAGGGGAGCAAAAACATTGACAGGGCTGCCACTTCATTTGGGGACTCCAAAACTGAAAACACGGCAACCCTGCTAATGTATTTGCTCCCTATCTTTGCATGGAGAGTTTGTTTTGATGTAGAGGTGGTCTCTCAGGGTAGGGTGGGATATCCCCTCCATTTTGGCCTCACTTTGAGAGCTTTTTTTGAGCTTGGGAGTTGATTTCAGAGAAAACCAGTGGCACTATCGTGTTTCTCGCGAACTTTTACGTAAGAATCAACAGTCAAATCGCAAATCCCTCACACATGCAACATCTCCATTTCGGGTACACAGATATATATATTTGGCCCTTTTCATGTTTCTTGGGTCGCTAAATCAAAATCTGAAGTTTCGTTACACGTTTCTGGTGTGCATTTGCCACCATTGTAAAAAAATTACCTAAATAGGCCTTTTTTGCGTTTTTTTTTTTTAAAAAATAGCGGCAACGCATGAGAAAAAATCCCGGATTTAGTTAAGGATTTAAATAGCTGACCTAATTTGGAAGAAAATTGTATATGCATATGCTAGGTTTGCTCAGAAATTGAGGAAGATACAGCATCGTGAACATCGCACCCGTTCACGTTTTCGCAGCGCAACCATCAGCGCGGTCGGGCTCACCGCGGTCCACCAAGTTCCGAAGCGTTCCGAAGTTCCTCAATTTTTGAGCAAATCTAGCATATTTATATACCATTTTCTTCCAAATTACGTCAACTGTTCAAAATATTAACTAAATCTGGGATTTTTTCTCATATATAGCCGCTATTCTAAAAAAAACGCAAAAAAGGCATATTTAGGTCATTTTTTCAAAATGGCGGGAAATGCACACCAGGTACGTGTGAGGAAACTTTAGATTCGTACTCAGCGACCCCAAAAACATTACGCACTGAAAAAAATAGTATGCTGTTTTAGCACCTAGGATGTCAAACATGTGTCTGGTGATCCAAAGATGCTGCCTTTCCTGCCAACGCAGTTAAATTTACATTCACAGGCTGTAAAATTAACTGCGAGGGCAGTAAAGGTAGCATCTTCGGATCATCAGACACACTTTTGACATCCTAGGTGCTGAAACAGAATATTACTTTTTTCAGTGCGGCGACCAAAAAAATAGCTGTGTACCCGAAATTCCAGGTAGCTTCATTTTAACTAGGCGTCTGGACTATGTTGCGTTCCCGAAAAGCGTAATGAGGGCAGTAACCTATCCAATGATTTTGGGGGTCGTCCATGTATTACGTCCAATTAAGGGATGGGGAGAGGTCTAGCGGTGGGTGACACTGTGACAGGAAGGGTAGGTCAAGCCAAGAATGAAAATGTTGACAAGCAAAAATGATTATAAAGTATTTACCTGTTTGTTGATGATGTCAACTACTTGTTGATTCGATTCCGCATTGATATCAACGCAAATGACATCACAGCCGAGTTGAGATAACTGGATCGCAAGTTGTCGACCTATGCCATGCCCGGCACCAGTAACCTGCACAACAGAGAAGAAGAACAAACTTTAGGGATGATGTAGCTTAGAAAGCTTCCGTTTGTACATTCACTGAACAGCAGGCATTTGAGGCGCCTCATGAGGTTATGCTGTACAGCATCAACTCGTAGCTTCAGCATCAATGCCGTATGCCCAGGTAGCGGCCGTTCGGGCATACGGCTCCGAGCCTGATGCGCTCAACCTGCCGGCCGCCGGCTTCGGGCATTGAAGCCCGATGCTGGAGAGCCGACCGAGCCAGCCTCAAGCGCTGATGCTGAGGTTTGATGCTGGCTCATGGGCCTCAGCGGGCCTCAGCCTCTGAGGCCGGACCGTCGGCTTGCGGCCCGATACGGCCTTAATTTTCGGACCCGCCACCCAGCTTAATTACCGACGGGGCTGTCCCAGAAGACCGCGACCCTCGGACTCGGCGATGAATTCGCGGAACACCCCTTTGTTTACGTTTCCCATCGGCGCGGTGGCCCACGCCTCGTCTCATCGTCTCGCCAGGAGGACACCTCTTTTTCTCGCCGATCTCGTTTGAAATCGAAAGTCCCCCTTCCCCGGTCGAGAACTTGAGAAGTCGAGACGCTCAATGAGACAGAGTATTAGGTTGGGTTGTGCAAGGGCCGCATGGACTTTGAAAAATAGAGGTCTTGTCGTTCCGTTTATTACTGGGGAGATTTGCCGTCTAGGAACACCCCCCCCCCCCCCCCCGGATCGTCTTCTCCGCATAAGTTGTCACTTTTTGCCTTTCTTCACAATTTGCAACAATAAGAAATGAAAAATAAAATATTCAAATGAAATACAATAACTCTGATGAACTTTACAGGAAATTGTTTCAGGAAAGAGTGGGATTTTCTATAAAAAAAAGGCAACTGCAGACTTCAATTTTTTATGCCTTCTTTCACAGGTTATCTGAAGTCGCCAGATAATGCTGAAAATCAGCACTTTTCTTCAATTAAACCCATATTAAATATTCACATTTTGTGGCACAACCTGGCAACTTTAAATCTACAGAAATGTTTCGATTCTTGAAGGGGCCAGATGCTCCGACAAGCATCGATTATTTAACATAGATTTAAATGGAGGAACACCGGTGACCAAATTGTTGGATCCACTTTTGAGTTGCAGTATAATACTGCAACTTTTAAGGTTTTAAGAGGGGGGGGAAGGGGTAAAGTTTTATTATAAACCGGAAATTTCCAGCCTTTGACATGGCAGATACGAATTTTCAAATCTAATTTATTGAGGATAAATTTTTTAAATGCAGAGTCCAAATTGTCAATTTTTAGGTAAAATTATAGCATATTTGGACGTATTTCTATCAAAGAGACCTATGTGTAGGTGAGAAAAATGGGATATGCTCGCTAGTTCTCTGGCCGTAAGAGTGAATGAGAGTAGTAAAGCGCCAGTGACGTCAGCGGCAATGATGAAGCCCGGGCCGCCGGGCGCGAGGGGGAGCTCGTCGTCGGGGCGCTTTAACTCTTATGAGCCCTGTCCACAACGCTCTCGTCCCATCCTCGCGGCTCATGAATCCCGCATTCAGTTGGCACATAGTTCTGTATGATAGAATGTAATATCCCGCTTTTCCAATTCTTCAAAAGTAATCACGCCCTCTTTTACATTGTTTCTTATGCAGATTTTTAGAGCACACCTCATATTTTTCACCTGCTCACAGTTCTGTTTGATAGAAATACGTCCATTTTATCCCCTTCTTTTCGTAGAAGTCTTCTAGAAGTCATATGATCTGTTTTCAATAACTTAATAATGGGGTCATTGACCTACAGCTTCTCTCTCGTTGCCGGTCACATACCTTAAACTTTCACACCACTATACGAGGAATCGATGATTGTAACTTCATAGCTTGAAAAATGGGCTGCATTTTGCAATTTGGAACTAAAAATTCTAGCCCGGTTTAAAAACAACGTATGTGCCATTAGTTTCCCTATGCACATAAGTGTTTTTTCAGATGAGCCAGAATTTATAGCTCCGAATTGCAAAATGCAGTTTGTTTTTGTTAAAGAGTAACTCTACGAAAGCATTAAGATAAGCATGAATGCTGCTGAAAAATTGTGGTATGTGGACGGAGTAACGGGTTTGTCCGAGAAAACATCCTTATGAGAAACTGGGATTATTTTCAGACGTGCCTTACACAAATTCCGGTATATTTTTGACAGCGGAACCCAAAAAGGACCTTCGTTTTAATGCATCATCTGCGAATTTTTTGAAAAATTAATTTCTTCCTGGGAAAGCTAAGTTTTAAACGGAAATGCCGATTTTTTTCTGGTTATAGGTAACCTTATTTACCAGCATGACCGCTCACACCTCTCTCGAATCACTTTACAACTTTCTAGCAACTTAGAAATAAGAATTATTTGTTGAAAAGTGCTGATGAAATGGGAAATGTATGAAGAAAGTGAGCAAAAATGCAAAGGTTTAAAGCCAAAGCCCCCCCCCCCCCCCCCCCGGGAAAATTGAGTCCAAATCACAAGCGTAAAAAACGATTAAGAACTTTTAACATGAACGGAGGAAAGTAACAATAAAAAATTATAGGGCCCACTAGAGACTCAGGTGAATCCGACGTAGAGTGAAGAACTTTTAGAAATTTATTTATTTATTTTTAATTACCTACTGAAAAACCATTAATGATTAAAAAGAGACTCAATTAAGTAGAAGCATGGAAGGAAGAAGAACCAAACGATAAAATGATCAAACGTATTCAGCAGAACCACATCAGAGATGGCCTACTTTTTATTTAAGTGGTAATTTTTCAGCCAAAACCAAGTAGGTAATATCCTGACTTAAAACGTCGTATGTATGTATTCTAGTTTTAGTTCCAAGAGAAAACTTGCAGCAACCTGAAGTGGGCTCAGGATAATTCTGTTTAAATCCGTTCAAATGTGAGGGAGTAACATTTTAGTGAGAGCGAAAGAAAGTTTAAAAAAACGGAGTAGCGCATGTTAAGGTAACGGAGGGTGCCTTGCTGCCTTGCCGTGCCGCGAGAAGCGCGAAGCGCTGAAATAAGTAGGCAGCTTATCCGCAAGCCTAGGACGCACAATGTGTAAGCGGATGTATCGCAACGAACTCGGAAGGTGGTGAATCTGTGGAAAGTGAGAGTGACGAAATGAAACCAGGAAGAGGGTGAACCGTCGAGGTGACCGCGGAGGAGAAGGGTTCTACAGGTGAGAGGACAGCGGGAGGGAGGAGGAAAGTTCTAAGAAGTGGACGCCGAGGAAGGGTTGAAAACACAGCCCCGTGCAATTAGCCGACCGGCAGCCGGGCCCGGGGAGCTGGCGTCCGACGCGTCTGCTAATTGAGGCCGCTAATTTTGATGCTGGACTCAGCATCAAAACTGATGCAGCATCAGAAAAGGAGCCGGGAGTCGGCTTCACCAGGTGAAGCCGCCTCAACGGCATATGCGCTCCCCCGGCGCACTGATCGAGGCGGCATGAAAGTCCGCGCCGGGCCTCCGCCTCGCGCGCCGATGCGGCTCCGTTTATGATGCTCCCTCAAACCTCAGCTCTAAATCCCTGCTGAACAGCGTAAATTCTGGAATTGCTCCCTGAAAATTCTGATTTTTTTACGGTTAGTCCTTAATTTTATGTAGTAAGTGCACTTTTTCCAAATTTTTCAAAGGTTTACTAATTTAAAACTAAATTGTATCACTGAGAATACATGTGAGTCGTTTAATTGGAAAATAACCCATCTCTAATTCTTTTAAATGTTGGTTTCATTCAGATCACCCAAAATCGATAAAACGTTTAGTCGCGTCGACTTTTTTTCAGCCGTGGCGGGCAGTTTGAAACAGTTGCAATATTCCATTTTTATTGGTCCTCTTTTCCCATGGGCAAATTTCCCGCCAAAATTGAAACGAAACCAACGCTACTCAGCGTTTTGTCGATTTTGGATGCTTGAATAAATACTTAAATAAGTGCTTTATATCAATTTCTTGCCAATAACGGGGATTTTATAGACTCCGCCATAAGTTCTCAAAAGAAAGGGTAAGAACATCACTCTATTAACGTATTCGGCCGTGCTAAGGGAAAACGCCGTATTTACCTTCAGGCGTTTTCAAATTTCATTTGATAAAACGTGAATCTCCTAGTAAACTTATAAATATTTCTCTTCTAATTTTTCGGTTAATTTTGTTCGCAATTTCACCCAAAGGTCTTTAAAAATTCAAGGAAAAATATTTATTACTGTCCTTAAAAATGAACGTTTTATCGAAGGAAATTTGGCAACTCTTAAATGTTCATACGGCGTTCTTCCTTAGCACATCAGTATTGGCGTACGTCCATTTCACTTGAGCCCTGAAAAGCGTGGAGTTTTACAGACGACAGGGGTAATCTCGAAGAACAGTTACGTCTTTGAGTCAGCAAAGCATCAAATGGACGTATTTCTGTCAAACGGAACTATGTGCATTATGATGTGAGCCCTGTTATGCATGTATTCTTATGGGTCTCAAGGCTCATGTCTTAATGCACATAGTTCCATTTGACAGAAATACGTCCAAATGAATGGGCCGAGGACTCGTGCATCTGAGCTCACGCATAATTTAATTATCTCCAGAATCTCCTCAGATCGGCTAAGTAACAATGTCACTGATCTATTACCTCTTGAGCTCTCGATTAGCGTGCTCGAAACGAGTTTGCCGCTAAAATAAACGACAGGTGGGAGCCATTAGCCGGAGGCAATGTCCGGCGTTACAACGTCTTCTGCAAATAAAGTATACCTCACCGGAGTGAATGATTTTCGTCAGTGCGTGTATTAGCGTCCAGTTGGATGATCGGTAACATTTTCAGAATATTTTTAAAGTATTATGTACATTTTGGATGGATCTCTAAATTGGAAAAATGGACGTATATATGCTTAAGGAACTATTGATAGACAATGTGCTCAGGATTTGCATGCTACGCACACAGTTTCCTTTATCTTTGATTTTAATTTATTTATACTTAGTTCCTTCCAGCATTGATACGTCCTAATAACTCTAATTCTATATAAATAAGACGATTCTTGTAGTTGGATCAGAATCAGTCCAATCGTTCATGTTCGATTGGTCAAGTAGGAAGCTACTCGATTTTGAGAATGTGGTCGTTATTGTTCTTCTCGGTAACAAGTCAGAATTATAATTTCGATCGATAATACGATACGACAATACTGTCGTACTGAAAAACGTCGTATTAACATTTCAGACATCACCAAATATCTTCTCGAAAACAATGTATTTTTCTTCTTTTTTTTACGAAAATGGCTCATTTTCTTTACGATTTTCAAATGCAGTAGATTCAGTTGCGAAGAAACTCACTGAAAAATCGAGAGAAAGTTTCTCACATATTTCTTCAATAATAGTTATTCTTTCAAAGGAAATTTGGCAACATCTAAAAAGACTCATACGGCGCTCCTTCTGCAGAATGGTGCAGAGCGGTGAAGAGAACCCCTTGATACAACTATTCGAACTCCGAGGATGTCTGTGTTGCAGACACACTGAATTGAAGGCGCTATGGATGTGTTTCCCACGCTGCAAATATTGTGATGTGCAAAACAAGCTTTTATGAGTAACTTGCGAGGAACCACCGATAAAATGGAAGAGTGCCGAACTGTTCCTTGCTACTATACTACCTCCCGATAAACGTCTTTAGCTACAATAACGACAAAACATCAGCATTTTGGGGAGGCACATAGAAAAGGTTGCTGTTTTAGCAGGAACTGACTTATTGTATTGGACTAAAAGCCGAGCATCGCATTTTGTATAATTTTTCATCTTAGATTAGCGGCGAATTATCGTGAGAAAAACTGCCCGCGGACGCGGTGAATTTGAAAAAAACGCCTTGAGAACTGCGCTATTATTGCGTTAGGGAGTAAACATTAGACTTTTCTGATGTGTTCAACGAGATTTTTACGCAATTTTATTCGTGGTAAATTCACTCATTTAGCGTAATCTCTTGTGTGCAACATCAAGCTGATTATTGAAATTGATGGACAAAGCGATAGACGAATAAGACAAAGGGAAAATGAAGCTATCCTATTTGAGTAAGGTGGTTGCAGTGAAAGATTGAGGTAAGTAATAGAATTGGATTGCATTTTGCAAAAAAGGAACCACTAGCATTGCAATGTTGCTGAGATTGTGCAACTTCTTTTGTCTCGGTGAAAAAAACCGATTATCCATTAATAGTTTCTATTTTACTCGCTAAAAACTGTAAATTTAGGACAAAAATTACCATCTAAATTTCATAGTTTTTCACGAGCTCCGCAATTTTATTGCAAAAGATGAAGTTGCACAATCTTAGCATCATTGCAATGCTAGTGGTTCCTTTTTGCAAAATGCAATCCAATTACGAGCGGCGACCCACGAGAGACCCCTCATCAGTTAGTCCATCCATCCCTTTTAGTCCAAAAGAAACATCTGCACCAATAGGATTGCTCCATTGTCCGTTTCCCTCTTTTTTTCTATCGCCTTGTCTATCAATTTCAATAATCAGCTCACTGGTGAACTTAACGTGATTTTCGTGCAATTTCGTTTCAACCAATAGTTTCGCTTTTCCATTTGTCTCTTTTGTCCATCGCTTTGTCTTTTTTCAACAATCAACCCGCTGTTGCCCTGGTAAAAATTGGCGACAGGAGCTGCGTTTCAAAATACCATAGGAATTCTTATAGCCGACTAAAGAAGGCTATTGAAAATCATATAGCTGGCTGTAGAAAGCGGAACAAATCATATAGCCGGGCTATACGAAGCTATAAAAAATCATACAGTCGGGCTATAGTTCCTATCGCCGGGCTTTACACTTTATCACCATTGGCTATAAAAGGCTATAAGAAACTGTGTAGAAATTCGTGTGCTTTGGAAATCATTAAGTTTGATATGGAACTACCTTAATATTTACAAAACACACGTTATATTTTCCTTTAAAATATATTTTTTTTCATCAATTAAAATGAGAATAATCCATGCAGAGTGTGCAAACATTTCAAAATCATGAGTTGAAAAACGCTGACTCCGCCAGATTAAATATTAGAGCCTAGCACAAAGCGGAGCGGCGACGCACTGGCGCCTACAAACCTAACAGGGATACTTCACGCATTGCGCAAACGCGCATTGACGCCTACAAACCTAACAGGGATACTTCACGCATTGCGGGTGTGATCATCAAGATTTTCGTGCGATTTTACTCGTAAATTTTACTCATTTGGTGAAATCTCTTGTGCGTAGAAGACACTACCGAAAACATAGTGAAGTTGATTTAACATTCTGGATGTAAAAACGGTGTGCGAGAACTCAAAAAATGCTGAATTACCCGCCATATTAGTTAGTTTTACATCTTGACATTGCAAAAGTACTGCTGTAGCTGTTAGTTCAGCGTTTTGTGAGTTCTGGCACACTTTTTTTTACATCCGGAATGTTAAATCAACCTCACTTTTTTTTCGGTAACACATTTCACGTCATAGTTAGGTTAATATTATATATGGTTAGGTTAATATTATGAATAATTATTCGTATTGACTAATTAACCCATCAATTTATCAGACCTGGGACTTCATATGGACCGAAATGTTTATGATTTTATACTCTCTATTGATTTTATGATTAAGATATGATTAATCTCTCATTATTTAGCTACTCACATACTTGAGTTCTCAAGTGCGACTTTTCTTTTGAATATTTGTAGACTGAATGTTATATATATTTTCTATGAATAAAAAAAAAAAAAAAAAAAAAAAAAAAAAAAAAAAAAAAAACACATTTCACGTAGGACGAGGAAAACATTTAAAAAATGTCGAAATTCAATACACCACCCCTTTATTTAATGCCGTTTTATTTATTTAATTTTTATTTTGAGGTAAAACGGCAACCGCGAGCGGAATGGGCAGTAGCCACGAGGCGCTAGCGCAAGGTGAGAAAACGGGCGAGGAGCGCGGTTATACGGTGTAAACGCGGATCATGCCCGTTTCCTCCCGTTAATCGGGATTCTGCTCCAACTCGGAGATTAAAAGATGTAGCCGGTCTTGACCGACATTTTAATTGTTTCGCGCGCGCCGCCGGCCGCCGCTGCCACTGCCTACTCGCCATCGCTCCTTCTTCTTCTTCTTCTTCTTCTTCTTCTTTTCAAACCAACCTTCTTCTTCCTTTCCCTCCCCGAAGAATATTCAATCACATTTTTCCACGGCGATAAATTATCAAGCTCGTCAGCGCAGCGGCGCGGTGAGATGCTCAGTAGTCGATAAATTCGGCTTAAGTGCTTGAGTAAACATTATCGCTTTTAAGCTGAAATAACTCATCTATCTACCTATACTGCCGAGCTAAGGAAAAACGCCAGATGAACCTTCAGACGTTGCCAAATTTCCTCCAATAAAAATCGAATTTACTGAGAAAATAGCGAATATTTGTTTCCAAAATTTTCACTTAATGGTTTAGGTACGCAATTAAATCTAAGATGTCTGAAAGTTTCAAGGGAACATATAAACATGTAATTTCGTTAAAATTACATGTTTTATCGAAGGAAATTTGGCAACTCTCGAATGTTCATGCGGCGTTCTTCCTTAGCACGGCAGTGTAATTCGGTGTCGGGCCCATGCACGATTCGTCTTTTTTTAAAAAAAAAGAACGTGACTACATCTCAATGTTGCCAAATTTTCCCGCGTGAATTGCATTTTTGCTTAGAGAATTTTTGAAAATTCTTGCTGAAAATTTCACTTGTTTTTCTCCTGATCTCATGCAAAAATTAGACAAATTTTCGATTAAAATTATGTAGGTTTATCCTCGTAAAAAAAATCGAATTTTTGATGTCAATTTTGCAACCTTGGAATGGATTTACGTTCTCTCGTGCGAGAAACGATCGCGGGTTGCTCGAGGATTGACCGTTGCCGAGGTTCAAGCTATAATTTGGATGGATGTTGCGTTCGGCTTGACGATTTAAATCTATTTCGGCTAGACAACGAATGGACATACAAGACGATCAGTAGGCTGATTTGCATAGTTTATTGGATGTCTTTCAGCGTGGACGAGATATATCTATTTGCTTCAGGAGATTTTGATACCGCGTATTTGCTGGGGCAATGCGATGAGAAGATACGAAGTTTTTTCCTTGAGTTTTAATGCAGACGGATAGCGATTGCTTATTAGTAATCAATTAATGACTCACGTGGAAAAATGCGTATCTCAAGTGGATAAAAGAAAGCATGGAGGAACCAACCCAAATTTAGATAAAAATTAATTAAAAGCAACAGTAAGAGCTTTTTTAAACTTAACTAACCAAGTATTCTTTCCCATCAAAAATACCAAAAAAAGCATGAGGTTTTTTAATATTTAATTAAATGTACAACTGGAAGCATTTAAGGTTGAAAAAATTTAAATTTTTGAAAATTTCTTTTCCATTGTGAGTCGTACGGAATCATGAAACTTCAAGCTTCAATCAGTTTCCATCGATGCTGTCGGTATGGTATTCTCTTACTAAAGGGTCAATGGAGCCTTCTCAGAATTCTCGCTTCCGTTCTATGTTTTACGTAAAACTTACGGATACTGCCGTGAGAATTAATGAGAAAATATTATTTTGAAAAGTATCAAATATTTACAGAAAATTTAACGATTCAAATTGGGCAAATATTCTAGAAACATTAAATTTAAAACGATAATTTTTAGCGTTGCAGATGCAGGTGTGCGTTCCTTAAAGTAAAAAGTTGTTTGAGTTGATCGCATATTTCATCGGACGGTCAGTGCCGTTTTCAGCGCTTGTCAAAATTCATTAGTGAACGCCTTGTGAGGGTATGACCTCTCAAAGGTCACTTCCGGGGTGAGATGGATTATCTCTTTTATTTTATTATTATGAAATCTTCTCAGGTTCTTTGAAAGTCTTATTTTTTTCCATTTTAGCGCTTTAGGTGGTCTGATCTGTGAGCAGTATCATAAATCATACAGAAAAACCAACAAAATGTTTTTATTGAAATTTCTAGCGGCATTGCTATGGACTTATAGAAAATTACACAAATTTTCGAATGTTGATGATGATTGATCTATTATTAATCTATTAATAATTGATATAACGGCGAAGAAGTAATATCTTGTAGCGAAATGCAGTGATGTTTCGATTGTCTGTGTGGATGGATCGAGAGACAACTTTATGATTTAAAAAAAAAAAAATAATAAAAAAAATAAGAATACTCTGAAATACAAAAATGAAACATAAAATGCACAATCTTTTTTTTAGGTTTGTATTGTTGACGAGGAGAATGAAACTTACTGAAAGTTAAAACATTATTTCCGCGACGATAAATTGTGTTTTGAAAAAAAAAAAAAAAATTCTTTAGATCATGCGGAATGTTCATGAAATTTAAAACATAATAATCAATCAAATAATTATTATCAACGGTTGCTTATAATTTGAACTTTCAGATAGATCGACTGACGTTGACGTTGACGTTGACTGACAACGTCGAGAGACTCTAGGCAGTTGGCATTTTTCTATTTCCATCATCGTTATGAACCAAGCTTCTCTCAGCACCTACAATGTGGATTTATGATCGAGGAAAATAATCTACCTTTGACTGCCTGCGAAAAAGCGTTTCATCATCCGGTTCAAGGGCTGAAGGAACCCAGCGCCGTGCAAAGTGCAGGCATTTACCGGCACCGAGCTGTTCGCGCGACCTTGCAAAAACCGATGACGTATGTCAGTCCGAGTAAATTGAGGTAGATGTAATGAGTACAACGGGGCTCTGATTGGCTGATAGCCTCGGGCGCCATTAACGTACTGCACATAAAACGTGACTTGGGTGAACCTCTATGATATGTCGGGACGGGGAGCAGAAAGATTTGTCCAGATCTTTATCCATAAACCTACAAATAATCGACGGGGGCCGGGGACCCATCGAGCCATTGCGAAATGCTTCGGTTCAAAATTTGTAGTAGATTAATTTTGATTTTATAACCCTCCGGAATCGATGTGTTAGTTTTATTATTTTTTACTCTTTGTTTTCAAACTCTCCAACTTCTTTTAACAAATTTTTAAACGAGAAGTCAAAGCTCATAATTGAAGCAAGGACTTGAACATGTCCGCGCGTTATTCGCAGATACTGGGGCAATCATGCTTTTGTCAGTGGATGGATTGAACCAGAAAACTGTATTTTACGTTGTCTTAACTCCATCTCGTTTTTACACAGAGATTTAAAAAACTTTGCGTCTCAAAAATTTCTCTGAGTTCTCCTCAGATTTTGAAGCTCATATATCTACAACATCTCATGTTCAACATGAGGAAGAATGAGACATTTGGTCCGGTGTATATGTATATTTAGGCTGAATTTGATTCAATTCGTGCGATTACTGTAAGCTCTTTGAGTCCCAAAATGTTCATTTCATCCCTAGTCGCTTAGTCAAAAGAAGAAGCGAGAATGTCGTCTTGAGTGGGAAGAGATTGAAAATCAGTAAAATTGTTTGCACGTAACCGGAAAATTTAATAAAAATCAGCCGAACTGTTTTTACGTTGTCTAACTCTCCGCGATATTTCATTGTATTTTATACATCAATGGTGAAACTCCCAGAGCACGTATCTCAGTTTGCGACAATGCAGACTTCCTGACATCCTTTATTTTCAAAT
Source organism: Bemisia tabaci (assembly GCF_918797505.1). Taxonomy (NCBI): domain Eukaryota; kingdom Metazoa; phylum Arthropoda; class Insecta; order Hemiptera; family Aleyrodidae; genus Bemisia; species Bemisia tabaci. The sequence continues at coordinate 7,549,493 of NC_092798.1, forward strand.
GGAAAACTATACTCGTCGTCAAATCTTAAAAACTTCCATGATTTCCCTTTCTGTGCGAAGCAAACTCTTAGAAAACGTCAAGGAAAGATGTAGATTTGTTCTCCTTTACAAAAACAAAACAGGAGAGGAAATTTTTAAATACCGCAAAGAGTTACGTGGTTATGGAGTTTTGCCGTCATATATGCCTTTTAGGAAAACTGAACAATATAACGCCTTGAAACTTTTCGTAAATACTCCCGAGATTACGGAGAATCAGGTGTAAAGGCAAAGAGTTACATCGTTTTTTGTAAGAAAAAAATGAAACATGACAGAAAATTTAGACGACTGATAGAGTTAGGCTGATTCTGGTGAATGCTATTCAGTCTACTGATGAGCCTCCTCTACAATCAAGTTCCAGACTCTTAATCATTATATCAGAGACTGCTGAACTCATAGGAGATGCGATTAATCTAAACTTGACAACACTGGAAAGTTTCTCGTAAAACTTTAAAACGGAAATCTAGAGAAAAAAATTCCACTGTCAGTTTTTTCTTTAGAAGGTTCCAGCAAAGCTGCGGCCGTGGCCGCAACACAACGGTTTGACCGAATCGTCCGCGATCATTAACCTCTGATTGGCGGGGCGAACCAAAATCTCGTCTCAATATTTTAACGATGGAAATGTTTTTCGTTAAAGTGCTATTCCACGAATCTTCCTCTTCTCTAAGAAACTTTTTTAAGAAAATGAGGGATGCGTTTGACCGCACGGGAGAGGTCCATCGACAATCATCATTTGTCTGAGGGTCGCCGGTCGCCTCTACGCCATTAAAATTTCGATTAAAATTAATTCTGTCTGCTCATCTCTGAAAGCTGACTTTAACGAGAGTGGGCCCTAGGCAAAAGAGCTCTTGTCAAATGGTGCAAAGAGCTCATTTTCTAATGGGAATTTATAATGTCGATGTTGTGTAATTTGTCCGTATCACAGGAATTCGAACTTCTATGTGTCGCTTAACTAAATCTTACGTCTGCTAAAAAGGTGTTGGTAAAAAAAAGTTTTTCGTCAACGTGGAGCGCAAAATATCAAATCCTTGAGGGTCAGCGTGAACCAGACATCGTACCTAATTAACATCACTGAAAACTGTAGCCTTTGCAACATGCATGCCCCAAAAAACCTAGAACATCTGTAATTGGACTGCCCATCATATAAAAACATTAAAGAGCACTATCTATCCACAAGAGCTAAACTCAATTCTATAGGACTCGGAATTAGACGCCTTAAAATGACTTTTATGCCTATAGACTGTGTCACACTATCAAAATACTCCATCAAAATGTCAAAGTCAAGTGCTGTGAAACCAAGTCATCGAATAAGCCAATCATAACACCTGACCTTGATAATTTGATGGCTATGGATAGTGGGACACAGGCTTATGTTTCCTATGCCCTAATCATTCGTGCATTTATAATAAATGAGTAAAATGTATGTTAAGTGGAGTTTTGCTTGTGTGCGCAAGATTATGATTGTAAATTTGTATGAAATTGTCCGTTTCAACCCCGCCCCCCCCTTAATAAATCCAACCACGATGATAAAGGTAAAGTAAATTATTTTATTCACACTCAACGCATCTTTAGTGCATTCCGTAAACTTAAACGCTCCCGACGCACACTGGATCGAGTCAAAAGGAGAGGTCGGACAAAATTTGGAGACTTTAAACGCCTATAACTCCGTTTATATAAAGTTTAAGGGTCTGAAATTGACTTAGTTGGTTTCCTCGTAAAATTTTCTTCAAGCAGCACCCTTTATAATTTAAAATATAACGAACTAAACATCAAAATTTGCAGTTTTAGTACAAAATGTCATGTCCGACCTCTCTGACTGACTCGATCTACTGTGCGACGTGCACTGGTAAAAAAAAACCTCTTGGTTCAAGAGTGCAGTTTCTTGTCGCCGGATTTAAGAGTCTAGACTCTTGTTTCAAGCGGATTTTGAATTGAGTCAATGCAAAATCCGCTTGAAACAAGAGTTCAAGACTCTTAAATCCGGCGACAAGAAACTGCACTCTTAAGTCAATGCACCGCGGCATTGGTCCAGGAGGTATTTTTTACCAGTGTGACCTTGACGCCACGAGACTCCATGAGCGCAGAGTCGCATCTTTAATCTATGCTTAGTCTATTGGTGCATCCTACTCAAAAAACCGGGAGTGGCGTTTTTGGTTGAGTGGTGACCGCACCGGTGAGCGGTGGCGGGTCGATGTTCGGTCGGAAGAGTGGAAAAATTTACGCACCAGGGCGATTTGGCCGTTGACATCCTTGAGCGGGACGGGTCGGAGGAGTCTCCATGCGGCCCGGATCACGTAGCCCACGGTTCGGAGGAGGACGCTGAGAACGGCCAGGAGGAACTTGCACGTCTCCAGCAGCTGCTTCTCCGATTTGATGGGGCTCGTCTCCATTGTGCAGCCTCTGGCATCCCGAGCTCCCAGCTCCTCTGAAATCCGTAAAAAAAAGAAACATTGTCAGATTAAAAAATCAAACAAATCGGAAAGCTCTAATACAATCGTTCTGGAGAAAAGCTCAGCTGTTCCCCATGTAGGCGCGCTTCAAAGTTCCCCACACTGAAAAAAAATTCTCGGCGTTTTTACCAAGGTCCGTTGGCACCTTTACCATCACACTTTTTTTTACCAATTATTGGTAATTTTACCAAGACAGACTGGTAAGCTTACCTAAAAACCGGTATTTTTACTGTTTTTTTTCAGGTAAGAATGCCACTTTTATTGGTAATCAATTCCCGGTAACTTTACCATTTTATCTCGGTAATTCTACCACAGTTAATAAAAAATATTGGCGTTTTTACCAAGGTCCAGTAAAATTACCGAGAAAGTTCAATAATTTTACCGAGATTCTCGGTAAAATTACCAATTTCATAAATGGTAATTTTACCAAGAAAAAACTGGGATCAAATAGGACCCTGAGTTCTTGGTAATTTTACCCTTTTCTTAGTAAATACACCGAGATTTTTTTTTTCAGTGCATGAAGATGAGCACCGATGAGATGAAATAACTCGCTCACCAAAATTTCAACTATCAATTTTGAAGAAACTACACTACCGCTAAAAAAATAAAGTAGTATCATCATCTGTGCTTTGTCATCAGAAGCACTAACTTTAGTACGATATCACTACTACCACTACAAACATATATCTTCCGGCCAAAGTATCACAAGCGCCATGCGACGATTAAAATTTCCGTCGCCATTTTATTTTTTTCAGAGAGATTTTTAAACGAAGCTGTTCGAAAATTTCCCTGAATTTTCTTGTGCTGCCGATAAAATTCAGTGAAATTTCAAATAGATTTAACCAACAATTGCTCCGTAAAAAAATAAAATGGCGGCGGGAATTTTCAAACGTCGCATGGCGCTTGTGATACTTTAGCCGGAAGGTGACGATGTAGTCTGTCGAGCACAAGAAGAGGCACAGATGAATTTATTGATAAAACCGCTTAAAAATGACGATAATCTAACCAAAAAAGTCTGAAATCCTCTCCTAAACGCACAATTTTTATACTTCACATCATACATTTTCAAATTCCCCGCATCCGCTTTCTCCATCCCTGGTAAAAATTGGCCATAGGACCTGCGGTTCAAAATACCATAGGAGTTCTTGTAGCCGACTGAAGAAGGCGATAGAAAATCATATAGCTGGCTGCAGAAAGTGGAAAAAATCATAGGGCCGGGCTACACGAAGCGATAAAAAATTATACAGCCGGGCTATTGTTCCTATCGCCGGGCTGTTGCTTTTTCGCCATCGGCTATAAAGGGCAATAAGAAATTGTGTAGAAATTCGTGTGCTTTGTAAATTCTTAGGTTTGTACGGAATCACCTTAATATTTACAAAACGCACATTATATTTTCCTTTACTACATATTTTTTTCATCAATTAAAATGAGAAATAATCCAGACAGAGTGTGCAAACATTTCAAAGTCATGAGTTGAAAAACGCTGACTCCGCGAGATTAAATATTAGAGCCTAACTCAAAGCGGAGCGGCGGCGCACTGGCGCCTACAAACCTAACAGGGATACTTCACGCATTGCGCAATGCGTGAAGTATCCCTGTTAGGTTTGTAGGCGCCAATGCGCGTTTTGCGCTGGCTGCCCGCCCGCCGCGCCGCGCCGCAGCGTACCACGGCGATTTAAGCAACTATTTCACACCAGAGGTATTGCACAGTATCATACGAAATTGAAGGCGCTCAACATAATAAGAATGACAGGCATCCTTCAAAAGTACGGAGCTTTCCTCGCAAAATAAATCAAGATACTACGGCCCAAAAAGAGAGCGGTAGTCCAAAAACTCAATCTAAGTCCTAGCATCCGTAATTAGTGACGTTTAGCATACACTTTATCGCCTGGCTGTTGCTTAGTCGTCATCGGCTATAAAAGGCTATAAGAAATTGTGTTGCCGGCTATAGAAGCTATCGGAAATCTTACAGCCGGCTGTAGGTCTATGGTATTTTGGAACACAGATTCTGATTCTACTGCCAATTTTTACCAGGGGTGTCATCGGCAACTAGGGTTGCCCACACAGAGATGTGAGGAAACCTAACGTAAACCTTCAAACAATCTCGTAGACTGTCATCAATTTTTCTCAAGTGTGATGTCTGCCATTTTAAATCATTGTTTCTTCTTTAAATGAAAAATAAGTCTATATTAAACTTGACTTAAGAACGTGTATATTCTCTACCAATAAAAAGTCTCATAAAGAAGTCCAGCGGAGAAAACACATGCAAACGCCTGCAATGTTTACGCATGTAACAATATATTTTTATGCACTTGCTTAGGACTGCATAACGATTCATTGCGTTTTCAAAATGGTTTGATGACTTTTTGTACTTTCTTATCTTTCTTTAGATGGTTATCAAAATACGTTGGCTTTTAATCGACATCGGACTTGATTTAATTTAACTGCGCACGTTATTCTGAATATATCGGACCTATACCTCGAACTGATTGTCAGAATGTTTAATTGATGCGTATACGATAACAATCAACGAATTTCATTTTTTCACACTTTATTTTTTCCGAATTTTTTACATTGTCTCGATATTGAATTGTAAAGACTTCTGCAATGAAAAAAGGCTCAGGAGATACACACCCACAACTCAAGTTGTAAGATTTTAATAAATCAATCATCTCTTTTCTGCACCTATTTAATATTTTTATCGCAAAAACCATGAGCAACCCGCTTAATTTCTCTCTTTATTGTGCTAAACACGCCTACAATTACATATAGAATGTTGACCCTCTATTTGCATCTGAAAGGAAGTCCGTCGTCAACCTTTTCTATACCTCCAGACACTTAGGGTTTCCTAAAGCTTACTAATTTACAAAGCTTAGCACAGTAAAATTTCACTTTTTTTGTTTTTTATCAGTAATGCTAATACTATGAGTAATATTGAAAGTGGAAGTGTAGTTCAGCGTAAAAATGTATTTATCTGCATATCGTTGAAATATCTAAATAATACACATGGGAGGGTTATGTGACTAAGACTTCTCTCTCATTTTGTCATTTATGTCTGCCTATTCCATTTCAGAAGGAGAAAAGTACGTTTTGATTACCGGGTTTTACAGATCTTCCCGTATCTCGTCCTTTAGGTGTAGTTTCCCAAGTTTCTTTTTCTTTCTCGAACGATGCGTTAAGGTTTCTCCTTGTCCGCTTATTACTGTTCGAATGACAAGTGGAAGAAAGGCTCTTGATTTTTTTACCCTCCTGCCTTTGCATTCCAGAATTCTGAGAATCAAAATTAAATCCCAGTTGGTCTAAATCAACTTGATTTTCCTTTCCCTTGGGATTCGAGAATCTTTTTCGAAGGCGTTTCTTACTTTCCACTGTCGCACTTTTTGGAGAATTATTAGAAGACGAGGTTGACAAAACATTCCTTGCTGTCTGCTGCGAGGACACTTCCGTAGTTCTAAACGGCGAACCATTAGTTTTACATCCCTTCTCTTTGAAATAATCATAAGCAGAGATAAAATCATCCTTCGTGAGCTTATCTTTGGGGCCTCTATTGAATTTATAATAAGAGGAAGATTTGAGTATTAACACTAGATGTTTGCATGTATCACAACACCATGCGGCCTTGTTGTGACAGCAGAAAACATCCTGAACACCGCGTATCGTGTCACCGGGAGGATTACATTGAACACATTTTAACCAGCAAACCGCGTGGTGTTCGCATTTGAACTCATTTGCAAATAAATACATGTAACCCATACTGCATTTGTATGAAAAGCCAATGCACAGTAATTGAAACGGTAGCCGCTTATCACCGATGATAAAAGAGAGAGCACTTGTCTTGCACTGCGCACTATTTGAACTGAACTATACCGTTAATTGTTACGTAAGGTACTGTTCCGGGCTAATATTAACCCCGCCTCCTTTCTCTTTGAATGCATTTATGATGCAAATGTGAACCCCTGCGATGTTTTTGGTATGCCATAAAAAAAAGACACTCATTGGCGACTCTCCAAAATACAGTCCTGCAAGTAAAATAGTACTTATCAATTCATCGTCAGATTTCAAAAAGTGTATGCAGCGCAGTTAGAGAAGTATACTTATTTAAAATTCTTGGCCGAATTATAAGCGTTTGTTTGTGCGACCTAACTTCAAAATTGTGTTTCTGTGAAGAAAACTGATTATCAAAATTTTAGGGTTAGTCATAGCTTCTGATTTTTCAATTTTATTTATTTATTTCTTAATTGTTTGACCTCTCATGCAATTAACATCTGCGTACTCTGCTCAGTATGAAAACAACCCATTTCTACATAGAGTCTTCAATCGCTTAAATTTCCAGGAAAAAAGAAGCAGAAATTTTGGTATCGCCGTATGTAAGTCTCTCCATGACAAATTAACAACATGCACCATATACATCTATAAATCATTCAAAACTGTTAGCCCCAATCAGTTTTTCCCCGTTTTCGCACTATTATCCCACTGAGTTAGGTTTCTTACAAACCAAATGATTCAAATCGATGACCCAAGTGCAAAACCACGATTCTCTATTTGTGACGTTGCAGACTTCCTGTCATACTTTACTTTGTCTATGGAAAACAAGTCAACGTAATTTCTTGAAAACTTCCTAGATTTTTTCTCTCCATGAAGAATATTCTACACAAATTTTATGGTATGATATTCGCTTGTTCCTATTCGAAAAGTAAAATAGGACCAGAAATTTTTAAACATTGCAATGAAGGAGCTTAGAGGACAAGGCGCATAAGTGCAGTTTTTGAAAAAATGGAAATATTGATGATTTCGAGTAAAACTAGTCTTAATGCATATTCTGTAAAAAAAAATTCGCTCCCGAATTCCAATTTTTATAAGTAACAAAAAGTGAGTTTGAACTTTATTTCCGCCAAAAGGATCCATGTAATGTCGTGACTTCAAACACGTATTTCTCGAGATGGCAAAAACTGCACCTATCAGTGGCGTGGCGTGAATTGCGATGCATCGATTGATCTGTCATTTAAACCTATGGAAAAAGATTGATGAATAGTGCGTTCGCAGCAAACACCTTAACAATCGATTCTTTACCACGGATTCAAATGGGGAAATATCGATAATCGATCATTCACGCCACGCCACTGGCACCCATGTGCCTTGTCCTCTAAGCCCCTTAATGGAGATACGAGGTTTCGCACTTTGGCTGTACTGAAATATTTCCCGCAATTATTTACTCATTTTCTCAAGTCCGAGTCAAAATTTTGGCCAAAATGGCAGCATGGTTGAGCACTGAGTATGATCACTGGCAATTAAACAAACCTTGACCTTAGCAATGAGCTTTGCGCAGCGGACGAATAAGAAAGGGAGAAGAGCACGCGTTATTCGGCTCTTCTGTTGTCTTCACGCGATCCGCTCGACCTTGCGCTCACTCACCAGTCGCTGCTGCTGTGTTCGTCGAGATAATTTATGCAGATAATGAATCATAATCAATTTCGGCAATCGATGATCAGGCATAAATCAGAGGCTTATCCACTTGCACTTCCGTCGGAATCCGGAGATCGCGAATAAATCCGGCCGTGTTAGGAAAACGCCGTATGAGCCTTCAGGCGTCGCAAAATTTCCTCCAATAAAATGCAAATTTCCTGGAAAATTTGTATTGAAGGCAAATAGTCAAATCAGGCATTTCGTTAAATGCCTAGGCAAATAGTTAAATACTCTTACTTAGACTGAAATTCTGATTATTTTGCTAACTGTACACAAAATAATGCTCTGATCACGTGGAAATGAATTCCCTTAAAAAACTTGTTCCATACGATTATAATACGGTTTTTCTAGTCCTTGAATGCAAATTTATCGCAAAACATCCAGCATTTTGTTAAATCAAAAGTTTTCATAATTTTGGCCGTTGAAAAATTATGAGGAGCATTCTTGAACGGGAAATGAAAGGGCAGTTTGTACTTTGACAGATGTTTAGTCTCAAAATATTGAAAATTAGCGAGGTATTTGTGAGAACATTAAAAACCTCGTAAACATTGAAAATTTGAGTATCTGCCGAGGCATTTGATTAAATGACTGATTTGACTATTTGCCTTCGACAGATATTTTTCCTCCAATTTTTCACAGGACTTCATTCGCTGTTTAATCTACAATATCTAAAAATTTAAAGGAGAAATGAGAGGCTTGGAGTACAAGGCACATAATTGCAGTTTTTGAAAAATTGAGAAAATCCATGATTTCAAGTAATTCTAGTCTTGCTGCATATTCTGTGAAAAAGTCGTTCGAAAATTCCAGTTTTTAAACTTCAAAAATTCAGTTTCAACTTTCTTTCCGCTATAAGGATCTGTGTAATTTCGAAAATTCAAACGTGTATTTCTCGTAATAGCAAAAACTGCACTTACGCGCCTTGCCCAGCGAGTCCCTCACATATTCATGACTCTCCTCAAAAATTAACATTTTATCGGAGGAAATTTGGCACGTATCGAATGTTCATACTGCGTTTTTCCTAAGCAAGATAGAATTCTGTCGTTCTCCTGACGTTAGGACGGATGTCCATTTCTACTTCGAGTCCCGGAAAGCATGGGCTTTGATGGACGGGATGGCTCACCTCAAAAAGTAGTTAAGATCTTATGTCAGAGGAGCAAGTATGTGATGTTCACTCAGTGTGGACGAGGGAAGTTGCGTGGATCATATCGGCGCTGCATTTTACGCAGTACGGAGATTGAGGGGTCAAATTTAATTGTTTCGTGTGAAATTAAGTGCCCGACGCTGTTGTTTGCACGCAGATTTCGTGATCGCGAAGTGCGATCTTGCCATGATTTTTTAGCGCTAAAAACTCGTGTGAGTAATTTTACTCTTTTTGCAACTTTTAGAGAGTTATATTCCGTGTGACGAAGAGGAGGTGATGTTAGCCCTAAAAGAAATCTTGTGAAACCGTTAAATCATAGTCAAACATTCAACGATGGGAAATAAGGTGAAAATATGCTACCTTAATTGCTGTTTGCGACGTTGTAGACCTCCTGTTATACTTTATTCTCTTACACAACGCATGAATTTTACAATAACGCACGAATTCTTAAAAAGTTGACCGATACTTAATGGTTCATATCACATGAATTTTACATGAAACAGAGCTACAGCGCTCCAAAAACACACACATTACAGATCTACACAAAAATGGGGCGTCAGAAACCGTTCATCTTTTCTATCCGTGCGTTTAAGTCTCTCTGTGGTATCATGTCTCATCATTGCGATAGGGATATTATTGCTGCGGCACAAATTATTATACATATCTCGCATATCTCGTATACGTCAAAAACGGGGCGTCAGAAACTGTTCATCTTTTCTATCCGTGCGTTTAAGTCTTTCCGTGGCACCATGTCTCCTCATTGTGATGGGGCGGGGATATTGTTGCTGCGGCAAAAATTAGAGACATTATTGATGCGAGGGGTAGGGGGTCATCCGTGGTCACGGCCTGAAGGGGTGGAGGAGGGTTCCTCTTCGAGGTGCCTTTGCCTACCATTTGTCCTCTTACCCTCCATTAAGAAAACTTTGAAGCAATGCTCTCGCGTAAAAATTTTCCATCTTTGCGGAAGACTGAAGATCATATCTGAATTCAAGTGATTACTATCCCTTGGGCCAAAAATATGACTTTATGCAAAACTTTCCACCGTTCCCTCTTTTTTGAGTGGAGGCAAAAACAGAGCAGAAATTCGAAAATCATGTTTAGAATTCCTTTAACAGTGCAGTCCAAAATAGTTCACTGTTCGCATTATATTCAGTTGAAATGGAACTAGGACAGATTTTAGAAAAAATTCAAAATTGGATCTCAACCATGATTTTTACTTTTGCTTCAAAATTTTAAGCCAATACAGCACAAATTTAAAGTTACAAATAACCGCAACTTATTTCCAAAGGCGTAAAATCGCTATTCGATCCTGTTTTTATGGAGTCATATTGAGTCTACGCAAGGTTTTATGATCACAAAAGAGAGGAGAGCGGAAAAGAAAAAAATTAAAATCGTCTCTTTGTGATAAAAAAAAGAGAATTAGAGGCAGTAAATGAATCGAAAATGTTTCATTAAAAGAGGCTCTAAAACTCAGAAACGGAAACTTACTCGATCATGCGTCGGTCAAACCGTAAATGATTCAGTGAAGGTCGCAATGTTGCTGCAACACTTCACACGTATGAAAAAAAAAAACCGTTCTCTCATCAATTTTTTTGGCTTATTAGTACTCTGAGCGCCGTTTTATGCGCGTTTTTTTTATTTTCTTTTTTCATTCCCACAAGGATTCGTTTGATAATCTGTCCGCTCACTCATCTTTCTCATGTAACTTACAGTTATCTCTAAAATATAGACTGTCGTTTCTCCCGCCCGAAACCAAGCCTAACCTCGAATTTTTTCTCAAGTTTTTTCTACCGGCCTAACCTCGAAATTTGGGGGCACGACCTTAGCGGACGGTCCGAGCGCCGTAAATCGACGCACCAAAACTGTTACAGTTCGTAGACGGAAGGTCAGCTTCCTTCCACTTCTCTCAAGGATGATTTTTACCGGTTTTTTATTGTTTTTGTGAGGCTTAGACGTAAATATTTGAATATTGACCCAGTAAAGAGGCAAGCTGTCTTCTCAAATTACAAATTCAAATGGTATGCTAAATTAATTGAGGAGTCCCTCTGTGGAACTGAGCTGTCTTTCCGGCTTTAACAAACAAATGTCATTCATTTCTCCTTCGCATTTTTCTTCTTTGATTTGGCGAAGTAAATTCCAATGGATAAGCTTTTCAAAGTCAGGAGGATGTAATACATCATTTCATCAAATTGTATGATACGGTATTATTGTAAGCAGAAAGAATTACTGCCTGGATTAAAGAATGGACCACTCGATTGAAATCGTGTTCTGTCGGCATAATTTTTTGATGGAAAAAGTGTAATAAAATATACCGGAACTCTTTTTGGGTCCAAATTTCGCGCACCCCTCAAATTTGCTGACTGTTATCGTCCATCAAGTATGACAAATTATTACAGCGTGAAGACTATATGTATGTTCATATCGCTAAGTTTTTCCTGAGAAAATTAAAAACTTAAGCAAGGCAACGAAACGGATTAGAGTGATCTTTCACATTCACGGCTTACCACTTAATGTTAAACTAATGCTGTAAATGATGTTATCATAAATGACTATATGGAAGGCATGTCTGAGATGACATAAAATTCAAACGATTGGCATTGGATGGCTTCAAATAAAATGTCCAATTCATATGATTCAACCACCGACACACGATTTTATTACAAAAGAAACGCGTGCATAATAATTTTGAGAAGTTTAAGGTGGTATATACTTTCAGTGCAGAGATCAACTGAAGGGGGAAAAATTAGTGTAGGAGCAAAAAAATTACTTCACGTAGAGGACAGGAAGCGATTTTGTTTACGTTAAAGTTACGTCACGTTTATAAGTATACGTAGGAAAAATTGAAAAGGGAAAACTATTTCAGTGACGCGTCTTTTCAGTATCAATGTCTCGTTGTTAATTTTTCTTTTTTTTTTAAAAAAAAAATAATAATATAATAAGCGTGTCTTCTTTCTATCGCCTTGTCTTTATCAATTTCAACAATCAGCTCGCCACATGGAGAGAAAACATCGATTAAAACGACCAAACCTTGGTTCATATGGAATACTTCAACTTGTAGTTTAAGCAACCGATATATTTGGTCATAGAAACCGACCTTTGGTTTAGATGCTGAAGTTCTCGATGGAGAATACGAGTCAAAGTGTAACTTCCGTTACCTGAGCGAATGTTCAGTTCCCGTGACCGGCAACTGCGGTAAATTGGCTGATTATTGGAATCGATAGACAAATCGATAGACAAAAAAGACGAAGAAAAAATGGAGCAATCCTATTGATGGAAGCGGGTGGCTGCAATAGACAAAGGTGGTAGGTGATAGACTAACTAACGGCAACCTACGGGAGACCCTACAGCAAGTCCATTATTTGTCTCCTTAGTCCATAACAACCTCTCGTTTCAACCAATCGAAGTGCTCTGTTTCCCCTTTTTCTTCCTTGTCTATTGCTTCCTCTATCAATTTCAACAATCAGTCTGGAGGACTGCAGAATTTGGCCTTTCGGATGGACCAATTATCTCGCCGTGTGCTCTTACGAAAAAAATCAACTTTACCTGGAAAAGCTGATCCAATTCAATTCGCCTTTAAAACCGGTGCTCCTTTTATCCTGAGTACTGCACTTGTTTTATCCTAAATGACGTCACTTATTTTATCCTGAATGACGTCACGACGTGAATTTGACGAACGACCTGACGAAGCGCGAAAGAGACTGCATGCGAGAGCGGGAGATGAGCGCGTTGCGAAGGAAAAAGCGAAGTTTCCGAATTCCGCTCAAATTCCGAACACCGATCATTTTTGCATCACTGAAACAAGAAAAGACCTAGTTCAACGCTTTGAAGAAAACCACTCAAGAACCGTCGATTTATTTTTCACACGCGCAACTTAATTGTAAAAGGATCTATATTCAGACATATTGTACATGGAGACAAGATAGATGTTATTCGAAAAAAGATACAGGATTCATCGAAAGCAGTCTGCTTGCTGAATTTGGTCGGGAGATTTATATAATGATCGTGGAGAAGATTTTAATGTAGGTAAATTTTTTAAATTTTGATTAAATTTTTTTTGAATTGTGAATTTAAGGTTTTTTTTAATTTTTCAATTTTAAATTTTTTTAAAACATTTTTAGATAATACGATCAATTTTTTTTGTCAATTATCAGAATCTGCTTGATACTTGCAACGCGATGATTCCCTCTCATTGATTGGGGAAAGTGCCCTATTAAAACTCCAGAAATATCATTTTTGCCATCATGAATTCTCGCTGATGTTTGATGCGTGTATAGCGCCGAATATTTTCGCATTAAATTTTACTGCGGATATTCTCAAAATATCCAGGAAAGATCTCAGAAAATTTCTCACTACAGTGATCGGTCGCTCTTCTGATCGACCATAATTCTAACTACCTACAGCTTATTTTCTGACTTTCCACTGTTTTCTCCACTCGTGACAATCCAAAGCGGGGCGAGGGGCTATTTTATTCTCTCATTTATCGTGTCGTAACCAGAAACTTTTCAAAAGAGGGGAGTGATGGAAGTGCATGGGGGAAAATTCCTAAAAATCACAAAAAATGACATTTTGGGGACAAATTTCCGGTCACGCCCCCCCCCCCCCGGAATCCCCTGAATAATCCGCTCTCTCTAATAAAGCAATAAACATTATTTTCAATAAACCCTGGTTCCCTGTTTTATATTTTTCCAGTCAATTGGGGGGGGGGGGGGGGGCTGGGTCCCTTGGTCCCAACCCCCAAACCCTGAGTCCCTTAGGGCTCCTACCGGGCCGATTATTGAAACTGATAGACAAAGCGATAGACAAAGAAGACATAGGGAGTATAGAGCGATCCTATTGGTTGATATGGTTGGTTCTTATAGACTAAGGAAAGAAATGATGGACTAACAGTCGGGTCTTTGGTGGGTGGCCGTTAGTTAGTCTATTACCTACCTCCTATGTCCATTGCCACCACCCGCTTCCACCAATAGAATCCCTCCAAATCCCTTTTGTCGCCTTTGTCTATAGCTTTATCTATCAGTTTCAATAATCGGCCTGCTGGCCTCCCCGTCATAAATCAACCTAATCATAAAAAGCGCCTATAATTCAAAGACTCATTAAAAGCTCTGATAATAACCGGTAAAAGGAGGCCGCGTGAGGCGAAACAGCACAAGTCGCGAGAGCTTTCCGAACTTTCGGGCGACCGGGAGACGAGCGACGACGCGCGCGGACCGGCGAACAACGAGAGACTGCACCGGCGCGCGCTCGCGAACAGGACGGATGCGCAAGGGGGGTGAGGGGGGCCCTGCACCCCCCTTCCCTTGGGGCGAGTGACCTTGGGAGTACGTCGCCATTCATAAGCGCCGATTAGGATAGCTCGAAGCTCGCACTTTGCCGATCAACGGACAGCGGACACTCCCCCCGCCTCCTCTTTCGACTATTATCTGGACGTATTTCTACCAAACGGAACTATGTGCATTAAGGCATGACCCCTGAGGCCCATGAGAACGTACGCATTATAGGGCTCACGTTATAATGCACACAATTTTGTTTGGCAGATATAACTCCCATTTAACCTACTTCGGAACGGGAAAAAGCCTCGGAAATTCGCACTATCGTGAGAATCTCGATGGTAATCGTGCTTAAAGCTCGACTTTCACGACATTGACCGGCCAGGGACCTTGAGGGATAAGGGCTCAGTTCCAGAGGAACCGACTGCTTGAAATCTGGAGCTTATGGGGCTAACTTAAAATTTGACTGAAAAGTTCAGTGGATTCCTCATACATCGATTATGAGCTTTCTAAAAAAAATTCACATTTTTGATACCGCGCCAAAATCAAGTTGCGCTCTTCTTTATGTTAGTGCATGGAAAAAAATGGATTGCTGACTTAACAATTAAATTGTTGAAAAATATGTCCAACATGTTTCAAATGTACATTTCACAATAGTGGAGAGCTAATTTAACCACGGGGGTGGTTAAATTAGCTAATTAAACCTAATTTCACTGATTTTTCCTCTGATCTCGAGCAAAAATCAGAGAAATTTTGGACAAAAATTGCGCAGGTAAATTCTTGTAAAAAATTGAATTGTTTGAGTCAATTTTGCAACCTTGGAATGGAGTTACGTCCGTTCCTCCGAGAAACGACGTATTCTCCTTTAGACCTTAACTTTTCTAATTTCTTCTTGATAACACATAACATTTTTTGAATAAAGACAATTTTACTTCTATTGAGAAAGTGATGGTGAAAAGATCGTCTCTTTCGTTCATTTCCTGAACGCCTAGGTATTCCGTAATTTTGAGTATATTTTCCTTTTGATGTGTTCGCGTGATCGTGCAAGTCAAAATGATGTTTAGACGAGGAGGGGAGGGGAGCCCAATTACGAAAAATTAAAGATGTCTTTTAGAGCAACCGGTTCCGTATATACGAAACGCGAACCACAGCATGACTCTTATTCACAATAAAAGTTGTACTCTTCGAGCTATCATATTACTCCATGCGCGGCGTATGTGTATCTATCGTACTCCGTTACGTGCTTTTAAGTTGCAGGAAATCGTTGGAAAGTGCCTCGAACAGTGTTGCCTTCATGTTGCTGCAATAGCGGTTACGATTTACTGAACGTCACAGGCAATGAGTGCTCTGCAAGGCGAAAAGAGGAGTTGCTCTCTATGAAAAATGGCTCAAAAATAACGACGGGTGCAATAGGAGAGGCTGATTATCTCTCCTAACTTCACAATCTTTGCTTAACCGGATTAAGGGGGGTGTAGGGGGCATTAGGGTGCGTCAAAAAAAATGAAAGTCTGAAATGTTCCGCTCCCCAGGCGGCAATCGATGACGTTTAGTAAAAAAACATGTTTGCCAAAATTTGGGCCAATTTCAATCATTTTAAATGGTGCCAAAGGTCAATTTTGTGATGAAATTATGATATTTTGGTTTAGACCTCGATTTCGTACAAAAAACTCGATTTTACGCTGAAATCGTGCGTTTACGAGAAAAATGTCAAAGAACTCGACTTGTAGAGGATGAAATTTTACACTAGGAGGACGTCTTTGTAACCGATAAAAATCAAATTGAACTAGAAAAACTCAACTCGGTATTTATTTTTTTGGTCCTCAGAATTTCCGAGGTCTTACTAAGTAGAGGTTTAAAAGACTCATTTTTCACGAAAATAAGTCGAAAGAGGGTATAAATGAACTGTAGGCAAGTGTTGAGGATGCAAATGTCATCAGAACTTCCTCAGTTTCAAAAAAAGTTCCAACTATTTTGCACAATCCTCCAAAAAGTGTACGGCTCGAGAAGCAGGATCGTGCTATAATAGTAGGGGGAAAGTGCGGTTTGACCGGGAAAAATTGCGTAACAAACTTTCCCTATGTAATCGTCATCAGTAGGTCCCCCTGAACAACTTCCTAAAAGTTAAAAATGGCCCGACCCCGGAATATCCCTCAAAAAAGTTAAAATTGAAAATGGCGGCCGTAATAAGAGGGTCCGGGAAATCGGTATTTTAAAATGCTCATTCTGTCTCATCATGTGAGGTAGCATTTCCTATGTAATTTTGGTCGTAGATTTCATAAATGAATTCCGCAAGGCCCTCCGGCCAAAGGGGGCGCTCCAAATCAAAGATGGCGGCCAAATGTGAAAGGCAGGAGGTTGCATTTTTTTAAATATTCACCGAAGGAACAAGGAAAGTGAAGTGTCTTTATTTTCATGTATTTATGGCCAAGAAACTTAAATTTGATGTTATAAATGTATTTAATAAAGGAAATTAAAGGAAACATACGACTACCGAGAGAAACGTAAGCTCAGAAGGGGCCTTGCGGAATTCATTTATGAAATCTACGACCAAAATTACATAGGAAATGCTACCTCACATGATGAGACAGAATGAGCATTTTAAAATACCGATTTCCCGGACCCTCTTATTACGGCCGCCATTTTCAATTTTAACTTTTTTGAGGGATATTCCGGGGTCGGGCCATTTTTAACTTTTAGGAAGTTGTTCAGGGGGACCTACTGATGACGATTACATAGGGAAAGTTTGTTACGCAATTTTTCCCGGTCAAACCGCACTTTCCCCCTACTATTATAGCACGATCCTGCTTCTCGAGCCGTACACTTTTTGGAGGATTGTGCAAAATAGTTGGAACTTTTTTTGAAACTGAGGAAGTTCTGATGACATTTGCATCCTCAACACTTGCCTACAGTTCATTTATACCCTCTTTCGACTTATTTTCGTGAAAAATGAGTCTTTTAAACCTCTACTTAGTAAGACCTCGGAAATTCTGAGGACCAAAAAAATAAATACCGAGTTGAGTTTTTCTAGTTCAATTTGATTTTTATCGGTTACAAAGACGTCCTCCTAGTGTAAAATTTCATCCTCTACAAGTCGAGTTCTTTGACATTTTTCTCGTAAACGCACGATTTCAGCGTAAAATCGAGTTTTTTGTACGAAATCGAGGTCTAAACCAAAATATCATAATTTCATCACAAAATTGACCTTTGGCACCATTTAAAATGGTTGAAATTGGCCCAAATTTTGGCAAACATGTTTTTTTACCAAACGTCATCGATTGCCGCCTGGGGAGCGGAACATTTCAGACTTTCATTTTTTTTGACGCACCCTAGGGGGCATCCGCCCCCTCCCGTTCTCCCGGAAAAATAGGCGAAAGACAGGAAGAAGGGAGGGTGGAGGAAAGAAATGAGAAGAACGTAATTTTTCATGATGAAATTGAGTCAAACTGCATATTTGATACTTTAGGATTTCGAAATTTTCCTTGGGAGCCCCCTTAACTCCCTAAAGCCCTCCACCCCGTTAGAAGTGTCTAGTTCCGCCTATGCATCTTTGTAAAATATTTGTGCAATTTTGAGCTTCCGCTACAAAAAGTACACTGAAAAAAATAATATGCTGTTTTAGCACCTAGGATGTCAAAAATGTGTCTGGTGATCCTAATACATGCTGCCTTGATTGCCCACGCAGTTGAATTTGCATTCACAGGATGTAAAATTAACTGCGGGGGCTGTAAAGGCAGCATTTTGGGACCACTAGACACATTTTTGACATCCTAGGTGCTAAGACAGCATATTTTTTTTTTCGGTGTATATATCGTGGCAAAAACATAATTTGATACAGATATTTTACTCCAGTTTCACAACTCCACGCAAAATTGGAAATTACTACCTTGCGTGTGACTGAGTTTTTTCAATCGGACGCATTTAAAGGAACTACATATATTGTGACATGAGCCCTAAGATCCATGAGAGTACATGCATGACAGGGCTCCTGTTAAAATGGATGTAGTTCCTTTTGAGTTAAATGCGTCCCATTGAAACAAGCATCGTGACGAACACCATTTGCCTGACCGAATTCAGTTCCCATGACTGAAAAATTTGGTTCTCTGAGCCGAAATCTCTAATGGTGGCTCATTGATTGAATGCACGGAGAAAAGCAGGGCCGGATTTACCTACTTGCCGCCCGAATTTTGCCGCCCCCTTCTCACTCGTTTTGAAACATCAATAAAAACCATCAAATGAACGTGGCAGCGGGGGAGGGGTGCATAAGACGCGTTTACTTGTGTTGAACACATTTTTTGGGAAAGCCCTGTCAACACTACTAGCAAAAGTTCACGGAGCTTTCCGCGAAAGTTAAGTCTCGTAAACCTATTTCTGTGTGGACAAGGTCTTTCATTCATCAGAAATGAACGAAAAAATTATGAAAGAACAAACATAAACGTGGATTAATGATTTTAACTTCCGCCGCCGGGCCGCGCAAACCGCACCGTGTTTGGCGCAATGCGTGAAGTATTCCGACAGTCTTGTAGGTACTATGAGTTTCACGCCGACCGCTGCTGAACGCACTGTGTTTTTACGCAATGCGTGAAGTATTCACGCAGTCTTGTAGGCGCTAATATGTGTTACATGCCAATCGCCGCGCCGAGGGCTTCTCCGTTTCATCTCAAGTCCTCGTCATCATTTCTCCCTAAGTCGCGCCGTTTCAGGCCAAATTGCGTGTTTGGTTTCTCTCTTAACTCGACTAATTAAAGGTGCTCTCTCTTGTGTCACTGAAAGACGACAAAAGTAGAAATTACTATGCTCTCAGAAAATTAGAGATTTTTTCACCTTTTCTCGTTCGTAATTTTTTTTTCTAAATTCGAATTTTCTATACCTACATTTAAATAAATTTCAAAATTTGCCGCCCCCTATAGATTTGCCGCCATGAGCCGCGGCCCATGTGGCCACCCCCTTAATCCGGCCCTGGAGAAAAGAACTTCAGATCAGGTGGAACCAGAGCTAGCAAGTATTATTTCATATGAAATTTCATGCAATATAAAAAGCTCAAATAAATTGCACAAAATTTGAAACTTATTAATTTTTTTCTGAATTATGTATTGATTTAACCCTCGCAAGTCCGGAAGCGTTTCAGATGGTCTTCCTGTTGATGCGCCAGTATTACCCTACTAAGGTGCTATACTCGAAGGGAGACACAAAGGGCAGTTTAGCCCCAACCGAACCTCTAAACCTAAAGGGAACAGATGCAACTCGTGAATGTTTTAGGCTTGGGGTGAAAAATGTTAAAATCGAATATCTTCGTTTCTAAGCGTTTCTTGGCCTCCTAAACGCATCCCCAAAAGTTTCAAAAAATTTCATGAACTTTTCCATCCCTGGGTGGAGCACCAACGTTCTCAGTCAGGAGACCACCAAAACTATTCGTTACTTTAACCGATTGGTTTTTCGGTAAAACTTCGGTTACTTGAACCGAATTATGGTCCTCTAAATAAATTGAAGCTTAGTCCCTGTGTAACCGGAGTTTTTTCCGTAGTGTGTCGCGGGAATGGTTTTCTTTGTCGTGAAAAATCCGATTTTTTTCAGTGTGAGTGGAGCCAAAAAACAACCCTCAGAGTGGCAACACGGGTAGGAACGATCTCGCGTGCCGTAGAAAGTGTCGGGTCCAATAAAAAGCCCCGTAATTATTAGGTGAAATGCCCGGCGCTAATCTGTCGCTCTGCGCCGGCCGCTATCACGATGAATGATAACGAAACTCGTCCGCAGCGACTACCGACTTCCACCAGGGGGTCCGAGAGCCCCCGTTTGATGGTGTTTTTGAAGAAAGTTCAAGTGTACTTTTGGCGCGGGAGAATGGGCTAGCCGCATACCGTCGCGTTCTCATTAAAAACGACGTATGAATAGCCGTGCGTTGCCACATTTATCTTAGAAAAAACTGACATTTCGAGTCAAATCTGATCGTCCCAGGAAAAAGAAACCTTGGTCTCCGTATGAATATTTTTCAGTAGAGCATTTTTTGTCGTTTTGAGTCGATGAATTGGATTTTGGATTCCAACGGCTTCCACATCGTAAAATAGAGTTATTATACTCTTCTATGGAAGAATTTAATACATCTTTTTCATAACTCTTAAATTAACTGCACTCCCAGCTAAATGGGAGAAATAAAGTAAGGACGACTTTTTTCATTTATTACTGGAGTAAATAATGAGTGATTTAGTTCATTTTTGTGTCAAAGTAGGAAATAAAGTTGCATTATGACCCGGAAATGTTGTGCTCCGAACATGGCAGATCAGCAAATTTTACATGAAACGTTCTCGAAATCACGTTTTTTCAACTGAGAACTTCAGCTCCGATTTGTGCATCCATTTTTGGACTATCATCATCCCAACATGTCTGTAGACCGTCTCTCTGTACTGTGGCATCGACAACTTAATTTTGACTTTGTGTGCTTCTAGGTCCATTTTCCTTTGAATAGTCCCAAACGTCTACTATCCTTTAAATTTTCGAGGAATATCATTCACGGCCAAATCTAGAGAACCCGAAATTTTCGCCTGCGCGGATTTTCCTTCACAGAAAAAAATAGATGGTGCTGACGACAAAACTCTCTGTCCACAGGGCTCCTGCAGTTTTTTTGTTACACTCACAGAATTTTTCAGTTGTGAGAACAGAACTTCGATCGTGGGAACAGAGTACTCTGTCCTCATAACGGAAGCTTCTGTGACTGTTAACAAAAGAAGTGCAGGAGGCCTGTGAACAGAAGGTTCTGTCGTAAGCACCATCTATTTTTTTCTGTGATAAAGCCTGTGATTTTCTTTCCTTTGAAAGTTCTCAGAGAATTTAGCGAAAATCCAGCGCACCTGAAAATTTCGAAGAAAAATATTCCTGGAAAACTTTCCTCGAAAATGAATAATTATTTAGTATAAATTTGGCAACCCTCGAATGCTCATATGGTGTTCTTCCGTAGCACAGCAGCATTATGCACCAGATTCACAATGCACTCCTTAACCCAGGCCCCGCGGTGTTTGTTAATGAACTCGATTCTGGGCTCATAAAAGATGTTGCAGTGAGATTACTCTAACAATGTGAGCTGCACTTCAGCCGAGATTCTTGAACCGGAATCCTGATGGATCAGTTGTTCGTTTCACAGGATCCTTTTTTTACTGTTCGAATTTATAAATGGGACTGTCCCTGGACAAAAGCACACTAATACCGGAATACCGGTGACGGTGGCGTGGCGCGCTTTGCGATAAATCGAGTTATCTGCCATTTAACCTGTGGGAAAGGATCGATAAACGAGTTGGTCGCAAACGAACACCTTAATAATCGATTATTTACCATAGCCTCGAATGGGGGAATATTGATAATCGATCATTCACATCTCGCTACTGACCGGTGAAAGCAAAAGTAAGATATTGGTGTTCTTGCTCGGAGGAGCATTTTGCGAATATTTCGAGTTCAACCTCAACACACTTAAATTTCAGATCAACTCGAAGTTATTAAATCTGAAGATTTCAGTGAAGAAAACACGAAATTCGAAATAAAATATTTAAGTTAATCCTTTATGTGCGAACTCAAACATTATATGTGTATTAAAATGAATTTTTCAGCTTTCTATTAGCTTTTGGCTATCTAGGTAGCATGCAACAGTGCATCCCGAGTAAATATCGCAAATCGGAAGGCAACAATATTTGCAATATTCACCAGGGACGCAATTTCAGAGACATTTCAGATTTTTTAATCAAATGTTTTATACAAGTAAGAGATGTTCTACAGCGTGATGTGTCATGTGCTGCTTAGAAATTCTGAAAAAATGTTCTAAATTCCAAAAATTTAGTGGCGAGGCGTGAACGATCGATTCATCGATATTTCCTCCATTTGCAGTACAGTAAAGAATCGATTATTGAGGTGTTCGTTCCGAGCACCCTGTTTATCGATCCTTTTCCATAGGTTCAAGAGGCAGATTAATCGATATATCGCAAAGCACGCCACTTTGATGCATTACCAATTATTGATCAATCGGCGATCTAATCATTCTCGAAAATACTGAAAGTCCACCTCAAGTAGCAATAGCTGCTTCTCAAAGCACCTGGCACGTTGTACGTATCCACGTGGAAAAGTCTTTTTGTAACAATTAATTATCGTTACACCATCAATGAGAGCGTTTCCGCATATCATGGCGCAGTTTAAACCAAGTGCATGAGGTTTAACGGCGATGAAACTTTACATTGTAACACTCTTACTCGCAAAGTCACTGAGGGATGAATAATGATCAAAATCAGCGATACGGTGCCTTGCGTTAGCTGGAAATTAATGATCGATCGATACAGACAGAGTTGCGGACTGGGATTACGTTGCTGAATTGACGTTAAATATTCATTTCCCCCTGTCATCATCCCATGAAAAACTTTATCACAAAAACAGGGATTTAATGATTAATTTGGCAACATCGGTAGACGCAGCATGCAGTTTTCCAGCGCGGAAACGCAACGTAGATGCGGTCGATGCTCACTCATCCTCGCAACCCTACGGAAGCTTGTAACTTCAATTTCCGTGACAGTGTTGCCGTACTAGAGTTGAATTAAAAAATCGGTAGTTTTCATAGAATGAAAAATTAACTGTGTTACCTGAAAAATTTTTTATTCGGACCGACTTTAATAAAAATGTATCAAGTTGCATAAGCTTGAAGTAAGGAAAAAACATTTTGGATTTGTAAACGTTCATAAGACTCATAATGACAAAAACTAACGCACGATAATAATAATTTAAACCTTCAAAATATTTTGCTCGATTTTGAACTTTTAGTGGAGAAAAAATTCATGACTAATTAGGTCATGGTTCATTTTATGCGAATTTAATCACTCTAGAAAATTGACAGACACTTTTAAGAGTTTTCTTGCGTATAAAAAAACTTGCAACTAAGATTTCGATTTTTAGCATAGCTTCAAATACGGGAATATCGATACTCGATCATTCACGCCTCGCTTCTGGTCACATGTTAATGTTATGTCTTAGCAAGTATGTAATTTTCACCGAAAAAAAGCTCTCACTCACGTTTATCGGTCAGTCCCACCAAATAAACCCATCAGTCCAAACCAAACTAAAC
This sequence comes from Bemisia tabaci, assembly GCF_918797505.1. Classification (NCBI taxonomy): domain Eukaryota; kingdom Metazoa; phylum Arthropoda; class Insecta; order Hemiptera; family Aleyrodidae; genus Bemisia; species Bemisia tabaci. The sequence continues at coordinate 7,572,938 of NC_092798.1, forward strand.
CCCAAATTCACCTATAAGTTCACCGGAAACGTCTCTCATGACGTCACGTCGACGTCTCAATCGGACTCTGAAAACAAGTCCATCCGAACTATCTCATGATTCTCAACAACCACGCTGTCTCAAGCGATTTCAGGCTCATATAGAAGTATATATCAGGATCCAGCGCCAAAAATGAGCTCGTTATTTCTAGCCTTGCATTAGCGGGCACCCCCGAAAAATTGAATCGACCGAGAGGCGGACAGGTATGATTGCCGGCTAATTAATTCCGAGCTGGCGAAGCGGACGATCGCTAGGAAATCCGGAGCGTTAGCGGTCGTAACGCGTGCGCGGGTAATTGAGAGCTGTCATGCAATCACTCAATAACGCGCGGACATTTTGTGCCGGTCGGGGGGCCCGGGCTGATCGCCGATCAAGACGTATTCTTGACAGCTCCCGGCTGATCTGTTGGTCAAACCGCGATCCTTCATCAAGCTCACTCGAGGCTCTGGTGGTTGATGGTCGGATATTTGGATCGATATTAAGAGACAGGGGCCAAATTCAGTATTCAGAATTTAGTATTCTGAAAACTCACTACTATGATGAATATGTATTCAACTTTCTGGTTTTTAATTGTTTTAATTAGAGCGCCTACACGGAGAGAGTGCGGACATATGGATCACATTTATCAAAAAGGAACCAGCGCGATTACAGTGTTTTCAAAATCGTGTAACTTATTTTTTCCTTTTAAAAGTACTTAATGTATGTACGCAGTATTGGAATTTACACGAATATTTTCCTTTATTTCAATATTTTGGTGGGAAGCAGAGACAAATTTGCTATTCTGGGAGTTTTTTTTAAATAATTATGAAGAAGCGACATTTTTACATCACTGTAATTGCGCTGGTTCCTTTTTGCTGAACGCGATCCATATCGAAATATGGATCTTTTATTGCCTGAAAGGGAAGCCGACCTTCTAATACGAAAAATCCTAAAAAAATGTCGCTGCCAATCTTCAGAATCCAATATCACAGCAAAATGGTCGAGAATATACATGAAAGAGCAGAGAAAGTTAGTGAAAAGCTTCAGAAAGCCATTACTCTCTTAAAAACTTCATGTCTGTAGATGAGTACTGCTCCTTTCCGTAGCACAGCAGCGTAGGACAGCTGGACTTCATTCTGCAATAAGGAACCATAATTTCTTGGCTCATCCGTAAAAACCCTCATGTGCATGGGGAAACTAATGGTACATACATTGTTTCTAAACTGAGCCAGGAATTGTAATTCCTAATTGCAAAATGAAGTCCAATTTTCATTCAAGCGTTAGATATAGTCCTGCCTCTTTCCTCCCCTTTTTAGCACCCATGCGCACACAACACCGCTGCTGAAAGGAAGAACGCCGTATGAATTTTCAGACGTTGCCAGATTTCCTTCGATAAAATACAAAATTTTCAGGGAAACTTGCGAATATTTTCCTTCAATTTTTAAGAGAATTTTATGCGCTATCGGGTCTAAATTATTCGAAAATTTCGAGAGAAATTATTCATTACTCTTCTTGAAAATGATTATTTAATGGAATGGAATTTGGCAGCTTTTGAATGTTCTTACGACGTTCTTCTTTATCGTGGTAGAACAGCAGTCACACTCGCAGATTCTCACGAAGTCAATGAGTAGGGCTCGAACCTAGACCTCTGGAGAGTAATTATTGTTATTAGGATTCCTCTGTGCGGAGTGCGGTCGCTCTCCTGATCGGTAATCTTGCTCATCCCGGACAACCATTTTAAGCGAAGGCGCCGAGTGCAAGTTCGTATATAGCCAGCCATGCACTTTAGTGGATGCATCTGTCCACCGCGTGTGCAACGTTCACTGGAGACTGCATTTTTTGCGGAATCAGGTCGGGCGGTGAAAAATGCCGCCGCGAGGCATTTTCCCATTTTTCGTCAAAAGATGCATCTCCCGCCAAAATGAGGGAAATTTCATCGAATGTGACACGTGATTAAGGGCTAATTGCTCTGGGTTCACTGCTTTGAGCTCGAGGACTTTAGATATAGAAACATGTTCGTCCAGCCAATGAATGGACAGAGTTTAGAGTAAGCTTGTAGTAAAAAAATGGATTTATACGGATTTTTTAAAAAACCAAAACAAATTCCGAAAATTTAAACAATTTAAAAAACAGTTGATTACCCGAAATCGTCTATTCTTAAAACGTGTGCAGACCAAATTTCAACTTTCTAGGACAAATATTTCTCTAGAAAAGTGTGCTTAAAGTTGGTGGTTTGGTCATGTCGAATGAATGGGCGATAGTAGAATGCCGAAGAGGTTTACTGAAAAGTAAAGGTTCAATACCACAAGAGAGAGAAAAAGACACCGACCAAGATATGCGCAAAAGGAAGGAGAATATTTAAGAACAATTAGGATATGAGGACGATGAGGGAGGATGAAAGATAGGATGAATGACAAAAAGTCATTTTGAGAGCCGAAGCCCAGGAGAGGCTGTGGAGAAGAAGATGAGAAGAAGATGAGCTTAAGCAATTACAGGTTGGATATGTTTTTGGTAGTAAAATAGAAGTTAATCGACGGAAGACAAATACTGATAATCTACTGATAAGGTACTGGGCGATAAACGAAACTAAAGTCGAAAAACCCATGAAAAACGGTCAATCCTCCTTGTAATTTACATAAAAGAATGCTTCGGTTTGTGGGTTTTCACCTATTTATATGACTGGTGGTCCATAGCGAAGCGCCTTCAAGTTTTCGTGTATGCAGCACGCGCGTCTTCAGAGTTCGAATAGTTGTATCAAGGCGTTCTATCGTTATTCTTTTGCTTTAATTGACCAAGATTCTACTTTTAAATGCCCCTCCCTTCAAAATGCTCCCCTTTAAATGCTCCCGAAGCGCCTTCAAATTTTCGTGTATGCATCACGGGCATCCTGAGAGTTTGAATAGTTGTATCAAGGCGTTCTATCGTTATTCTTTTGCTTTTACTGACCAAAATTCTACTTTAAAATGTCCCTCCCTCGGTACTTTCCAGCTTTCAAAACCGTTTTCACGGTGTTGCATCTGGAGAAGGATGAAGGAAATCGGCAACAACGGTGAAAATGAAATCAGAGCCGACAAGATATTGTTCCTTAGACGAAGAAACGTAACTGCATTGCGTGGCCGCAAAATTATGACTATAACAATTTCATCCTTTGCGTAAGTATAACCGAGCATCTTTTGTTGAGACTTTTGCTGATTTTTGTATGTAATAAGAAGAAAACTTAGTGAAATTTTCAGTTAAACAAGCTCAATAGTTTCCTTGCAGAAGCAAAATTTGCGAGTTGAAATTTTGCAACGTTAAACTGGAGTTACTTTTTTTTTTTGTCTTGGAATGGATAAATAGACTCAACTGCGAGAAATGTATTTTTTGTTGTCATTGTATTATGTATGTATCAGTTCAATCGACGATCTGACTTGAATTACGATCCTCGTGAGACTCAAAATCACACGAAATCTCGAGCTTGCGGCCCGATTCTAGACCACCGAAAACCACGTTCTGTTTTATTCCCGCATTTTGTTTCATTCTCATGTGGGTTGACGAAAATGCGTGATGCATTAAAAATGAGACTGGATTGGGTCATTCCGCTACACACTGTGTGAACAAAGACAGCCATGACAACATACGTGATCTTTGCGTAGCGCATTAGGAAAGCTGATAGCTGGTGCATTCAGACCAAAAGTTGCAGGTTTGTTACATATTTTGAGCATGTGCACGGGATGAAATTTTGCCAGCACGGAATGTCCCAACCCATTGTTCGCTCAAAATTGGGGAAAATTTGAAGTTACCTGAAGAATCTGAGTCATGGACCTGCTGCAAACTGCAGATAGGGCAAAAAGAAGAGTTATTTCCCATAGAAAATGACTCAAAAATCACGGTAAGCGCATTGGAATATTCTGAAAAACACTCTCAACTTCACAATCTGCGTAAGGAATATATGCGTTTTTTTTAAGCTCCCTGACTCTTCAACTTTTCCGATTTGCTCATCTAGAATTGTGTGCCATTTGCAGAATGGAACAACTCTTCCTCTAGCTCTAGCTGAAGTTTGCAACGATCTCATTTTTCGATCAACAATTTTTGGGTATACACACAAACTATTGAATACTGATTTATACGAGAAAATAATAAAAATGCACAATTCAAAAACACGAACCGTCCATGGAACATCCAGCTCAAAACGCGACGCCTTACATCACGAACCACTCATAAAGCTCTGGAAGATAGCTGTGCTTTAAGCGCATGGACGGTATTCTCAAACTAGTCGAAATTTTGAGCTACCTACCCGCAAACAGTAACAATTTTGACACGCTAGTGCTACTCTTTCCTCTTCATCTTAAAATTTCACTACCTTTCTTTCTCGCACAAAAAGCTTCCCTGCTGAAGCTGGCGTCTTCTGCTACTTGTTTTGATCTTGTTTTAAACGTGATATGTAATGAGAATGTATCACTTATGTTTTTGTTAATTGGTTAGTTATCTTCAAAGCAGGAGGAGTTAAACATGCTAAGGAAGAACGCAGTATGAGCCTTCAGGCGTTGCCAACTTTCTCTTGATATAATATGAATTTTTAGGGAAATTTTTGGATATTTTTCCTACAATTTTTCAGAAGATTTTATTCGAAATTTAAACTATATTATCTGAAATTTTTAAGGGGAAACATTGATTTCTTTTCCCAAAAATAAACATTTCATCGAAAGAAGTTTGACAATATCCAAATTTTTATACGGCGTTTTTACTTGGAACGGCGGTAATGCGGAATGCTTAGTTGATAACAGAGTTGTCAGATGGGTTTAGAATATTATCGGTTATTCTAAAACAACAGGAAAAAAGTTTAAGTGAGCAAAATGACGATTCTGGAAAATAAGAACTTGTATCAATGAGTCTTGTTGTGGTGACTTTTAAGAGTTCATCTTTCAAAATACACGCATACATTTGCATATCCATGGTGGAACTGTAAGAACTCGTGCATCGATTTACGACCTTTCATACTTATTCTCATACGTAATTTTTAAAATAGATAAATACTCGAAGTCATTTTTCCACACTTTCCCTGATTTTTCTCTTTGCGAACAATGATCTATGATATAGTAAAATGGGGGCGAAGAATTTGAAAGTCCGCAAACGAGATGATACGCTCTGGCACGTAGTTTCACCGTCAAGATCAGTGGCGATTTTGCAAGTTAGAAATCCCGCGTAGTTCCTCCATTTAAATCCATTAAGAATATCGATTTAGGTGGGATGAGCTGCCTCACCAAGACTCGATTGTTTTACATACATTTAAAAAGAGGAAAAACAGAAGGTGTAACTCTGAAGAATCGCCACTTGTCAGTATGTAGTAAAACTCAAATTCATATTTTCGCATAGAGGAAATAACGATTTTCATGACAAATCCGGCATGGCATTTCCTACCGCTACCACAATTAACAGACAATTACAGGTTAATTTAGTGGTGCCCATAAACGCTGCATGGCGGGTGCTGGACAAAAGAACAACTTTGGTGGTCAGTAACTTACCACTGTCCAACCACTCTCCCCTCCCTACCGATAAGCTGGAGGACCGGTGGGAAGGAGAGGTGAAGTTCGTCGCCCTCCTGACATAAGGGCGTAACTACAATACGCGATGAACCTTGTCGTCCACTTAACTCAATGCTTTCCTGGGTCCATCTCAAATTGCAGTTACGCCCTTTTGTCAGCCAAGCGACGAGTTATGCTCTACCTATCATCGGCAAAATCATAAAACTCTCTAAAACGAGCGGGCCAACTTTCCCGAAGTGTCGAGCTTTCGTTTAGCGGGCATTTTAGTTTAAGTGCTTCACTGCATGACCGAAGTGTTGGCTACTTCCTGATCGTACTTGAAAATGACCGGTCTTTTTCGGCATGCCTATTCAAAAGTGTTTGAATTTTGAGCTACGGCACTCGTGTTTTTGTTTTAGACTCTGGTGGAATCGTTTGATTTTATGCGACAAAGGCTAGAGATTACTCACAAAATCCCATCCCTGTACCACTGAGACATTTACGGCCGAAAAAAAAATATTGGAAGAATAACTGTGCTATATTTTGCAATTAGGATCTACATTTTCTGACTCCGTTCAGAAAGAGCATATCGACGGTGTAAGTCGGCAATCACATAACTCGGTTTGCGACGTCGCAGACTTCCTGTCATACTTAATTTTTTAAACGGAAAACTTTTCAATGGCAATTCTCTAAAACTGTCGTGATTTTTCTTCTGTATGCGAAAAAAATTCTGCAAAAACTTCAAGAAATGATGTAAATTTGTTTTCCTTGAAAAAAGTAACACAGAGGCGGAGATTTTCAGACACCGCAAACGAGTTATGTGATTGCCGACTTACACAGTCGATATGTGCCATCGGTAACTTTACGCACGTAAGTGTTTTTAAAATGTGTCAGAAATTTTAGTTCCTAAATTCAAAATGCAGTCCAATTTGGTACAGATACGGAATCTCTGTCCATAGGGGTCATTAGTATTCCATGTTAGGGTTACAACATATTTCCGTTATGAGAAAACTGCACTTCGGTCTCGACATTTTGTGACTATAACGAAAAAAGCTTAGGGGCTCTGTAGATGGAGTGTTCCGTTACCATTAATAAATTGGTTTACATTTTGCAATTAGGAAGTACAGTTTCTGGCTCAGTTGAGGAACAAATAATGTACCATTAGTTTCCATATGCGCAAAAGTGTTTAAATGTACGGATGAGCCAGAAATCGTAGTTCCTCATTGCAAAATATGGTCCGACTGTTTCTTGGTGCTTAGGGCTAGGGCTAGAACCCCTTCAAAATACAAACTAGGCAAAAACCAGCTTCATCATTTTCACTTTTTGTCTCAGCTTTTCGCTGTATAGGATTCTCTAGCTCTCTACAACGAGAATTCTGAGCCATCTTCAGTATCTGTAACTCGCATCTACTGCATTCATAATATTATCCCATCATTACTGTGAAAATTCATTAAAGATGGTAAAAAACATCCTTGACATGTGTGCGAATTTCTTACAAATTTCTAAGTTCACCATGTCTAGTCACTTATTATGTCATTTGATTATATGTCAGGCATTTAACAAAATGCCCAGATTTGACTTGCAACACAGATCCAGTGGCGTGATGTGTTTTGCGATATGGCGATTGACCTGTCATTTAAACCTGTAGAAAAGGATGGATGAGCAGGGTGTTCGCAACAGACATCTAAATGATTAATCTTTTACCATACTGCCGTGCTAAGGACAAACGCCGTGCGAACCTTAGTCAGCTGCCAAATTTCCTTTGATCAAATGCAAATTTTCAGGAAAAATTCTGGATATTTTTCGTTCAATTTTTCAGAGAATTTTTTTCGTAATTAGATCTATATCATCTGAAAATTTCAACAGGACATTTTCATAACTCTAATCAAAAATAAATATTTTATTGGAGGAAATTTGGCAACTTTCGAATGTTCATACGGCGTTTTTTCTGCATAGCAGCATAGCTTCGAATGGGGAAATATCGATCAGCAATCATTCACGCCACGCCACTGCGAAGACCCTCTCGAGGAATGAAAATCATATGCTCACCGTAAAATTTTCCTCTGCAGCGTATTTGCGAGTGGCTTACAGTGTCACATGGAGAAAAAAACACAAATTCGATGTTCTTAAATTTCAGTTTTTAAAATCACAGGTAGAAGAACAACAAAAGACCACAATCGAATCACATATCCGTAAATTTGAGCATTTACCAGCGGAAGGACGAAAACACAAACGAACAAGCAAAAACCAAACACGAAAGCACGGAAAAATATCGGTAGAAAACCGGGAACGCAGGTTAGCGCAACAACCGAAAACCGAAGCATCCGACAGCTTTTCTTATCAATAAAAATTTTGAGCAGAGCTTCGCGCCGATTGACAGATACTCAAAGTACTAAACTGATGGTTTGAGTGAATTAAGCCGGTAATCTGATTTGAAGACAGCGCTCTCGAAGGTGAGGTTTTTTTTGGTTCGTTTAAAAGTGTCAATGTTGAATGATTCGGTCCAAAGTTGCCGTGAGTCATCGGAATCAGTGGCTTGGCGTGCTTTGCGATATCGATTGGTCTACCATTTCAAGCTATGGTAAAGGATCGATTAACTGGATGATAGCAACGAACACCTTAATAATCGATTCTTTACCACAGCTTCAAATGGGGAAATATCGATAATCGATTATTCACACCTCGCTACTGATCGGCATCGCCTTCTCCTCTCACGCGATGTTGGTGGATGATATTGCTGTACTGAGTACAAACAGCATGAGAGCATTTGGTCGTTGCCAAATTTCTGCCAATAAAAATGTATTTTCATAAGAATATTTATGCGAATATTTTTCCTTTAAAATTTCAGGTACTTCAGATTACAATGCGACTAACATTCTTTGAAAAATTTGAGGAAATATGTTTGTAAGTTTTTCAAAAATTCACTTTTTATCAAAGGAAATTTGGCAAAGTCCGGGCTATAGGAGCACGAAAGTATGGACGCCTGAAGAGACGTCAATTTTTTCGATCAACGAAATTTCGGACCGGTCAAATGCCATGTATACAATATCTATTTCTAGACGAAAGGACGTTACCACATATCAACGTTGCGAAATTTCCACTCGCAATTTGTATTTTTACAAAGAAACTTGAACATTTCAGGCTAATAACTCTGAATCGCTTTTTGTCACAGGCGAAAATCATAAAAATTTTAAAACGTAATAGCGCGGTCAAAGTTTTCTAAAAAAATGAAGTGAATATTGAAATATTGCAACTTTGGAATTGAGATACGCTCTTTCGTATGTTACGATTTACGATGCCATAAAAATAACGCTTCGAGAATGGAGCTGGAGCTTGTTTGCGCTATTTTGGCAACTTACTTTGGGAATCAGCGAGTGTTATGGCTGTAAAATTCAGTTTAAGTTTAAGTTAAGTTTAAGTTCAAAAAAAAGTCTATGTAAGTGTTTTTTTTTTTTATAAAATTGTAATTTTATCTCTAGCACTTGGCTACACCCTACATGCCAATATATTCAGTACTACTACCTTTTAGACATTGTGTTATAGAATATTCGCTGAACTTGATTTCCTACTTCAACACATGTAATTCAGCGGATTAAATCATTTTTTCGTATCTCAGTAATTAGGTAATCAATCGATGAACCAAAAGTATCCTCGTGCTCAGTTCTCTCGGTAGTTTCCACTTAAATACAAAATATTTATCAAAGTTCAGACTCCTGCAAGGAATTCTTATCGAAAGATCCGAAGTAAATTTTGGTCTTATTTTAATTTTTAGTTATAGCAAATAGAGTTAATACTTTGTAGTTCTCTATATTTTGAATAAAGAAAAAAAAATTAATTTCAATTCAACCACTAGATTCCTGATAAACGAGAAGATCGGTTGCCCGATCCTAGGAATGCCTGATGGCGCTCACCACAGATTTGGAATTTTTGCCCTATTTTTGGGCACTGTTTTAAGTTGAGTTTTAGTTCAAGCTGAACAAATTATGATGATTTAAAATTGAAAGTATAATAAGATTGGAACTTCCGATGGAAATTTTTTAATACGATCGACAGAAATGAAATTGTGTCGAACTTGATGAAAATCCGCCTATTTTTAGCCGGTGTTTATCCGAATCTTCCATGGCAAATTCTGCCGTGCAAAGGAGAAACACCGTATGAACCTTCAGGCGTTGCCAAATTTTCATTTATAAAACACGAATTTCCTGGTAAACTAATATATTTTTCTCCCAATTTTTCAGATTATGTTGTTTGCAATTTCACCTAAAGTTTCCTGCTTTTCTGCTTTTCTACTCCTGCGTTAAAGTCCCCTTGTGATAGACTCGGAACGGTGCAGTGTAACACAATGGTTACAAACCATAGATCCTATACTGCTAGCGATGCGATGCGTGCTATGGAAAAACGCCGTATGAACCTTCAGGCGATCCCATATTTCCTTTGATAAAACACGAATTTGCTAGTAAATGTATGAATATTTTTCTCCGGATTTATTTTCCGGACCTGTAGACACCCTGATCTAGGGAGAGCAGGCCCAGCTGTAGAATACCTCTCATCGATAGCCAGAAAAATCAATCGGCAGAAAAAATGTTTGAAGTCAACACTCAAATCCCGTCAGTCCGAACTCTGTATTGCGAAAGAACGTCCTATGAGCCCTCGGACGTTGCCAAAATTTGTGAGATAAAACGGGAATTTCGTGGGGAATTTGAGGCCCCCCCCAATAATTTGTTTATGAATTTTAATCGCGATTTCATCAAAACTATCTAAATATTTCAGGGAAAAATATTCATACCATACCTCACCAAGACATAATATTAATATTATCGTGATACGCACCGCTTTTGTTTGTGGAACTACGCAATTCACTTGGATGGCATTTAGCAAAAAGGAACCAGCGCGATTACGGTGTTTTCAAGATCGTGCACCTTCTTCTGTACGTTTAAAATTACTTATAATCTATGTACAGTGTTAGAACTTACCTTCAGTATTTTCCTTCAAAACTAACAATTGTTTCGTGAGAAGCCAGAACTATTTGGACTGCATTTTGCAATTTGGAACTATAAATTTGGGCTCATATGAAAAATCACTCATATGCATTGGAAAACTACTGGCACATACATTGTTTTTAAACTTAGCTACAATTTATAGTTCCAAATTGCAAAATGTAGTCCATTTGTTATTCTGGGAGATTTCTTTGATAATTATGAAGAAGCAATCTTTTTACAACACTGTAATTGCGATGGTTCCTTTTTCCAAAATTCGACCCACTTAGAGACTTTCTCTGGACTTTGCCACCCGCCCCCTCTCTCTCTCTTTGTAGTTCAGTATTTTTTTGCTTTTTCACTGTAATGCATGTGTTTCCGAAATAATTTATTTCCGTGTTCTTTTTCCTGTTTACAATCCCCCCCTCTCCCATTGTTTTGCAGCCCGGAGATTTCTTTATCGGACCGCCAAAGAAACAAAACAGGGGATTTCCATGTCCTGATTACAGTGACACGTAAGGTCCATCATCCATCTCAGTGAAACAAAGGACCCCGCCTGGCCGCATCCGAAAGTGATGGAATGCACCCCTTCCTGAAATCCCGCAAAGCTCGGATTTTCCGCCATTGGAAAACAATGAAGAAGTTTCTGGAATACATCCTAATTGAGAGAGGGGTCAGCCAGGGGGGAAGGGGGTGGGATTGTTTGTGGTGGCTTCAGGCCAGCAGTTTACGAGATTATAAAAGGGCAAACCCAACCCTAAATTTCAGTCAGTTTGGTTTCAGCAAGCGAAGTAATTTCATGGGTGAGCAGGTCAGTGGGTCAGTCAGTCGGTCAGTCGGTAGTGTTGTGTAGTGTTGTGTTGTGTTGTGTTGTGTTGTGTTGTGTTGTAGTGGTCGCTTACACTACAGGTTCTAATCCGTGAGTACACTGCGTATAATAGCTTATTCTTAACTTCTACTGCAAGAAAATTTAAAGTTTAAAATTTATATGCTCTACAATTCAAAAATTTATTTTTTAATTTTTTAATTTCAAATTTTTTATATTGTAAATTATATATTTCAATTTTTACTTTATAAATTTTAAAATTTTTGGTTTTCAATTTTATTTTTATCTTAATGCTACATATCATTTTTCCAATTTATTCATACTCAATTGGTCAATAATACATATATATTATTACTACCGCAACTATATACTTACTACTACTTATACTATACTTACTTACTTACTTACTTACTGTACTTACTATACTTATTTACCTACCATACTACTCACTATATGCCTACTACTACAATATTTATAGTATATATACACTATTGATCTATTGAGTCTGAAAAAATGGAAGAAATGATGTAAAACATTAATATAAAAATCAAATTGAAAAATAAAAATTATAAAATTTAAAAAGTAAAAATTTTAATTCTAAAATGTAAAAGTTAAAATTTTTGAAATCAAAAACTTTTAATTTTAAAAATCTAAAATAAAGTTCCTAAACTGTAAAGACTGTTAACTGTTAAACTTTTTTCTTATAAGCCAGATTTTTTCCCCTCCTCAAAAGCTTCACGTCAGCTTTCCTTTCTCATTTGTATGTATCTTTTCTGAATTGACGAGAGATGCGGTTAGATAATTTTCAGCATTTTAATCACAAGGAAAATTGATTGACTGCGTTTTTATTACTCTCTCGAATAAGACACTAGTTTTGCTCTCTGTGTTTTACTTTCATTTATTTTTTATCAGATGAATATGAAACGAACACAGTAAAAATTGTTGGAGGGTATGATCGAAAAATGAAAACGTGAATCGATCGACAAATTATTAAAAAACCAGTGTCAACTCGATCGACATGAATCAATCGAAAAATGAAAACGTGTATCGATCGACATGAATCAATCGACACCGATTCGATCGACAGTTAAGTTAAAAACACCCGTATCGATTCGATCGACATGAATGGATCGAAAAATAAAAACGTGAATCGATCGACACCGATTCAATCGACAACCGTGAATCGATCGACAAACCCTTGAATCGATCGACAAACCCGTGAATCTATCGACAAAAGCCGTGAGTCGATCGACAAAAGCCGTGAGTCGATCGAATTTTGTCGATCGAATCAATGTCGATCGATTCACGTTTTTATTTTTCGATCCATTCATGTCGATCGAATCGATACGGGTGTTTTTAAATTAACTGTCGATCGAATCGGTGTCGATTGATTCAGGTCGATCGATTCACGTTTTCATTTTTCGATCGATTCATGTCGATCGAGTCGACACCGGTTTTTTAATAATTTGTCGATCGAATCGGTGTCGATTGATTCAGGTCGATCGATTCACGTTTTCATTTTTCGATCGATTCATGTCGATCGAGTCGACACCGGTTTTTTAATAATTTGTCGATCGAATCGGTGTCGATCGATTCATGTCGATCGATTCATGTCGATCGATTCTCGTCGATCGATTCACGTTTTCATTTTTCGATGGATTCATGTCGATCGAGTCGATACCGGTTTTTTAATAATTTGTCGATCGAATCGGTGTCGATCGATTCACGTCGATCGATTCATGTCGATCGATTCACGTCGATCGATTCACGTTTTCATTTTTCGATCGATTCATGTCGATCGAATCCATACCCTCCAAAATTGTTTCACCTTGTTTTATTTAGTGTTTTTTCTTGTATTATTTAAACTACTTTTCCTCTATTTGCATAGTTTCAGACCAGTAGGAAAAACAGTTTTTCAAACTGTTCAGCTTAGTTTCCGTTTTATATTCCGTAAACCTCAAACTACCTAATTTTTTTTTGTTTATCTTTTTTTTCAGATCGGCAAGAAACGAAGCGCTCACAGCGGAAGCTGTTTTACTCGCATTTGATCATTGAATTTCACATTAATAATATTTAGTGTTGCAAATATTAACATAGATTTTCGCATGATTAAGCAGGAAACACTGAGTCGTTTCTAATTACTTATCACTTTTTTATCATTTATAATCACTTTAAAATGACTTTTATTAGTAGCTCACATCGTCGCCTACCTGACATAAGGGCGTAGCTACACTTTGCAATGAACCCTGTCTTCCACACAATTCAATGCTTTTCCGGGCTCATCTCAATCTGTAGTTACGCCCTTCTGTCAGCGGGCCGATTATTGAAATTGATAGACAAAGCTATAGCCAAAGAAGACAAAAGAAATATAGAGGGATCCTATTGGTGATAGCGGGCGGTTGCATTGGACAAAAGAGGTAGGTAATAGACTAAGTAACAGCAACCTACGAGGGACCCGATAATTAGTCCATTATTTTCTCCCTTCGTCTAAAGGAACCACCCGTTTCAACCAATAGGATAGCTCCATACTCCCTATGTCTTCTTTGTCTATCGCCTTATCTTTCAATTTCAACAATCGGCCCGCAGCCAAGCGACGACATAACAAATAGCGAAAGAAAAGACAAAAGTAGAAATTAGCTACATTACATTCCAAATAAATAATTAATTTTGTATTAGAATAAGAGATGGGTATCAGCTTCATCAAATTGATTTTACATGAACAAAAAGCCCGAAGGATCATCATATTAAAAACAACAGAAAAGGGGATAGTATTCAAACAAACAAAAATATTTATCAAATTTCTTTATATAAAAACACAACTTCTATTTAAAATAAATCTTCCACTAAACTTTTTATTTTCAAGTTAGGTTAAGCTCCAACTAATCTTTCTTTTTTTTATTCTTAGTTTGTTTCAGGTCTGCAAAAAACGAAGAAAATGCTCCGCATGATGAGCCATTGAAGACGGAAGTAGTGCCCTCCAAAATGTGTACCTATTTGTTCTATCGTATCCATAACTTAAATGCCCTCAGTTGCTGAAAGAGATAAAAAGTATTTGCAATTCCTATAAGTTATGCATAGTTCTCGTTTGATACCTACTATCGAACAATACTGCATTCAACTGAAAGTAATTGGACTGAATCATGTAGAAAGGAATCATCATTTTCGGTTTATTGTAGCATAGACATAAATGCCATGAATTTTTCTAAATGAGCCAGAAATATTAGTTTCTTTTTGCGTTATACAGTTCAGTTACTCTACAGCTGAATGCAAACTTGAAATTAACGAGAGAAACAAAACCATAAACCCACGTAGCCCGGACGCATTGTCGCTTATCTGACGTAAGGGAGTACCGCAATTTCCGTATGAGCCTCAGAAAGCATGGTTTTATATGCGAAATAGAGCTCACATGGAAATTGAGATGTGCCCTTACATCAGAAGGGGACGGTATGTAACAAGGTGGTACAATAGTGATTAATAATAAAATAGGTAGTAGATAAGCCAAATGGTACAATAGTGCTGCGTCCACACAATTTTGCTAGGAAAACAAGGCCAAAAAGTTCGAAAAAATAGAAATCAAAAGTTCTATTTGGCCTCGTTTCCCTCACAAAATAGTGTGGACCCAGCACTATTTTCCCACCTTTCTGCAATTAACGCTACATGATACAGTCCAAAAGCATCACGGAACTGCATTTTAAATTTGAAAAAGTAATACCTAAACTTTGATATCTGAATTTTGGCATGGTGCCTTGACTAAAATTTTGACAAGAGATAAATGGACAAATGGATCATGGACCTATGCACGCTAAAAGGAAGTATGTTGCATGCAAATAGTTCCCTTTAGCATTTATAACTCCAGCGTAATACTCAGTGGCGTGGAGTGAATTGCGATATATCGATTGTTATGCCATTTAAACCTATGGTAAAGAATCTATTATTAAGGTGTCCGCTGGGAACACCCTGTTTATCGATCATTTTCCATAGGTTTAAATGGCATAAAAATCGATATATCGCAATTCACGCCATGCCACTAATGATCATAGAACAGAACTTTTAACTACGTGGATGAGGGATTAGATAGAAATGTAGAAGCCAGTTTTGTCACCTGTTGCTAATCATACTAATAATTCATGATTTGCCTTGTTTGTTTCAGATGCGGCTGAAGATTCGGGCTTGGGGGAGGGATCGCTGAGGGGGGAGGTTCCCAGGGAAGGGGGGTTCGTAGGGTTGGGAAGTATCGCGGAACTAGGATTCCCAGGGGGGAGAGTCCCGGGGAGAGGGGGGTCCGCGGGGTTGGGTGCGGCATCGCGGGGTAGGGTTTCCTAAGGGGGGTTCCCGGGGGAGAGGGGGGGGGATGTCCGTGGGGTTTAAGTAGGATCGCGGAGTAGGGTTTCCAAGGGGGAGGGGCCGCGGAGTAGAATCACGGGGGGAGGAGTAGGATTTTTTTTTTTTTTTTTTTTCCGCGACTGGCTTGCTGAGATCCTCCGGGGCGTTACGTCCCGGGGTCCGCCGTCGCCGGCAGGGGCGCCCGCCGGGACCCCGTGGGTCCGTTGGGCGTCCCTGCCCCCGACCCCCCGCGAGGGGGGTCTTTGCCCTCCCGCAAGGGGGGCTTTTTCCCCCCTCGCGGGGGTCGGGGGTGGGGGCGCCCAGCGGACCCTTATGGGGTCCCGGCGGGCGCCCCTGCCGGCGACGGCGGCTCCGGGGCGTTACGCCCCGGAGGATCTCAGCAAGCCACGAGTGGAAAAAAAAAAAAAAAAAAGGGAGGAGGTGGGAAAGGAACCTGGGGGCCGGAGGGGCCTGAAGCCGGGGTTGGGGGAGGCCGTCATCGTAACGGGATCGTCGTACCGGGATCGTCGTACCAGGATCATCGTACCGGGATCGTCGATTTTTTTTTTTTTTTTTTTTTTTTTTTTTTTTCCTGTTTCAGGTGCAGCTGCCGTTCCCGCAACCGAAGGTAAGATACCGTTTAATTTATCCTCATTTGTAAATAAGGGTTATAATCGTTAAGCAGTTTTAGCGGGCACTACTTCCGTCTTCCGAGCAGAGCTGCTTTTTAGCAGAATCAAAAATGGCATGGAGCAGAGGAAGCATGGAGCTGCGTCAGCATTGGTAAGTACTTTATTTTTTTCCTACCCCTCCCCCCGTGGATTAGGGCTCATGGCGATACCACGTTAAAAAAAGCGCGCCTAAAGCTCTACCTCCAGGAGCAGTACCGTATCATTTACCTGATCGGACTATCCTAAGGTGGTGTGGAAACGAGCTTTTCAAAAATTGTTTCCCCGTTCCTTTTACGATTTGTGCTTTATACTGCCGTGCTGAGGAAAAACGCCGTATGAATATTCGAGAGGTGCCAAATGTCCTCCGATAAAACGTTTAGTAAAGAAGAAAGTTATGAATATTTTTCCTTGACATTTTCAGGAACTTTAGGTGAAATTGCGAACAAAATTATCTGAAAATTTGGGAGAAAAATATTTAAACATTTTCCCAAAAATTCGTGATATCGCGGAGGAAATTTGGCAACGCCTGAGGGTTTATACGGCGTTCTTCCTTAGCACGGCAGTATAGCTTCTGGCTGACGTCAAAACCTGAGAATCTTTTTATTGAACCATACGAAACTGAAATTTTCAGGTGAGAGCACACGAAGCTGAAGAAGTGTGAATTTTCTTTTTTACACGGAGAGCAGAAATTAAATACCTGGTAACTGCCATCAGGTGCCTATAATGGGGCATCAGTTTCTAATAGACCAAATTTAGAGAAAATTTCCTGATGGAAATCCAATGAAAACGGGACACTTTACGCTGAGGAGCAACATGCATATTTTAGCAATAACCTGATGACGCTCGCCAGGTTTTGAATTTCTACTCGTCATGTATGATAGGCCAAGGTGATGTCATAAGTCTGTGTGGTATACTGCCGTGCAAAAGAAGAACGCCGTATGAACATCCGAGAGTTGCCAAATTTCCTTCGATATAAGGTTTATTTTTGAGGAAAGTTATGAACATTTTTCTTTGAGATTTTCTAGAGCTTTAGGTTAAATTGGGAACAAAATTATTTGAAAAATTGGAAGAAAAATATTCATACATTTACTAGGAAATTCGTGTTTTATCAAAGGAAATGTGGCAACGCTTGAAGGTTCATACGGCGTTTTTCTATAGCACGGCAGTGTAGGGTCTACGGTTTGTAACCATTGTGTTACACAGCACCGCACCGTTCCGAGTCTATCACAAGAGGACTTTAACGCAGGAGTAGAAAAGTAGAAAAGTACGATGCCCATTGATGGTAAGCCAAGGTGACGTTTAAATGCTGCAGCACGAAGTTTACTTTCACAGTGGAGGGAAAGTTATTTTTCTTGAATTTCTTCAAAAAACTTTTTTCGATTCAAAGCCCCTCCCTCAAAGCCGGTGTTGCCATATTTCATTGCCTGAATTAACGGAAAACCTAGTATTTTAGAATTCGGAGGCTATGCTCCTCGTCAAGAACAATCCGAGAGTTCAGAAACCTTTATTTTTCACACGCAGTGGCCACATTAGTAGGAATTTTATGCATGTTTTATCTATTTATGTATTTATCTCCCGCTGTGGTGCATCACTTTTTTCTTCATCATTCCAAGAACTCGTAAGAGAATGGGTCGTCTGTAGGTGCATGATCTTAGAAAAATTAATACCGGCACATATGAACCACTTGTACCTCTCTTTCTTATATATTTATTCCATAGGCATGATCCGAAAAAAATGGCGCAAAACCACCTAAACGCGAATTTTTCTCGATTTTCACGAATAACATGTGGCAACGCTGCGCCACAGCGGGAGATAAATACATAAATAGATAAAACATGCATAAAATTCCTACTAATGTGGCCACTGCGTGTGAAAAATAAAAGTTTCTGAACTCTCGGAATGTTCTTGACGAGGAGCAGCCTCCGAATTCTAAAATACTAGGTTTTCCGTTAATTCAGGCAATGAAATATGGCAACGCCGGCTTTTAGGGGGGGCTTTGAATCGAAAAAATTTTTTTGAGGAAGGTTTTGACCACCCACGTCAAACTCAAGTTAACCCAACTCAAGGAAGTTAACTTCAAAGTTAACTCAAGTTAAACTCTGGCGTAAGATGAGTCGCTTTTTTAAGCCATTTTAAATAATGATGAAAAACAGGAAAATTCTAAAAAGTTTTTTTTAACTATGAGCGCAAAGTTTGACATCAACGAAAATTGGTCAAAGTGACTCTCTTACATCCCTAATGAACATACTTGAAGGACTTTTTTGTCCTCCGAAGGGATCGGTATGAAACAGCGCGTTGAATGCCGAAAAACCAGCATTTTTCGCCGAAATCGGCCTTCAGACCCATGTTTAGGCCAGTGGTAGACCCTGAAATAGATCGGAAATGACCAAACCATTATGAATTCCGTAAAAAATAGACCTTCAATGACCAAAAAATCGCGGAGTTGAGGAATTTCAGGGTGGGCCCAAAAAAGGCCCTTAACGATACCCCTCCTTTAGAAGAAGAATTCCCAAACTGATTTCAATTGACGATCTCTCGTCCGATAGGTCTGACACCGGTGCAAAATCTTGGATGAATATTTTTCCCCCCTTCTCACTTTTCTACCCTTGCGTTCAAGTCTTTCACAATATGTAGCTACCATGCTGAAGAAAAACGCTGTACAAATATTCTAATGTTGCAAACTTTCTTCCGATAAAATGTGTGTTTCGGGACCAAGTTATGATACTTTTCCTCGTAATTATAAAATCCCTTGGATCAAATTGAAAGTAAGATTACTGAAACATTGGAAGAAGAGAATTCGCAAAGTTCCCTAGATATATTAGTATTTTATTAGAGCAAAAAATTCGGCAACGTCCCATCCCCGAAGGTTCATGTTGCGTTTTTAGTTAGCACGGCAGTTTACAGAATCTACACGTTTCCAGAGACTTGGACGAAAGGGTAGAAAAGTTAGATGGAATAAAGCATCAAAACCAGTTGCGAAGTGCAGATTAATTATCGACTATCGATATTTCCCCATTTACATTCTTACATTCTTGATGTAGGGGCTTATTGTAAAATTTCAGATTTTTCGAACCCCCCCCCCCCATCCCCTCTTCTCGTCCCTAGTAACAACTTTGTGATGTAGGTGTAGGTCCTCATCCTTTTACCCGTAAAAACAAATTGGCGTAACTTTCTCCTCAACTCAATCTCCTTCCCCTAGAGCGTTACATACTCTTTAACTCAGAAAAAATGAGACTTAAAATTTTTCCAGCAGAAAAAATTGTAAGTCCCAATAAATAACATCAGGATAATTTTTTTTTTTTTTTTTTTTTTATTTTTTATTTATGAAAAAAACTACAGAGTATTAATTGTTTTTACATTATAAGGTTAAAATATGATTAGTAAATGAACTTTGAACTTTTGAGTCTAACTTAATATTAGACTCTAACTTATAACTAAATTATATATAGGCACTATGTATAATTGTTAATTTAGTTGTTAATCAGGATAATCACAAGATCAATGAGATGACCAGAAGACGAGATTAAGTAGCTGCGTATCTGCATTTGCGACGTTGCAGATTCACGTTATGTTTTTTTCAAAAAACTAAAAAAAAATAAAAAAATTTAGAGCGCAAATCCCAAGCTATCGCAATTACAGTACGTTTTTTGTTATTTTTCCTTCAATGCAAACCTACTCCGGGTTTTTCTGAAGCTTAAAACGAATCGATACTGCAAAAACACATTTTGCGCGAAACCTACTCTATAGAGGAGAATAGGAGGAAAAGGGTGCTCAGCAAATTGTCGGCCAAGACACCGTACTTAAGTGGTCAAAACTTGTCGCTGGGAAAGAATAAAAAAAAAATAAAAACATTTAGAGCGCAAATCTCAAGCTATCGCAATTACAGTACGTTTTTTGTTATTTTTCCTTCAATGCAAACCTACTCCGGGTTTTTCTAAAGCTTAAAACGAATCGATACTGCAAAAACACATTTTGTGCGAAACCTACTCTATAGAGGAAAATAGGAGGAAAAGGGTGCTCAGCAAATTGTCGGCCAAGCCACCGCACTTAAGTGGTCAAAACTTGTCGCTAGAAAAGGTATAAGCGTCTCGGCGAGTGAGATGATCGATTAGATAATGGTTGGTAATGAACCTGCGACCAGGTTGCCGACTGCCGTGGTGATGGAGCTTATGCCTACATACCGCGGCTCCGTTAACCCTGAGGGCGTCGCGTCGAGTCGCGTGATGGTCAGCGGGCTTGAATCTAGGTTGCCCGTTCCAGTAAAAAAACGTCAAAGAAAAAAAAATAAATAAATACTCTCAAGACGAACGGAAATGACACGTGTCATACTAATCGATGGTTAAAATCTAATTCTGATCCACAAGTTGTTAATTAAAGTATGTTTAGGGGACGTACAGACTATTGCAATTGATTTCCCCTTGTTTAATTTATGTAATCTACTGTCTCATCATGATAGATTATATGGACTACATTTTGCAATTTGGAACCATAAATTATAGCCCGGTTTCAAAACGACGTAAGTGCCATTAGTTTCCCTATGCACATAAGTGTTTTTCCAGAAGAGCCAGACTTTATAGTTCCAAATTTCAAAATGCAGTCCATATTTAATTAATGATGTATTTTTTATTCTATTCACTAGGGGGTCCGCCTAGTGCCCGCTCCGCGGCCCATCCCCCGTTGCTTTATTTTCTAAATTCAGGATTTCAGGAATTTCAGGATTTCAGGATTCAGGATTTCTAAGTGTTTTCTTTGACTGTTAACATGATTTTCAATCAATACTTGAACAGATCCTTTGGCTTTACCGATTAGTTCAACTTTTTTTTTACTACGGAGAGCACAGTTTATTTGCGTCTCTCAAGTCGTATCAACTGACCAAAGTGACGTATCAGTTAAAACACGATTAAAAATCTATTTGTGTGTTTCTATGAGCCACACTGTAGTGTCTTTACCGGGTGGATAAGAAAGAATAAATGGAGGGAAAAATAACACACATTCGCACGTATTCTTCCATCTATCCACTATCGATTTGTAAATTCAGCTGCCCATCCAACCGTTCTTTTACCTATACCTCGATTCACCCGATAGGATTCTGGTTGTAGTAACGAGAATCCCTTTAGGACATTGGGAGTTCCGAATATCTCAAAAAGAAATCCGATGATTTACAGTCGAACCTCGATAACTCGAAGCTGAAGGGAAGCGATGAAAAATTCGAGTTATTGAGGTTTCGAGATTATCGAGGTTTCGAGTTAACGAGGTTTGGAGATGAAAAATTCGAGTTATCGAGGTTGGAGGTTCGAGGTAGGTGCTAGGTCAATTTAGAAAAAAAAACCGTTATTTGTCCGTTAAAAAAACCGACATCAGAAAATTCACTCTCCCGTTTCCTTTTGCAGCCACGTGCCCCGTCACTTTTTGAAAGTTCAAGGATCTTCTCCTCGTTTTTTAATATCGTTGAGAGGGTGCAGGGTGGGATACCGAACTCTTTTGCAATTTGTTCCTTTGTCTTCGCACCTCTGTTTTTTACCGCCTCCAATATGCTCACTTTTTGGGCGACACTCAACGCGGAACACTTGCGCATTTTTTTTAACGCGTCACAACATTAACTGATGATAAACTGATTAACCTGCCACCGCTGATTGCCTGCGGCCGCCTTGAGATTATCTGGGCCGAAGCATCCTTCGAGTTATAGAGGTTTTTCTCCAATTCCTTCGAGTTACTGAGGTACATATTTGACACATGGTAGTTGCCTTCGAGTTATAGAGGTAAACCGCCGATTCCTTCGAGTTACTGAGGTACAAATGAGCCTCAAATGTCTTCGAGTTAACGGAACAAATTCTTCGAGTTATCGAGGATTTTGGCCTCCTGCGGAAGGGAACGGACATTTTCTTCGAGTTATTGAGGTTTTCGAGTTATCGAGGTTCGAGTTATCGAGGTTCGACTGTAGTTCGTACCTTGTATAGAGGCCCAACTTTAATTTTTGGTGGATTTGAGTCACTTTTCCGCGGAAAATTACATTTCCTTTTTTCCTTAAACAGAATGAGTGAGCATGGAGCGTGCAGTACGCGTTGGTGCTCCACTGTCGATGCTGATGAGGGGGGGAGGGGGGGGGGGGGGGGGGGGGGCTCGCGGATAGGATCGGAGAACAAGTTCAGTTCACCTTGACCCGATTCCCCGACGGCGGCGCATCGCTCGCTCGTTACACCGTTACCGCCGTTAACGCCGCCAAGTAACGCCTTAACGGCCGTCGCGCGAAAAACCTTCGAAATTCGAAAAGAGCGAAAAGCCATCGTAAACCTGCCGCCGCGCCGCGCTCCAGGGAAAAGGCCGACCGAATGCTTGACCCCGCGACTGTCGTGCGACTCGAACCCGTGTTGCCAGATTTCTTGAAATAAAACTTGAGCCGAAAGCGGATGATCGAATGGCTTTTCGAGGCGTTGTATCGATGGCCAAAGTGCGGAACCGCGTATCTCCGTTTTCTCCTGCCATACTTTATTTTTTCTTTAGAAAACTTAAGAATGTATTTGCTCGAAAATTGCCTTGATTTTTTCTTCTCTGTCATCAAAATATTTTGTATAAAATTCAAGCTATAAATTTGGCGTATTTCTTTTTGAAAAAATAAAATGGGAGTTGAAATTTTGGAGCACCGCGATGGAGACATGTTATTTTGCACTTTGGCCATCGATTTTTTTTTTTTTTTTTTTTTTTTTTTTTTTTTTTTTTTTTCAAATATAATGATATAATTTCTAAAGTAAGAGAGTACAGGAAAACTACAATCTAATTTCGTTTAGGAAGGTCCGGGAGGATAGACCCCGGGACCGTCTGCTGATATTACATCGGGGATTTGGCCATCGATATGCAAGTGGGTTCTTAAATATGGACCTTGAATGGGTCTGTGTTGATTTCCTGGATAATCGGAAAGAACTGTTCGCTCATTCTCGGGGAAAAGGAAATTGTGGTGAGGATTTGAACCTAAAATTTTGGACATTTTGTGTAATCCTAGGTCCAGTTATAAGAAGAAGAAAGAGGGAATGATTTTAGCAAAATGACTGAAAAATCGCCAAAAAGACATCGTGAAGGTTTAAAATTCTGTGCCAATTTCACAATCTCAGTAGAAAATGTGGGTATATTTTGGCTCCCCGCCTCAAAAGAGCTGAGAAACATAATTTGAAACAAACCAATCATTCCAGCTTTACATATCCACACAAAATTCAAAATCCAAAATCATTCTGGATACTAAAAGTTCATCATTTGGCTGCCCTTTTGGGCCCTAAAATCTCCATGACCTAACATCCAAAATTACCAACATGTCCGTACTCTCCCCATATAGGTACTCAAATCTGCCGTGATAGCGAAGAGAGCAGAAAGTGCATTTCTGTATGAGCCATGATTAGCACATGCTTTTATACGTCCCGAGGTTCATCCCAGCATGCACTCACAGCTCTCTTCGCTATCACAGCAGTAATTTTAACCCATTCTGTGATATTCATCATCGGAAATAGCATGCGGAGCATTCCCTTGGCATCTAAATATCGTACTGCGCGATGGGATACTAGAGTACCTGTATAGCGAGAGGACAGACAGATGTGAAACTCCGAAAATCCATCAGGCCTTCACCGATGCCTCCGTGAATAAAGTTAGGGCTCAGAAATGCAGCCAACCTATGAATTTCAATTATCCAGAGCGATTTATCAATACAATTGTTACGAACCATCGTTTATAAAGCACGTACTTGACTTAGTTTTTGCATAAATTTACTCATTTTTGCGGAAGAACGCTCATTTATGTGCATCCCTAGCTATCTTGGTTAGAATTGGAATCTGCAGACTGGCAGTGAAATTTTGTGCGTTAGAAGTTGGTTAGAAGGGTGGCTGCACTTTTGGGCCCTACGCTCTCCATGAGGCGATCTGTCCATAATCTCGCCATAATCGCGGGATACCATCGGCCGAATCTAGAGTACCTGTATAGGGAGAGTAGCGACAGATCTGAAACTCCGAAAGTCCATCAGGCCTTCACCGATGCCTCCGCGAATAAAGTTAGGGCCCAAAAGGGCAGCCAACCTATGAATTTCGAATGTCCAGAGCGATTTACAAATACAATTGTTACGAACCGTCGTTTAGAAAGCATGTATTTGGTTTACTTTTTGCATAAATTTACTTATTTTTGCGCAAGAACGCTCATTTATATACATTCTTAGCCATCTTGGTTAGAATTGAAATCTGTAGGCTGGCAGTGAAATTTTGTGTGTTAGAAGTTGCTCAGAAGGGTGGCTGCACTTTTGGGCCCTAAGCCCTCCATGAACCGATCTGTCGCTACTCTCCCTATACAGGTACTCTAGCCGAATCCAGCGCCAACCGCGAAAATGTGACTTGGGCGTCACAGAAAGGCCATTCAGTGGCGGTGCATGTGCAGCACGTGCGCGCGGTCGCGGGAGCCACACGCAAAAGCGCGAACACGCCGCTACCGTCGCCCGTTGTCGGCGCGACTCGGATAACCGCGATTTTCCGCACACCCGTGCGAAACAAAAAACCGCGTATATCCAGACGATTTGCATCGCGAAGTTACGCGGTTTGACGGGGTGGTGTGTGGCTAGCGCCAATCGATGTTGCCAGATTCCCTTGGTTTTCAGATTGTGCTGAATAAGGAGCAGCATGTTCTCACACGGTGTCCAACTGTCTCAGAGTTAAACCGCCATACTGCGAGAATGTAGTCTATGGGTCAAAAAAAAAGGTTTTTTCGTTTATAAAATTCTTCTTAAAAGTGATCTCAAAGCTCTAGAAAATCATGTTTTCTTTTTAATTTTGGAGGCGGTTCAGGGCCGGAACCCATAGGAAAAGGA